>NC_056731.1:840459510-840642010 GCF_019279795.1 Protopterus annectens
CAGTCTGCCAGTGCATACCTCTATCAGTCCTGGGAACATTCAGTGCATGCACCTCAAATGTCCAATAATCTGTACACAAGAAGTCCAGCAAAGCATGAAGCAACAGAAGAGAGCAGAATGTATCCAGAATCTCTGCCATTGCACTGGCATTCCACCAAACCTGACTGCTCTTTTGCCAGCCATCATTTTTAATTCATTCATTCTTTTTTTTTTTTTTTTTTTTGTAATTAGTGTAATAGCTTATGGCCAAACCCTCACTGCAAATGGAACCAATAGCCACACAAACACCATCAGAAAAAAGCAGAAAAACAGTACAGGTACCTGAACTCAAGTGCAAGAAAAGCCCCCACAAACTTACCTATAGATTCTCATAAGCCATTTTACAAGCTGAAAAAGAAACCTCACTCTTATCTCCTTGCTCTAACATAGGCCAGAGCTCTCACCTTGAGTACAACTACCTAATAGACAGGCTTCACTGTCTGGTTGCTTAGGCATGGAAACAATGTAATAATCAACTCTCACAAGAAAAAGACTGACCTTACTCTTTAACCTTGGAAGAACCCCTCCCTTATTATCTAAATTCCTCCATTACTTTCTTCCTTGCCCTAACCCTCCTTTATTCACCACCTACCTCCTCTTACATAGTAACTAAATCCTATCCAACCTTATCTTCCATAACAACCTCAACTGCTATCCAAGCCCACACAAATCGAAGTGTCTTTGTACAAATTTGTTTGTGCTCAAACTGTATTTATGAAAGTCTCTGTGTATCTTGAGAAGACTAGAGTTTAAGTTTACTACAACAAGAGGTAAGGAAGTATTAAGTATGGTTGTCACATATCTGTTTTTTCCTGGCCTATCCAGAAATCAGAATGATCATCCAGTAGTCCAAAAAACATCATGTATTCTGCTTAGTAACACAAGCAGAATGCTGGGATTTGTTAAAAATATACATTGGTCTTCCTGTTTTTATAAAAAAAAATCACTAATGCAATGTAGTTCCACCACAGACAAAGAAAATAAAATGACCCCCCCCCCATGTGCCCATTTATAACACATAATGGGAAGGGAGTGGGCAGGGAAAGGGAGAGGAGAAGTGAGGTTAGGGGTGATGTGATGGGTGTGGTTTAGATCCATTTTTTTTGTCACAGTGAAAGGTGCCAACCCTGCTGTTAAACAGTAGACTCATTAACTCATTCAAGCCTATAACACCTTTTTTTATACACTTCCAGTTAATGCCCATAGCTCCTTATGGCATCCAGAAGTCTTTTTGGGACTAGCTTCTGTAAGGATGTGATATACCAGCTAATAACAGGTAGCCACAGCAATAGAAAGGGCAATGATCAATTAACAAAATGACTCAAAAATTATTAATCTAAGTTGTCTTGCAGGAAAGAAATAAATCATTGTTTGCCACTTATTATTCGTATTTTCATATGTGAGCTCATATTTTCAAAACAGAGGGACCTACATACTATTGAGAGGCAATGTATGAAATGCCATGGTAGGAGACAGGAAAAATCATTGTCAGTGTCCATTTATATCACACTATACCAGAGACGTTGCTAGTTGTTTGCTAGTAATTATGAAAATAAGCAATATTTCCATATGCAGCTAATACTTCAAAAAGCTGTGTCATTCTTTGATTATAAGACAAGCCTTGAAGGCCTTTAATTCTCTTTGCATGGGATGTTTCAGACCTCTCCAACTGCACCAGGTAGCATATAATTAGGTTACAAACCAGACTGCAGTATACTTATCACTGGCGCAATAGGAGCTGTACAAAGGGAAGTAACTTCTTGAACATAGCACTAAACATCACTGCAGATCAGCTGGGCAAGCCCATATGTTAGCAGAATGCAGCAGCAGCTCAAGGTTGTCAAATGAAGAATCATCAGCCACAGGGAATAGAAGGTCTTTTACTATTTTGTCAACTTTTTGTTGTTGCACATTAATAGTATATAATGGTGGTGGTGGGGCTTTGTCAAGTGCCAAACTGCTGCATTATTTTTTTACTTTGAAGGCATACTCATTTTTTTTTTTCTTTGCACCATCCATGTGTCATGTTAAGTGCTGCGTGAAGGTAGATGGTGTTGGCAGAGTTTAGGACAATGGTCCCATATCTACAGTCACCTGCATATTTGGTGAGCCACACTGGAGTCTATTGACATCTGAGAAAAAAATGCCAAATAGGAGTCACTCCTGAGCACACCCTGGAGGGACTCACTATTGACAGGTGATGGTGAGTACAGGAGCCCTCCTTTTCTTATTTGCAGTGCATGCCCATGTAGTTAGTATTTGGATACAAGCTATTACAGCTTCATTTACTTTCACATCCCATCCCTGAGCTTATGTATGATTCTGTAATAGGGTATAGTGTTGAACACTTAAACCATGTCAAAGCAAGCTGCATGGACAGATAAATCTTCATCTAGGGTGGCGGCCATAATCATAAACCTCCATCTAGGGTGGCAGCCATAATCTCAGGTCATATAGAAGGAGGACTCATGTGTCTGTCTATGTACCAGTCATTTTCTCCCATCACTTTGTGCTGTGTGTTGTGAGGCCTATTAGTACGTTATTACTGGGGTCTGCAAAAATAGCCTCCCTTGTGGAATGGAACCACATCAGTCTGTTTTCAGATAGCGGGGACATAGCCACATTTTAATGCTTTTTTAAAAATATGCATAAGTGGGTAAAGTATTTTATCCTTGCTTGTAGAGATTACCCTTCCTGGTATCTTATTTGGCCCTATGGACAATCAGATGTGACCATTTCAGATGCAATTTCAGGTATGATCATATTTCAGCAAGAAATAGTGGCTGTAGTTCTTTGTGGCCTGAAATTTGCTCCAAATCTGTATCCACTATATTATCTCCATCTGTTAGTTCTTTTTTCAGTTATGCCATTTGTCTTTGAAATATGCAAACATGAAAAAAAAATCTCAAGAGAATTTGGCATTGATCCCACTATGGCATTCAAACCTGTGGACTCATTGACTGTTACTTTAGCACTTGCCAAGAGATCAACCTCCATCATCTTACTTGATAATACTTGATAATATTGCATTGGATAAATTAAAAAGAAAAACATTATGCCTTCATAAAGCCCAGACAGTAAAACTAGTTGCCACTGTACTGTTAATAGAACAAAAATCAGACAATGGAGTGCTGTTTGAGTGCATTTGTGGACATACTGCTGAGTCATAGGACAGTTACTGCCCCTGAAATCAGAACACAAAACAAAAGTGAATGTTTGCTGTCACTAGTAATATTAAAGTGTCCATGATGTATACAATCTCCACAGTGCAGTGAGGCCTACAGCGGATCTTGTTTGTATAATGCAAGCTGAGTTATGGCATCATCCAGATGTTCACGGATCCCATCAGCAGTAATGGGGTGAGAACTAGCAGGATCTGTATCAGAGTAGGCCATCATAGTTTATGTAAGATCCCAATCTGACAAATGGAAAATCATGCAGTCATAATATAGAATTGTGATGACCTTAAGTGACATCTTCTGCATACATACTCTGGGTGTATCGTTTGGCATTACTGCATTTTAATACTATTACTAGGATCATAGGATCATGGGATCATAAGAGATTACTAGGCTATTGACCTGGAGGTCATTTTAAGCCTAGCTTTGTCATCCAAATGTAATACCATGAAAATGTTAGTCAATACTCAAGACTGCATTTAGTGATGACTGCCCATGTCCGGGAGGGTTGTGGACGCTAACCCTGGTAAGAATTTATGGTGCCCCATCCACTCGTCCAGGTTCCTATTGAACAGTGTCATAGAGGTACATGGTAACATCTCTTTAGAAAATACAAGATTTTATTCTTTGCAAAAGAATAATGTCAACAAGCCAACTATGCACTACTGAAATATTATGCAAAGCCTCCATGTTTCTTTGTTTAGGACTATCTGTTGATAAACAAGTTTCACCCAGCCTTCACATTGTGAGCAGATAAAATACTTAAAAAAAATTTCAATGTAAAACTAAGTGAAGTGTTTTTTTTTTTTTTTTTTTTTTTTTTTTTTTTTTTTTTTGGCTCAAACAGTTTTATTATTTCTATTCAGCACATCTGTTAAGACCCAGCCTCACCAAAAGTCATTTTTATAAAGCTTTACCTTGTTACTCTAACTATGCTATTACAGCAAATAAATGATGTTGACTGATTTCTTTTTAATGAAGCATCTGCACCAGCATGCATTTCTCATACCGACTACACATTCTTATAATTAATTGGGCTTTTAAACACTAGGAAGGACTTGTTGACAGAAATAAAGAATTGTTATTGTAGTTAGAATATTTCTATTGCCATTTGCATGTCCCGAACTAGGAACAAGCATGAATCATTTCGCTGTCACCATAGTATGCCTGTTGAAATGAAGTGTTCTGCTTATGTTGTGTGACTATAATTGATGTGCAAATATCTTTATGCATTCTGATAAAAAATTGGCATCTCTGCTTAGCTTTCTGTCTTACTTATTTATGAAGGATTTAACAGTTTGGTTAGGCTCCACAAATATGTTACTGTGAGTTTTAATTAATCATTTTAATATTTCAGGAAAGCATTGCTGTATTCATCCATCTTTGTCAGCTGATTACAAAACTCCATAAAAATGAATGCTGTTTTAAGGAACAGTAAACATGAAGAAGTTTTAACTGATAGAAAGAACAAGTCTGTAAAATCAAAAAAAAAAAAAAACAAAAACAAAAGGTGGCAAACTTAGAGAAGATTACTCAACAGCACTTTAAACATCATATCATGACATATCTGAAGAATGACATTATAGGCAGACGTGATATTCCTTGTAGTGACTTATTAAACTAGCAAATGAAAGCGCATTTATCCCTGTCTGATACTACTTGTATCAACTGTGAAGCTTGGAGTATCAGGTTTACTAACCTGTGCATTACAGTGAGGTGTTGGAAATCAAAAATGGCTGGCAGTCAATGGGACCAAACCTGAGAAATTAGGGTTACGGATTATTCTACTGCGGTCTTGGCATATGCTGCCTTCACTCTGTCCATAAGGAGGAAATCATCCTGGAAATGATTCTTTCATTGCCTTAAGGCACACACAACACTATGTGTTAGGAAATCCCTCGAAGAAAGGAAACAGAAACTCTCTAACGACCTAATAAAACTACCAAGAGAGCTATGTTGATGAGACAGTTTGATGAGTTTCATTAACAAAACAGGCATGGAAGTCATTTGTTGTTGTGTGGTAGAAAGCAACCTGAAAGAAAATAACTAAATAAATAAATAAATAAATACATAAAGGAGTGGAAAATCACATGTTATCCTTGTATGGGAATGTGAACTGAGAAATGAAGCGGGTGCATGGTAATTCTAAAAATAGGACATATTTTGACTCTTAGTTATAAAGTGACCAGTTTTCACAGACGTAGATACAAGTGATTTTAGTGATGTGTAAACAAATCCTCTGAGCAAGCATATTAAACGTGCGATGCCCAATTTCTCAAGTCCTCAGATGAGGAAAGGCATCAACTGACTACAGTCAACAAAACAGAAAAAAGTCTTATGACAGTTAGAAGAATACCTTAACAATATGGAGACCTTCAATTTCTATTCCTTATCTGTTAGTTGGATGTATTTTAGTTTGATTCATTGAGTCACATGTCTGTAGGGAACTAAATCAAAACTGGGATCATATGTACCTGCAAGAAACTCATGTGCATTCAGCTGGATGCTTCACAGCATGTAGGCTTTGAAGCACATGGAGGGGTATCTGGGATCTGTTCTCACTACAGTATGTGTATAAGAAAATGAAACAATAGGTTAAGAGTCTATTCAGTATGTACATAAATCTGACTTTGACATTTACTTTTGCATTTCAGTGGAGTGTATTTTATATTTGAAGATGTACTTCCATTCCCTACTACACATGCCTAGCTGTAGCTAATATGGTTAACATAACTCTATGATAGAATTGAGCTTTGTGTAATTGACTCTCATAGAAGAAATCAGAAAAGAGAGGCATTTCCTAAATCCAATGAAATTCAAAACTACATGCCTCCTAAACCTGGTGGACTTCTTTGAGACAGTTACCAAGGCTATAGATGAGGGAAAGGTGGTACAGAAAGCCTACCTAGACCTTGCAAAGGCCTTCAACACCATTCCCCATTCTGGTATTATAGACAAGCTCACCAGCCTGAACATAAACCCCTATGTCACAAGATGGTTTGCTAATTGGCTCATGGACAGAACCCACATGGTGAGAGTTGCAGGAGCTAGGTCTGACTCTAAACCGGTTACAAGTGGTGTTCCACAGGGCTCAGTCCTAGGACCCCTCCTGTTCGGCATATACTTCTCAGAAGTACAGACAAGCACAGGAGGACTATGGCTGACCAAGTTCGCAGATGACTGCAAACTAGGGGTATAATTGACTCACCGGCTGACACAGACATTCTCCAAAAGGGTCTCACTGAGATGGATACCTGGTGTCAAAATCATGGCCTCAAGCTAAATGCCAAAAAGTGCATAGTTATTCCATTTGGAAATAACAAAGTACCCACAAACTACCACATAGGTGGTAGTCTCCTAAATACAGAAAACATAATAAGGGATCTGGGGACCCAAGTAGACAGTAATCTCTCCTTTGATAATCACATTGCCAAACTGGTTAGAAAATCCTTCTATGTGGCCCACCTAATCACAAAAGGGTTTGCATCCAGATCAAAAGAGGTCATTGTGCCCCTCTACTCATCACTCATCAGACCCATCATAGAGTACAACGCCCCATTTGGGATGTACCTTCCATGACACCTGCAACAGCTGGAAAGACCACAGAAGTACCTCACCAAGAGGATCACTGGCCTCAGACAGATGCCCTATGCAGCTCAACTGAAGAAACTCCAGCTGTACTCGGTTGCATACCGCCTGCTCAGAGGTGATCTCTGCCTGACATAAAAGGCCATGTCCAAACCAGAATTGATGGACATGTTCCACCTAAAGAAAACCTCATCCCCTCGAACCATACGTTCTAGGGATCTAAACCTCACCACAACATTAAATAGGACGTGCTGGTGGGATAGATTCCTGTCCCAGAGACTTCCCATGCTTTGGAACAAGATTCCAATCTACATTAGGCAGAGCTCCTCACTAGCATTCTTCAAAAGAAACCTTGACGAGTGGATGGGAAACAGAAAGTTTACCCCGGGGATCACTTCAGTGGCTCTGCTGGACAGAGGCACAGGGAACTAATGTAAGGGAGCGGCGAAAGCCAACACATTCTGGCTAGGCTTATAAATGCCTTCGGGCAGATAGCCTAGTACCTACCTATGAACCTATAAAATAAGTGAAAAAAAAAAAAAAATTTTCTGGAGGGTGAATTCTAGCACATTACACCCCCTGGTGGGAGGGCCATGCCCCAGACACCTGTTGTTTGTATATACTAACTCTGAGATTGCTGTATCTCTGGGTAAGGAAAACAACTTTCTTATTACTACAATTGTATATTATAGTGTTTTATATTGTTGCTGTACTGCATTTAAACTGGCACCTCCTCAGCATGAACTCAGAGAAAAAATATTTTTCTTGATAAGAATCTCTCCTTAAAATACTGTACCTAAACTCTGTTCAAATAAATACTGTATGTGAAAGAAGTGCAAAATAAATAAGGCATTTTCTCTGATATGTTTCTGCACTGTTACATTGTGGAGTTAATATTTGGTACTGAAAATGACGTAGATATTTATTTCTTTTGGAAAAATGCATAACTGCTTTTGTATATGCATTAGGGTTCTCCTCATAAAAGATCAGCTGCTACTCATATCCCCTACCGTTCAACCCATATATACATATGAAATTAATTTGTTTTTTACACCTTGCATCAAAAATTGGATGTTTATAAAGACAACCAAATTTCACACATTCTAATATAGTAGAATAAAGGCTGCAGATTATATAAATAATTAATATATTTAAAATATATAAAAAAGGGTATACAAAATTAATTGCTAAAAGAGTTCTCACAATGGGCAGTGGTATCCTACATATAACACTGTAGAGAGAATGCTATTTTATTTTAAATGGAATGGATAAGGATTAACTAACTAGATAACGGGCAGGATTCACGATGGCTTGCACGGAGTCTAAGAGTAGTGTAAGACTCCATGCAGCCATCGCGATCCAGGAACAGCCTGAATGTGCGTGTAAGAGAGCACCTAAATCGGCTCTTACACGGGCAGGGCGTGGATATGCTAATTACCTCACTGGCAGCCGAAAGGCATGCAAATGAGGTAACTTTGCGATCCAGGAAGAAGAAACCTGCCCGTGTAAGAGCCGTGTTATCTGCAGAAATGTACTCAGTTGATAACTGAGTACCGTTCTGCAAATAACACAATGGAGCCTTGTCAGCTCCAAATAAAGCTTGCAAATGTCGCAGGCAGCATGCCAATGGTCGAATATGTGGCCACTGGCAACGTACCCTGATGCAAACATGAAATAAAACGTAGTGCAGCGTCGCGCAAACGGGATGCGCTATAAAAAACCAAAAAATAAAAATATTAAACCCACAAATGTGGGTTTATGCAAAGCATGAGTATACAATGGAAGGGAATAGCAGGGTAAAACAACATGGCCACCGAGTAGGGGTTGCTAAGGGGGGAAGCGGAGTGTAAGACATGTAACTGCCTAATTGCCTAAGCATTAGTAGGCAATCCTATGTAAATGAGTGGTAGGATAGTGAATCGCACTGTTACATAGAAAATGAGCACAATCCGTGCAGTGTAGGAGTAGGATAAGGGGGAGTAACAGAGTAGGAGATAGGTGACATCACAGGGGGGGAATGTACAAAAGGAATGCAGCTCATTGGAGCACAGTGGCATGTGAAAGCTGTCAGTCACACATCATGGAAAGAGGAGTGTCAACAAGTAGGCATGGGAAAGCCAAGAAATGGAAGGTGTACACTATGGATAACACCAAAGTTTCTTGCTGGGCATGCATGCACGCGTGTGCGTGCTGGTAGGCATGAGTAAGATAGAGTGCGCGCATGTAAGCGTGAGTGCTCACGTTTAAGGCAGAATAAGCATGTAGGAGCCTGTTTAAACACCTGTAAGCTTATTTGCGCTGGTGTGCGTGCGTTTTAACCCGAATAAGCAGATTCTAGTCCGTCTAAGCATGTGTGCGTGCGTGTTAGCTGCTGTGAGTGTGTTTATGCTGGTATGCGCGTTGCTCCCCCCTGAGGAAACAGAAGGGAAAAAGGAAGCATGGGAAATAGTAGGAAGCTAGCAGAAATTACTGGCAGAGCTAGCAGGTGAAAACAATCAGAAGCAGGCAATTACACAGACAGAACAGTAGCCCAGCCCAGCACTTAAAACTCTGCAAACAACAGTGCAGAATGTTTCTCTCAAGAGACACTGCAACAGAGGAGTAAGCTACTAGAAGTGAAAACTGAAAAAGCTTCACTCAGACCAAAAATGCTAGGGCTGCCATAGCTGTTATAAGGAGACATATGCAACTTGCTGAGGGTGGTGACTATGCAAATGCTGCCAGGCAACCCACAGTGAGGAGACGGAGAAGAGTGTACAGGCCCAGGGTCACCTACCAGGGGTTACATGAGCTGGAGATAGTGGAGCGCTATAGACTGGACAGAGACCTCCTGCAGCAAATTGTTGAGCTGTGCAGGCCATGCCTCACACACAGAACCAACAGAGGGGAACCCATCCCAGTGGAAACCAAGGTATGTGTTGGCCTAAGAATACTAGCAACAGGTACCTTCCAGAGACCAACTGGTGATATGATGGGGATATCACAGGCATCAGCATCCAGGGTACTGCACCAGTTCCTGGATGCCATGTCAGCACATGTCGGTGAGCATGTATATTTCCCCAGTTCCCATGAGGTATTGGCCAGCAATATGCATCTCTTCCAGCAAATAGCGGAATACCCTGAGGTAGTGGGTGCAATAGACTGCATGCATATACGCATCAAAGCACCAGCCGCTGAGCGGGGTAGGGCCTACATTAACCGCAAGGGCTTCCCCTCCATCAACTGCCAGGTCGTGTGTGATGCCCAGGGTATAATAATGAATGTGTGTGCTGGCTGCCCTGGAAGCTACCATGATTCCCATATCTGGCATTTGACGCAGCTGTACCAGACATTTGCCAGTGGGGACATCCCACATGGTCATTTAGTGGGGGATGCTGGCTATGCACTGGAGCCGTGGCTGATGACACCCATCAGAAATGCACACACACCCCTGAACAAGAACGCCATAATGAGGCACACGCACAAACACGAAATGTAATCAAGGGTGTGTTTGGGCTGCTCAAGTCACGGTTCCGGTGCCTGGACACATCTGGTGGAGCCTTGCAGTACTCACCAACTACATGTACCCAAATCATCATGGCATGTGCTATGCTACATAATATGATTCAGTGAAAACAGCTGCAGCAGGACCAGCATAGGGCTGGGCCAAACAGCCCCCCACCATTGCCAAGCCAATCACAGGCAGAGCGTGACTCGGAGGAGGAACAACCTGAGCCTGCCCCAGTAGGCAGAAGGAGGCGTGCCCAGTATGCCTTGGCCTTGGCAAAGCGGCAATGCATAGCACATACACTGGCTCAGTAGGAACCCAGGAAATGATACCTCTCTCTGATTCACACATATAGTAAACGGGATGCCTAAGTTGACACAACCTGCTATCAAACATGTACAGGGAGTGTAGTATGTGCATCCAACATAGATAGCCCTGCAGCACCACCTGAGGCATGATTGCCATGTGTTAAGCAATGTAACACCATGTAGTATATGCAAACATGATGACCCTGACTAACATCCTACCCTCACCAAGCATGACGCCACAATATGAAGACGAGATGATCAATTACAATAATTGGCTTAAGTATTGCCGTTAGTCAAAGGGGATCCAATGCGTGCCAGCCTGGGATGACATGCTGAGCAAGACACGATGCTCCACCTGCTAGGGATGGCGTGCACCTATCAGTCCTGGCCTGTAGGATACTGGCAAAGGCTATTGTCACCCCCACTGTGCCTTGAATAGGTAAGGCTCAAAACACAAACCCACCACCATATGTATCACAAGGGATAAGAACCTAGATGTAATGCTACCCAATGCCAGATGTCCAAACTGCAAGATGCATGCAGTCTAAACTCCCCTCAGCATGGAGAATGTTGATATCTGTCCTGTAACAGAAAACTGGGTTAAGGCTCTCAAGAGCACCCTAACACTACCAGATTACACCTCATACCATGCTTTACAGCCCCAAAACATGGAACAAACTACAAAAGGAGGGTGAGTAGCAATAATTGTCAAGGATAACCACACACCCATGTTGGTACCACAACAAGAAGCAGCATGGATTATCCATGCTCAAGTAACAGTGGCTAAGACTGGCTGCCAGTATGTAGCCTGCTACAGACTACCCTCCTAATGCCAGGAACTGCACTTGGCCTACGTTGGAACACATGGAAATATCTAGCTCTCCAAACAACATTATATTGGGTGACTGAAAATACTCAAACATAGACTGGGAGCATTATCCCAGCTCCAACACCCTAGGCCAAAGGTTCCTAGAATCCATAAACCAAAAAGCTCAGGAACAATGTACCACTCCCACGAGGGGTAAGCATACTGGATGTGATAATCAGCAACATGGGTACTGGATGGCAAGATGAGAAGTGTATTCCTCACTGGTAAGATCAGACCATAGAGTAATCACACTGGATATTCACATCCTGACCACAGTCCCTGGCCAGAAAACCACAGTGAAAAACATGTGTAAAGGAAATGTTGCACCCCTCCAAACTGATGTGGAATCCATTAAAGGCCCTGTGCCTGTGGAAAATATGGGCCATACCTCAGACCCTTTATAAATGCATTCTATGAACACAGTCAGGAATGCATGGATTATGCAATCCCAAATAAAACCAAGGCCCAATACCATACACACAGGCATCTGGCATGGTGGACCACAGCCATTACCAAACCATGCAAGAGAATGAGGAAGTCACCACATGATAGAGCAAACCCAAAAAGGGAAGTAATCTCCGATCAGTATTATGGCAATAAAATATGGCCAGTCATAAAATCCACTAAGGCCAGCTACAACAAGTTGAATCTCTGAATCATGGGCAATGTTACACCTGCCCCATGTACACAGACAACCCCCTCCACCTCCCAAGAAATACAAATATATGTGACAGATGCAAGCACATCTCCAAACTGGAGGCTGAGCTCTCTCAACTCAGTACTGTCTAAACTAGTCAGGAGGAGAAGGTAACCACACACACCACAAACCCACTCACATAGACCTATCACAATTGCAAACCAAAGACATAAACAAACAAAAACATTCCTGGAGGCTCTAATTAAAAACCACCAAATCAACAGAGGCCTCCAAAGCAGACACCCAAGCAACCACTACCCCCAAACATAGCACATGCAACACATAGTACACAAAGTCGGTGTGCCAAACAGTCACAGCCCGTAAGGACAAACAACATGCTTGATACACTTGTAATAGGTGACTCCATAGTCAGACACACTGATGTCCCGCTCACATGACTGAACAAGGAAAAGGGTACAGTAAGCTGCCTGTATGCTGCTACAATCCGCCACATAACACAATCATGCAGGTCACTCCAAAGCAAGTACAAATATGACTCAGTCATTGTCCATGCTGGTGTGAATGACCTGTGACGTACCTCCCTGGACTACATGTAAAGAGACATAGAGGTGCTCTTCGATTATGTAGGCCAGGCCAGTATGACTCTGACCCCAAGCAGCATCCTACCCCCACCAAGAATGATGCCACAGTACAAACACAGAATGATCAGCTTTAACAATAGGCTCAGTTACTGGTGTCAGTCCAAGGGGATACAATGTGTGTCTGCTTGGGATGTAATGTTTGACAAGCCACACTGCTTTGCCAGGGATGGCTTGCACCTGTCACCCCTGTGCGTCTGGATATTGGCTAAGGCTCTTGCCACCTCCATAGTGCCTTTTGTAGACAAGGCTGAAAAGACAAACCCACCTCCCCAGAAAACATAAGTGGAAAAAACATAAGGGTAATGCTGCTCAATGCCAGAAGTCTAAACCACAAGATGCACGCTCTCGAGGCCCTCCCCAGTATGGAGAACATCTATGTCTGTGCAGTGATGGAAACCTGTATCAAGGCTCCTGAGAGCACCCCAGCACTACCAGGTTATACCTCTTATCATGCTTTTCGGCCCCAAAACCTGGACCAAACCGCAAAAGGAAGGGGAGTATACATATTCAGCAAAGATACCCACACATCCAGGTTACTGACAATGCACGAAGCATCAGAGACCATCCATGTGCAACTAACTAGGCAAAACCACTGTACAGTTTGTAGCATGCTACAGACCACCCTCTCAGACCCAGGAACACCACTCAGCCTTCCTGAAGACACTGGAGAGTATAAATGTCTCCCCAAATACCAAACAAGGTACTCACAAATCACCACATAGGTGGTAGTCCATTACGTATGGAAGAAGTAATCAGGGACCTAGGGACACAAGTGGACAGTAACCTCACATGCGACACTCACATTGCCACCGTGGCTAGGAAGACCACCTATATTGGCCACCTTATCATGAAAGGATTCACATCTACATCGAGAGGTCATTTTGCCCCTATACTCTTCTCTTTTCAGGCCCATAATTGAGTACAATGCCCCATTTGGGATGTACCGTACCTGACACCTGCAGCAGTTAGAAAGACCTCAAAAGTACCTCACCAAGAGGATAAAGGGTGTCAAACATTTGTCATATGCTGCCTGGTTGACAACACCCCAGCTGTATGCAGTCACATACTGCATACTCAGAGGCGATGTATGCCCGATGTACAAGGTCATGTCCAATACAGAATTGATGGACATGCTCCACCTCAGAAAATCCAAATCCATCAGAGCCGCGAGAGCGACAGATGTCAACCTCAACACATAAATAAATAGGATGTGCTGGAGGGACAGATTCATAACCCAGAGTCTCCCTACACTCTGGAACAGAATCCCACTCCATGTTAGGCAGAGCCTCTCACTGACTCTCTTCAACAGGAATCTTGCCAAGTGGATGGGAGATCGTAGATTTACACTGGGGGTCTTCAGTGTGTCACATCTAGACAGAGGCACAGTAAAGTAAACCCTAAATGGGCATAATAGTCACATAGCAAGGGGTGGCGAAAGCCACACACACTCTGGCTAGGCTGATAAATGCCCTAGGGCAGATAGCCCAGTATGAACCTATGGAGATACAAATTATACAAGACACTAAGAATAATTACAAGGCTGTCTTAACTGATGGTAGGAACCTTGTTGGGAATTCACAGATATGCTCTGAATTACCAAATATTACAAACAATACACCAAACCCACACACATTGCCAACATCCAACTTGACAGGTTCAGTGCAAACTCCCCCCCCCCAAAATGACAAATATCTATCCCAGCAGAGTGCTGGCCCCCTGACATTGCAGATGCTGAAGTAACAGGCAGCTTCTTCAAAGCAAAACACACAGCATCAATGGTACGAGATGGTGTCCTGGGCTGTGTCCAACATGAACTCCAAGAAGAATGGAACGCCAAATAACACTATTGCTCAATTTCAGCCTTACCACAGGATATGTACCCAAAGAGCAGTGTACAACAACAGTGGTCCCTCTCCATAAGGTGCTGCCTCAATAGATACTGCAAACTATCACCCCAGAATCCTGACAAGCTTGGTCTGCAAAGCTATGGAAAAGATCATCATGGACCTCAGAAATAAAGATATTGGGGACCTACAGACACTGGACCCTACCCAGCGTGGCTTTCTTAAGGGCAGATCCTGCCCCTTAAACATGTTTGACTCATTTGAAACAGTCATCAAGGCCATTGATGCGGGGAATGTGGTCCACACAGCCTATCTGGACCTTGCAAAAGCCTTCCATACAATACCCCACGTGTTCATTATAGATAAGCTCACCAGCTTAAATATAAACCCCTATGTCAGTAGATGAGTTGCAAACCAGCCCAAGGACAGAACTGACATGGTCAGACATGCTGCAGCCATGTCAGACTACAAACCAGCTACAACTGGCATCCCACAAGGCTCAGTCCTGGGACCTCCCTTGTATGGTATATATTTCCCATAGGTACAGGCCAACATGGAAGGACTGTGTCTGAACAAGTTTGCAGAGGACTACAAACTGGGCACCTTATCTGACCCTCCAGCTGACACAAGCATCCTACAAAAGGGCCACATTTAAACAGACAACTGGTGCCAGAGCCATGTCATCAAGCTAATTGCAGAAAAGTGTATAGTCATCCCCTGTGGATAAACAGTAAGTGCCCACCAATTACCACATAGGTGTTAACCCATGAAGTACTTTATAAGTAATAAGAGACCTGGGGACACAATTTGATAGATATCTTGCATTTGACAACCATGTGGCTGTAGTGGTTACAGAAACATATCATATACCCACCTAATCATGAAGGTAGTCAGATCTAGATCAGGGGAGGTCATTGTGCCTCTTCAGTCATCCTTCATCAGCCTCACAATTCAGTACAATGGCTCCTGTGGGATGTACCTCAGCAGACACCTCCAGCAACTGGAAAGACCCCAAAAGTACCCCACCAGGAGGATCAAAGAGCTCAAACAGATGCCATGTGTTGCCTGATTAAACAAACTGCAGCTCCACACAGTGCCATACTGCCTGCCCAGAGGCAATCTGTGCCTGATGTATAAAGCCATGTCCAAGCTGGAATCAATGAACATGCTGCACCTTGTACAATCTGAATGCCAGTGAGCTATGCACATGAGACCTGAACCCCAGCACTGACATACATAGGACATGCTGTAGTGATTGATCCATAACCCAGAAGCTCACTCCACTCTTGAGTAAACTCCCAGTACAGGTTAGCCAGAGAGTCCCTCATTGACTCTCCTCAACAGGAATCATGATGAGTGGATGGGAGACGGTAGGTTTACCCTGGGTATCACTGTTATGTCACGGGTAGACAGAGGCATAGTATACTAACCTTGAAATATGTCATGTCAAAATCCAGTTACAATGTGTGTTGAAGGACAAACACACTCTCTGACTAGCAGTAGAAATGGCGTAAGGCACATCGCTAGTGTTTGTCAATGTCCACCCAAGTTGTGGAATACACTACCAATGTTGGACAAGCCTGGTTTAAGTAGTCCATATCCGAACAAAATGCAGCATGGTCATATGTGCACAACTGGCCCTTAACCAGTCTGGTGTGCTCACTATGAATATTTAAAGCAGTGATAGGACTGAAACCCAGGATACTGTCCACCACAGTGAAAGTACTGAACCAGTACACTATACAATATTACAGTGTATGGTCAGTATGAAAGGATGTTGACAACTGTATGCAAACCATTCCATGGAAACCCAGCAGGCACAGTATAATCCCTGTCGGGTTCAGACACAAAGCAGTTGGGCAGTATGTACACAACATTACTCCCAACACACAACTATAAATGTGAAATATTGTTGAAGTTCACACACAACCACAAATGTGGTGGACTGCAGATCTCAACATATGGAAAGCACACACTGGGCATGCTCGCACACTTTGATAAATGAGACATATGTCAGGCAACAAGCCATGGAATATGCCTGAACTGGGCATGCTCACACACTTAGGCCATGTCTCAGTTTAGCAGTTGGCCACAGATATCTGGTATTTGTATGTGTTAAACCAGGAACCAACCACAATAGAGCAATCTGCCCAGTGCACACAGTTAAATGACTACAGAGACATAAGTTAAACAGTGGATCCCACACATATTCAAACATCTTCCACAGATACACAAGTTGTACATAGAAACAGGGAAAGCTATGGCAATAAAGACCTGCAAACAGTGCATCTGAAAATTAAACATATGGGTGTAGAGGTCAATACTAGGCTGTTTGCCCTAGGGAATACAAGCATAGCCAGAGTGTGCTTGGCATCTGCCTTCCCAGTACAGTAGGCTACTGTGCCTCTGTAAAGTAGGTCACAGAAGGCACCATTTCAGGCTAGTGTGCTGTGCCTCCATCAAGCAGGGACACAGTGGAGATCCCAGGGGTTGAATTTGCAATGTCACATCCATGTTTGAATCCTGCAAATGTTCAGTGTGTGTGTGTGTTTGGGTGAGGGGGGTTAGTGTGTGTGCAATTCTGTGTGAAAGAAATGTCCCTTTTGCCAACTACAAGAACACACTGCATGATGCACATTCCTCTTTCTAAACACCGATGATGTCAGCACCCTATAAGTACAGCAGGAAAAGGGAAACCTCCCAGTAATGCGAATAATGTGCTCTGCTAATGCGTCTCTCTCAAGTATCATAACATAGTTAGGTAGGGGTTTGAATCCTGCAAATGCTCAGTGTGTGTGTTTGGGTGAGGAGGGTTAGTGTGTGTGTGAAAGAAATGTCCCTTTTGCCAACTACAAGAACACACTGCATGATGCACATTCCTCTTTCTAAACACTGATGATGTCAGCACCCTATAAGTACAGCAGGAGAAGGTAAACCTCCCAGTAATGCCAATAGCACGCTCTGCTAATGCGTCTCTTTCAAGTGTCATAACATAGTTAGGTAGGGGTTTGAAACCTGTAAATGCTCAGTGTGTGTGGTTGGGTGAGGGGGGTTAGTGTGTGTGTAAGAAATGTCCCTTTTGCCAACTACAAGAACACATTGCATGATGCACATTCCTCTTTCTAAACACTGATGATGTCAGCACCCTATAAGTACAGCAGGAGAAGGATAACCTCCCAGTAATGCGAATAGCATGCTCCGCTAATGCATCTCAATCAAGTGTCACAACATAGTTAGATAGGGGTTTGATTCTTACAAATGCCATGTGTGTTTTTGTCACACAGACTGTCCATGTGTGTGGGGTGTTGCTCTTAATATTGTATGACATAGATCATATCAGTAATGTTAATGCACAAATGAGGTATGTGTGTGCTACATAGACATATGTACCTGTGACCTGAAATAGTTCCCATGTGTGAAGCCTGCCTCATGTGAATACATATAATTTGCATTACACAACTTTATGACTGTGGTTTTCTGTGCAGGGGCTGCATTTGCTATGTGAATATACAGTGAGAGTAGTCTATGGTGTCATCTTACCAGTGAGTGATACACTTCTGGTCTGGAGCATATAGTCCACATGTTGGTGATGAACAAGTGCAGCATGTTTTCCCCTCTTGTGGGAGTGGTAACAAGTTGTTTCATAGGAATTGAGTGTATGGATTCTAGGAACTTTACACCTAGGGTGTTGGAGCTACAGTAATGCTCCCAGTCTATGTGTGGGTAAATGAAGCTGCCCAATATATTGTTGTTTGGAGACACCTGCAGATATTCATGTATTCTTAAGTAGGCCAAGTGGGTTACCTGGGTTTGGGAGTGTGGTGTGTGCCAGGCTATGAACTGGAAGGCAGTCTTACCCACTGTTAGTTGCACATGGATAGTCTCTGATGCTTCGTGCTGTGCCACCAACCTGGAGGTGTGTGTATCTTTGATGAATATTGATACTCCCCCTCCTGTTCTGTTTCAGTGCAAGTTATGTGGCCGACAACCATGGTATGAGGTATAACCTGCCAGTGCTGGTGTGCTTTTGGGGGCCTTGAACCAGGATTCTGTTACTGCACATATATTGATGTTCTCCATGCTAAGGACAGTTTCCAGTGCATGCATCTTGAGGTTTACACTGCTGGTGTTGAGTAGCATTACTATTAGTTTCCTATCCCTTGTGATACCTATGGAGGTGGTCTTGTCTGTTGAGCCTTGCCTAAAAAAGGCACTATGGGTGTATCAAGAGCCTTTGCCAATAACCGAAAGCCCATGGGTGACAGGTGCAAGCTGTCCCTAGCAAAGCAGTGTGGCTTGTCGAGCATGTCATCCCAGGCTCACAGGCATTGGATCCCCTTTGAATGACACTGAAACATAAGCCAATTGTCTGAATTGATCATCTTGTCTACATACTGTGGCATCATTCTTGGTGAGGGTAAGATGCTACTCAAGGTCAGGGTCATACCAGTCTGGGCCACATGCTCAGAGAGCTCCTCTATGTCTCTCATCATGTAGTCCAGGGAGGTACGTCTCAGGTCATTCACACTGGCATGGACACTGACTGAGTCATATTTGTACATGCCTTGGAGTGACCTGTGTGCATGTGTTATGTGGCAGATCATAGCGCCCGACAGGCATCTCACCGTGACCTTCTCCTTGTTCAGCCTGGTGAGCGGGACATCAGTGTACCTGACGATAGAGGCACCCATCACAAGTGTAGCAGGTGTTGTTTAGCCTTACATGCTGTGACTGTTCGTCACACTGGCTTTGTGAGCTATGTGTTGCACGCGTTCTGTTCTGGGGTAGCGGTTGCTTGTGTGTCTGCTTTGGAGGTGTCTGCTGCGTAGGCAGACCTTTATTTAGAGACTCCGAGTATGTTTGTGTGTGTTTATTTGTTTGGATTGCTGTCATGGTAGGTCTATGTGAGACTGGAATTGTAGTGACTGTGGTTTCCTTCTCCTCCTGACAGGTTTTGCCAGTACTGAGTTGAGAGAGCTTAGCCTGCAGTTTGGATATATGGTTGCATCTCTCACATGTGGTGGAATTTGTTGGGAGGAGGAGAGGGTTAACTGTGTAAATGAGGCAGTTGTAACATTGCCTCTAGATTCCCAGATTCACCAGCTGGACCATGGAGGAGATTGACAACTGACCTTTGAACATGCTAGGATAGTATTGGGAATTCATTTATAATTAACAACAAAAAGGGCCAATGGGGAACAAGGTACTCAAGGTGAGTTTGTGAGGGTGTAGTGCTTTTAATTTGTTAGTGCTGCCATATATAACTGCTGTAGTGAGCAAGTGCCAGGTATCTCAAATGCAATGTGTTACAGGTAACTTAATTGCATAAATGACAAACACTAACTTTCTGTCAAGTGAAACAAGGACATACATACATAAAGTAAGCAATGCACATGTCACTAGGGATCCACAGAGGCGCTGTAAAGCTGCGTTTCAGGTGGAATTATTGTTTCAGGGAAATAACAAGGTAACAAGCATACAAACAAAGCTACAATCAGCAGGCATGGATCTAGTCTATGCTACAGCAAGCAAGGTGTACCAATTTCAGTAAGAAACAGTTCAAATATGCAGGCACTATAAGCCTTTAGCCAGAAATTCCCAGCTCAGATGGGCAGAGTCCAGCCTCTCCTCCCACAAGAGTGCAGACCATGAACCTTTGTAATGTCAAATAACTGGCCTGAAGCACAAGTGCTTAAACCAGAACTAATACACATTTATAATGACAGACACTGAGCCCTCAATCAGCATTCCCCAACTTAGTAGGCTGTATGCTACCTGTCCTGCCATCACAGTATCCCTGACATTTAATGAGACTCACCTCCTGTCATAGTTAGTTGTGTGTTTTGGGGCTGTCAAGCATGGTATGAGGTGTAACCTGGTAGTGCTAGGGTGCTCTTGGGAGTCTTGAACCTGTTGTCTATTACTGCACAGATATCAACATTCTCCATCCAGAGTAGAGGTTGTACTGCATGCATCTTGCGGTTTACATGTCCACCATTGAGTATCATAACTTCCATTTTCTTATCCCCTGTAATACCTATGTAGGTGGCCTTCTGTTTACAGCCTTACCAGCAGAATGCAAAGATGTGAGTCATTACACTATGGTAATTCATAGGGGTGTACCAAACAATACAATGACAATCATACTGTTAATGCATCAGGCATGCTGGGATATACCCACAATGATATCATTACACTGTACAGTTGACAACATGATAATATTACTACACGTCTATGTAGTCACCCTGTGCATCAGCACCATGTTAACCGGTCCTGCATCAATGTTACAGATTGCAGGAGGTGGCACAGTTTCATCATATGCACAGGGTGTGTACTTGGTATGCCTGAGTCTGCCACTAATACAACCAATCGACATGTATGTGTGTGTGTGTTAGTGAGGGACAACCGTAGAAGATGGGGCAATGTTGATGCAGTGTGTGCGTGTATGTGTTAGCCTTAGGTGTTAGCATTATGCATGTGTGTATGCATGCACACAGTTCCACCTTGTGGCCGCCATATACGGGTGTTTGTGGACAGCCACAGACTGTACTTGCCAGGTCATACAGATCACTGTCTCTGGCCACGGGCACGGTACCTGTGCCTGGCAGGGGTGCTACGGACAGTATCAGGTACTAAGCCAGACTGGGTACTATCATCAGACGCAGGTGGTTGTTGACTGGAGGCATGTCCCTGCTGGGACTGTCCAGAGCCACGTGCATGTGGTCTCCTAGGGCAGTCTGATGACAGCACAGACCCAGCATTGCTGGGGTTGGTACTGGCACTATGGGAGTGGCCGCGGGTTTGTTGTTGTCCGCGACGACTGCCAGCTGCTGCTGTTGCTGACATTCATCCACGTCGGCGCCTCAACCACCCTGCATTGCCCTGGCTCATGGACATGTAGTTGTGGAACAGATCTAATGTGTCCCCCCAACGTCTGTCAATGACCTCGGTGAAATTACGGATGGCAGCCACAACGTCACACATAGTGTCATTCATAGCAGTGCGATGTGCTCTCAGCTCCCTCAGACCCTGTCTGGTGTACCGTTCCATACGTGACTGTGCCTGCATTACAGCCCGGAATATAGCTGAGGTTGAAAGACCTCTGTGGGCACGTCTGACAGGGGCAGTACGACCACGGATGCTCCCACGAGAACCCCTAGACATCTGCCTGTGTGGTACCATGTCAGGACTCTGGCCATGGCTGCTGTGAGGGGATGCATGTGCCACTGATACCACATTACCCTGGTCAATGCCCACTGTATGCTGTCCATCACCTAGGGATATTGGTGACAATGGATGTATTGGCAGGATGACTGTGCGCATTGATGGGGTTGACAGCTGTGTACTGTCGATTGGCTGACCAACAATGGACCCTGGCACACCTCCCTGTGCCATTACACAGGTATCATCATTATCACTATCCCCAGCAGCAGATTCAGGTTCCCTGCTGCACACCACCAGAGCAGCACCAGAACCTGTGAGAAGAAGACAGGAAACACAGTTTACAATGTGCACACAATGTTACCACACATGCACACATGCGCACATGCGCACATGGGCACATGGGCACATGCACACATGCACACATGCGCACATTTTCACATGGGCACATGCACACATGCACACATGCACCAGCATGTATTGGCTGCCTTGCTGTTACACCAGAGGGATCTGCACAAATAAGACATTCATTGTCAGTGGGCACAACTGTGCCATTGATACTGTGAGTATGATACAGTTCAGTAGTACAACAGTTGGCTTTCACAGGTCTACTGCCAATATTGAGAATATCACTCTTGCACAATATTTACCAGGATAATAGCTACAAACACAGTACACACCTCACACATGCATAAAGTACCAGTGTAGAGAACAGTCAACTATAGATATGGCATGTTACCTGCACGCTCCAAGTCCTCCTGCTGGATGACTCCAGCCTCCATCATTACACATGTGTGCAGATGTTGTTGTTGGGCTGGTGCCACAACACTTAGGAGGAGCCCTTCCAGTCTGGTGAGGGGGGGTGTATAGCCGCCCCACCACCTGTGGCAAGCTGTTGCCTGTGGATATCAGACGCACGCTGATGGACATTTCTAATTAAATCACTGCAGTGATGGCGTACCTGCTCATATGTCCGGTTGTGCATGCCTATGTCATTTACCCGGTGGACAAGTTCTTGCCAAAGTGCAGCCCTCTCCTGCTGGTTCTCTCTGGTGCAGGAAAAGAGTGTGACAAAATCCCGCACCAGGCTCTGGTGTATCTCCTCTTCCTCTGCAGCAGAGTATGTGGGATTGCGCTGGTGCACCATTGCCCTGGAAGGTAAAGAAAAATATGTGAGAAAGTGATATGGCACACATAAAACTCTACTGTAGTGATATCACTGAACTGCCATATATAGCATCTTTCTGTCTATTGGGGGATACACATGTAAATGACCACATATCAGTGCTCAGCCGACAACTCTGTGACAGTGCCTGGCACACTCCATACAACAAACAAGTATACTCCAGCAGTCGCCACACTGTTTGAGGTCCAATGCACAGCTTCACACTGGGGGTTTGTATCAAGGTAATGTATTGGGGAACATTGTCAACCCATGCAATGCACAGTACAAATGTCACTGGTAATGCACCATAGTCTTTGTTGCCATAACCATACCTACACCACAGTCACATACAAGGAACCACAGCACAACATATGGCAATGTAGTATGTTTGTATCCCAATACCTGACACATCTTTCTCTGGCCTCACACCAAGGACACACACTACCATGACAGACACAAAGTCATGCTGAGCAATTACACCATTACAGACCTTGCACACAGTCAGTG
Organism: Protopterus annectens; assembly: GCF_019279795.1. Taxonomy (NCBI): domain Eukaryota; kingdom Metazoa; phylum Chordata; order Ceratodontiformes; family Protopteridae; genus Protopterus; species Protopterus annectens. The sequence continues at coordinate 840,482,956 of NC_056731.1, forward strand.
GCACAGTCATTCCACCTCACATAGTTGGTATTGCAATGAGTACATGTGTGTGTGCATTGTGTCATTGGCAGGTAGTATGCTATTGGGCCTGGGCCTACAGCAGCATACTGTTATGCTACCCTGCCCCTTGGGACACATGTAATGTGGTTGTACTTGCTCCTGTAAAACAGTTACACAGGGTGACTCATATGGCATACTACCTATCTGCATATCATTCAACAGGGGTATGTCTGACATCTACTAATGGGGAGCCTTGCTTCTTAATGCTGGGTGGTTTACTGCAGGGTATGGCCTATTTGTGTGTGGGGACCTGTACCTCCACCATGTGTTCTTTACTGCGGTGCCATGGATGACAGACATAAGTCATTTATGCTGGGGATATTGTGAGGTGTTACCATGGTTGTTGAACAACTGTTATGGGGTGACTTAACTATGTATATCCAGCAGTGGTAAGCTCTGTGTCGGTAGTTTGAGAGGCACTCTATCTGTGGTTTTGTCAGTCACTCTGCATAGGTAATGTGTTTGAGGGCATTATCACTGTTTGTTAGGTATGACTGTATCCTTCTCCCTTTCTGTAGTTGTCATGGGAGGTACATACCATGTAGGACATTGTGAGGTGTAGAGGGGTACAGTGACCTACATTTCACTAGCTGACACACCATTTCTGCTGACATGTACCATGTACAGGTATTACAAGACTGGTGTGCCACTGTGAATATCAAAGGGGAGGCTATTGTACACTTGTTTCCCATGTTCCCTCCTGACACATCCAGTAGTAGGCAGGCAACCACATATGTGGTGGTTAGTGGTGTAAGTGTTTTGGAATGGGGTATGGTACTCCTGTATCCGCACTGGTGTTCAGTACATGCCTTTGTCACCAGGCACCTGTTGCAATACATCTGCACACATGTGCCTCTCTCAGTGTGTGTGTGTGTGTGTATATATATATATATATATATATATATATATATATATATATATATATATATATATATATATAGAGAGTGGTATTCATATACATACATATCTGTAGACATTCATATCTGTCTGCATATGTGCATGTATCTATATATATATCTATATATGTATGTGTCTATTACATAATATGTGTATATACATATTCTATCCATCTATCTATATATGTTCATAGGTTCATAGGGAGGTACTAGGCTATTGGCCCTAGGGTCCATACAAGCCTAGCCAATAAATGTACCCTGGATTTCGCCACCCAAGAAAGGTATTTTCCTATGCCCCTGTCGAGCAGAGCCACAGACGTGATCCCCGGGGTGTATTTCCCATTTCCCATCCAATTATCAAGATCTTTCTTCAAGAGTGCTAATGAGGAGCTCTGTTTGACATAGATAGGTAGTCTGTTCCAGAGTATGGGAAGTGTCTCGGACAGGACTCTATCCCTCCAGCATGTTCTGTTCATTGTGGTGACAAGGTTAAGGTCCCTAGAGCGTGTAGCTCAGAGGGATTAGGATTTCTTTAAGTGGAGCATGTCCAACAGCTCTAGGTTTGACATAGCTGTGTATGTTAGGCAGAGATCACCCCTGAGTAGGTGATATGCCATGGAGTCAAGCTGTAGTTTTTTGAGACGGTCTGCATAGGGCATCTGTTTGAGGCCAGTAATCCTCTTTGTGAGGTATTTCTGTGGTCTTTCCAGTTGTTGTATTTGTCTTGTGAGGTACATACCAAAAGGGGCGTTGTACTCTATAATGGGTCTAATAAGTGATGAGTTGAGGGGAACAATGACCTCTTTTTTTCTGGATGGGAATCCTTTTGTGATGAGATGAGCCAAGTAGAAGGATTTCCCGACCACTGTGGTGATGTGATTATCAAAGGAGAGACTACTGTACACCTGTGTCCCAAGGTCTATTATCACATTGCCGGCAATAAGTAGACTACCAGCTATGTGGTAGTTGATGGGTACAGAGGTTTTACCACGGGGATGACAATACACATTTTGGCATTGAGCTTCAGGCCATGGCTTTGACACCAGGTATCTGTCTCAGTGAGTGCCTTTTGTAGTTTGCCCACATCATTAGGAGTTGCAATTATGGCTCCTAGTTTGCAGTCATCTGCAAACTTTGTTAGCCAAAGACCTTCTGTGTTGGCTGCACTTCAGAGAAGTAGATACCATACTGGAGAGGACCCAGGACTGAACCCTGTGGTACTCCACTTGTCACTGGTCTGATGTCGGATTTGGAATATGCTATTTTCACAGTGTGGGTTCTGTCCGTGAGCCAGTTGGCAACCTATCTTATGATATAGGGATTTATACCTCGTTTAGTGTGCTTATCTATAATTCCAGAATGGGGGATGGTGTTGAAAGCCTTGGCGAGATCTACATAAGCTGTGTGAACCATTTTACCATCATCTATGGCTTTGGTGACTGCTTCAAAGAAGTCAATCAGGTTTAGGAGACATGATCTGCCTTTTACAAATCCAAACTGAGTAGGGTCCAGAGTTTGGAGATTACCAATGTCTTTGTTTATGAGTTCCATGATGATACATTCCATGGCCTTGCAGACCAGGCTTGTCAGGCTAATGGGGCGGTAGTTACCGTGGTCCGTCGTGGCTCCCCCTTTGTGGAGTGGGATGTGTTGTTGTGTGCCATTCAGTGGCTACAAAGCCTGAGGTGAGGCTATGATTGAACATGGTACTGCGGTAGGGTGCCAGTTCATTCAGTGGTTCGTGTAGAACGCAGCCTGGGATATTGTCAGGTCCCATGGATGCTGTGTTCTTGGCTTTGGAGAGTGTGTATTTTACCTGTGCAGCCGTGATTATAGAGACTTTGCATTCTTCCAGTACAGAGATGGGCCCTCTAGGGGGTGAGAGGGGGGGTAAAGTTAGCACTGAACTTATCTACCAGGATGTTGGCAATATCACTTGGTTCTGTATATTTAGTGCCATTATGCTGTAACTCAGAGCAGATCTGAGTGTTCCCATTTAGATTCTTGACATAGCTATAGAATGCTTTGTGGTTGTCTTTAGAGTCAGTGGCAATTTTGTTTTCGTAACTAGCTTTGGGGGATTTTATGAGGGATCACAGTTCCTCCAGTCATGGGAATTTACTTATTTTTGCAACAGTTTCTTTCTTCTGTTGTAGAGTTTGTTTATGGCAGAGGACCACCTGACTGGCTTCCTTTGTGTGGGGGATAACATCTTGGTTCTATTAGGGATAGCATGATCCATGCACTCGTGTAAGTGCTTATACAGTGCATTTGTGTAGGATTCGGCAGTCATACCTCTATTGTCCGTCTGCATGGGTGTCATGCAGTTTGCCACTTCTGTCTTAAGAAGTGTGACGTTGGCTTTTGAGAAGTTTGTTACGATGGTGTCCCTAACTGGGGCTGGGGGTGGGATGTGGATGTCTAGGCTGATTACCTTGTGGTCGGATCTGACCAACAAGGAATTGACCTCTGGTGTGGAACACCGGTTTCCCATGTTGGTGATGACCAAGTCTGGGATATTGCTGCCCCTGGTGGGGGTGTGAATCAGTTGATCCAAGGCGTTGGTATTTATGAATTCTAGAAAATGTAGAGCAAAAGAGTTGGTACAGGAGTAGTTTTTCCAGTTAATGGTGGGGTAGGTGAAATCGCCCATTATTAGGGTGTTGGGTTGTACACAATACTTTCCAGTGTATCAAGAAATGAGGGGTGTGAATCCTAGGGCATGGTGGGGGGTCTGTAGCAAGCTACGATTTGGATTGCAGTCTTGCCCAGAGTTAGTTGCACTTGGATACCTCAGCTGCATTATGCTGTGCAACTAGCCTGGAGGTGTGGATATCCTTAATGAATATGGACACGCCTCCGCCTTTAGTGCTTCTTTCTGGGTTAGATGGTCAAAAGGTGTGGTATGAATTGAAGCCTGGTAATGCAGGGGTGCTCTCTGGAGCTTTGAACCAGGTCTCTGTCACTGCACAGATGTCACAGATGTCACCGTTTACGGTGGTGAATTTGTCATTTGAACCTTGCCTGACAAAGGCACTATAGGGGTGGCATGAGTCTTAGCCAGTATCCGGAATCCTGAGGGCGACAGGTGCAGGCCATCTCTGGCAAAGCATCATGGACTGTCAATCATGTCGTCCCAGGCAGACAGATGCTGGATCCCCTTAGAATGACACCAGAAGCTTAGCCAATTGTTGAGGTCAATCATTTTGTCCTTGTACTGTGGTATCATGCTGGGTCTATCTATTTCTACATCCCATACATATATAAAGATACATACATATATATATATATATATATATATATATATATATATATATATATATACCTTTTTATTTACACATACGATTACACACACTAACATACTGCTAATCATTCATTACTTGTACAACCTACATTGTACATTGCACTACAACCTACATTGATATGAGCACATAGCATCCTTCACATACATATGTATGTCCAGCCTTCACTAACAGTTGCAGTATGTCCCCTGCCCTATGCACATCTTCATATATATATATATATATATATATATATATATATATATATATATATATATATATATATACAGACTGCTAACACATATGGAGGGTTCACAGTATGTAGACTATTACATTATTAGTTTACATTACCTTTGTTGGACACTGCTATTTTTGATGGCTTGCTGCTGGTTAGCCTGCTTTTCTGTATTGTTTTATTTTCAGCTGTCTGTGTCTCTTATTCGTTTTTTTTTTTTGTTTAATGTTTTTTTTTATTTGTTTCTCTCTCTCTCTCTCTCTCTCTCTCTCTCTCTCTGTCTCTCCCTCCGGTTGTTGCAATGAACGTATTGCATGTGTGGACTGGGAGTACAGGCTGCTTTTGTAGGTATATGCAGATGTGCATGTGATGGCCTCTGCACCAATTGTTAGCCAGCATTTGCTAATTGCATGCTGCCTGCTGTGTGGTAATTGCAGTTCTCACTGTGATTTCAGGACAGTGCTATAAAATGTTAGGTGAGGTAGGCATGGCCCTTTCAGATTTTCAAGGTGGGGACCATGCTGGTATGCTGTGGACATTGTTGTGTGAGCGTAAAGGTTGGTATGTCTCTCATATTTCAGGCTGTGTTGTAGGCACTGACATGAATGTTGTACTGACACCTGACTATTGCTTCCTCCAGTTTATTCTTCTCAGTGTGTATGTTAACTGACACCTAATAATACTAATACTGTTTAAATGGGAGTATGTGCTTTCCTGTGGGACTTGTGGAGTAACTGGTTTACAGCAGTGGCTCTTGCAATTTGTTGCTATGGCTTCACTATTTAGCCTTTATATTCACTCCTTGAAGGCCTGCTAGGTGTCTTTACTGGAATGTGTTGCTATGGCTTTCCTATTTTCCATTCACATTCACTCCTTGTAATGCTTGCTATATTTCTTTCAGCAGCAATTCCTTATATGTTTTTTGTGGTTTGGTGGTACTGCATGCAGTCTGGTCTGGCCAAGGTGTGGGGCTTGACACCTACAAGGGTATTTTATTTTGCTGCTGTGCAGTAGTGGCGCCTTGTACTTTGTACCAACAGTTATGGATAGCAGGCACATGCAGTGCTTGTAAACTGCTATACTGTCCTTCCGTTATTAGTTAGATACCTCCTTTGATATTTGTGGGTTGTACACCTACATGTGGGTGTACTTGTGGAAGCTATTCTACAGCTATTCACAAAGTGTGTGACAGCAGACAGAATGATATGCCTGTGAGTTTGTGACACTTGCAGGCCTCAGATACTCACTCTCAGGTGTATCTTTTATCAGCCTCAGGGAATGGTCCATATCAGTGGGATACACCCGTGATATATGTCAGATATTCTGCAGTTGTGACTGTGGGGTATTTTGAGCATGTGTATTAATACACCATTTCTGACATGCACGTAGTGCATACTTTCAGTAGTTGACAGTTACCATTACATGGGACAAAACACCTTTCTGCCTACTGTTAGTACATTTCACAGGGAGTCAGTGGGGCACAGTTAACATTTGTTTTCAAATCAGGGACATCCCTGTAAATCAGTCCCAGTTGCGAGGTCTGGCCTCTTACCTGTTCAAATATGGCAGTGTTTATCCTGCTCTGATAGTGTGTGTGGTTTGCAAGATGCTACCGACTAGCATGGATGTTTCTCTTCTCACACTAATGTTATACAAATCCACAAGAATTGCCAGTAAAGATACAAGAAAAGCTTTGTGTAATAGCCTTCCTATATTCCCTTTACATTCAGTCCTACTATTTCATGATATATTGCTTTCAGCACAAAGTTCTTGTATATCAGTCATGGCTTAGTGGTAAGTCATGCAGACTAGGGTTTCCAAGGTCCTGGGTTCAAGACTGACAGAGGAATTTTATTTTGCTGCTGAGCAGACTACAGGCCTTGTCATTCAGAGTGACTAAGACACTTTTAAGCAGTTGTAAGCGGGTTAGCGCTGGTTTGCACGGAGCTCACGCATGCGCACTGTCGCTTAGCTTCGCGCACACACGCTTAGCTAAGCGCACACAAGCACACACCCGCTTACTACTGCTTAAAAGTGCTTACTCTCGTGCACACCCACGCTTATTTCTTTGAAAGAAAAGAAAATGGGGAGATAGGACAGTGGTGAAAAAGGGGGCACAAAGAGGGTAGGACAGTAGGAAAACAAGCTCGGGATTTGCAGGAAGGATGTAGGAAAGGCCCATAGCTGCCCATTTCTTTATCAGCAACAGCTGTGCATATGTGTGTAATTTGGTGTGAAATTTGAAACCTTCCACCCCTGAGAGAGGGGTGAGGACAACAAAATATGTTGTACAGCCAATTGTAATTACCACTTCACATGTCCAGCAGACATGTCTGCAAAATGGGCAGCTACGTTTGGGGCGTAATTTTTTTGCGGGAACAGAGTGCCCTTTTTTTTTTTTTTTTCAGGTGAGAGTGGAATATGAAGTACAGGAAGTAGGTATATTTGGGGAGGTAGGTAGGGGATGTTGACAGACAAGACAAACGACGCATACAGGGGCAGAGTATGACACGTGGGGGGAAACACAATTGACGGGGACGGATGTTGGGATATCGCGAGCCCATGAGCCCACAGATGGCAACAGTGGAACTGAGATCCCCACCCATGGGCAGTTGACACTGTGCCTTCACAGCCCAGGACGGGGCTGTGCTGGGGGCTGTGTAGGATGGGCAGCAGGGACACCCGTGAGTTGTGCCACCTGATCCTCAAGCTGGCGTAGGGGTTCAAGCACAGAGTGCCTGATCTCGCTATGCACCACAGACCGGACACTTTGGAGGGTGAGTGGACGGTCTCCACCGGCCACGCTTGCAGAGGGGGGATGAGCCCTATCCCCTGCAGCGCTTCCACCCAAAGGTGGCACAGGGCCACCGGAGGAGGTTCCGGCCTGGGCACTAGTGCCAGGTGCACTCGCCAGCTAAGGTGGGAGAGGTGGGTCCACTGGAACCCGCCTTCCCTGTTGTCCTATGTTTAGAAATATTTTATGACATTTTGGGTTAGTAACGAACAATACCATTCCAAATTAGTTGTAACAGCATGCATCAGTATTCCCATTAACCAAACACCCATGAATTCCAAACATTGAACAGCAAGCATAACACATGCATATTTTGAACAACAGTACACAATCCAACAGCATGCAGGGTCGATTGATGGCAACAGCCATCGGGTTTGGATATGTGAACAGGGCACATGCAGCAACGTACATGCAAATATGTTTGAACCAACAGGACAAATGTCCATAGGAATTTATTGTGAATACACATACCCAGTTTGTTGTGGAATGGCATTATTTGTGAATATAGGGTAGGGTGAAGAAATATTTCATTACCAACTTCAACTACATATACATATGCTGTACATCTCTAGTAGCTGCAGATATATATATACCCTACAGGTCTTAGTACAGTTTCCTATATGTAACTTTAGGAATGTTGGTGATGGGACTGTTACTGCTACATTAATATACATTGCATTTTTATTCATACACATTTCATATCTGGCTATGTTCAGGTACAGCATCCTGCTACATTTCATTTATATGGCTCTAGACAACTGTGGATGTTCATTATTTCATACAACCATACTATCTCCATATTGCAAGGGTACAGCAACATATACAAATTGTGGGTCAGACACATTCCAGCTTCAGTACTTTATTTCAAACATTTCACTTTTTGGTTGTGGCTGTCTCATTCATTTCATTATGTACTGACTGCAGTATACTTTATTCAGAAGTTCTAACAGCTTTCTTGGTCAATTCATACCTCTTTCTCACACTCACTTGTTTTATTTTTACAATTCAAGATGGTACTTTATTCTAGGCGTTAACATGTCATACCTGATTACAACAATCCTTTCCAACAGACTCACTTGTTTCATATGGCAGATTTACTTGTTTCATATGGCAGATTTTCTAAGGGGATGTATTTGACACATGTCTATTATCTTTAGTTTGTTTACCACTGATTTTCAGGCTGCTGCAGGTTATCTGATATTACACTTCAGGTGGTTAATCACTATTTCAGACTTGTTTACTTTTTATTTCTGGATTACAGGCTGCATCACTTATCTAATCATACAGTACTAGCAGAATCTTTCTTCTAGTGTTATTTGAACTTTATTAATATGTGACTACACTGAACTCTTTTACAAGCTGTCTCACTTATATTGTATAACAATTACAGAAATATAATTACTAACCTGCCTGGTGGCGCAACCGCTCCAGCCTATCACCATAGGCTCACCGATTCAAGGAACGCACACCTGCAGCTGTAATATAAATGAAGTAATATTGGAACATACATCTCCATAATATCAGCTAGGATAATTCCTTACATACATAATTACATGGATACTTACTCAGTAGTGGGGCGTTGGGCATTTGCCGGGCCTCCTGGATCCAATGGTTCAGTTGGTCCTGCTTCCGTCTTTTCAGGTCCGCATGTTGGTGACGGACTTGTTCACCAGTCCTTGGTATGCCTGTGGCACTGGTGAGATCATGTGCCAACCGGTTCCACGCCTCTGCCTTATATGCACCCCACAGAACCTGGCGCTGCATGAGTTGTGCCTCATGATCCTGGACTAGGAGCCAAACCATGTATTTGGACTCCTCAACACCCCACCTCTGTGCTCAAAAGCGACTACCCTCTCCTACACCTGCCATCCTGACTGCAAATAGGTTCCACAATCAGTTATGCTGTGTATTCCCGCCTATGGGGCTTATATATGCCATTTTTCCCGCACTTATCTGTGATTGGCCATTTTGGAATTGTATCAGCTTCACAAAACCTGCTTTGTCATGCTTCTATTTCCATTCATTCCTATATATATGCTAATACTGCATATTTCAGTACAGCTGTCATGGCTTAGTGGTTCAGTACTTTGACTATGATGCACAGTATCCTGGGTTCGAGCCTGGGCATTGCTTTTTTTATTTTACTACTGTCTAGACAGGCTAGGAGGTGTGTCTGTTTAAAGGCGGCTTTGATACAGGTTGCTCAACGTTGCCCGCCGGTAAGCTGGTTGGCATGCTGCGCAGCTCCGCGCAAACGGGCTACGCTGGTTAACACATTATTTGGCTATGAGCACACATATTACTCTGTGTGAAATGTTGCGCAACTACGGGCACACACTTTCAGCGTGTTAAAGTACTGCTCAACTCCGGGCACTCCTATTACACCTGTTAAACCACTGGTCACCTGGGGGCAAACATACTCAGCTTGTTAGAGTGCTGCTCAGCTATGGGCACTTATAAAATATTTAATTTTTTTATTGTGTCAGATTTCTTCATAAATACATGGCCCATTTCATTGCATTTTACTTACATTATAATTGTATATATATACATATATGTCAGGGGATTGTTTCGTGCTTATTTCACTAAAAATAAAAAAATGATGTTGTTGGGGCTCGAACCGTGGCTGCCTCCTCTTTGGCCGATGTCTGTACCACTACACTATTGCTACTTGTTTTATTTTGCATATTTAGAGCTTATATGGTTTTTCAATGACTGCTAACTGTGGCTGAGCGAAGGGCACACCCGCACAAACGAGCGCAATTACGGGCAAACATTTTTGAAATAAAAAAAAAAAATGAAACTGTTCATTTTTACGTTTTACATTTCAGTTGGGTTAATAGTTTGTAGGGGCATGTGTGCTGTTGTGTTTCTTGACATTTCCGCAGACTCGCTCGTGGGAGTTTCCTTTTGGGACTGTGATTCTTCTGGGGGCGTGTCCCTTTGCAGGTCTCGCCATGCGGACATGCCCCCAACATTGCTACACGGACCGTGTTAGCCTAGAGTGTGATTCAGCATGCCATCATGAATATGCATGGCATGCTGACATCACCCCATTTAACTGCAGCCTCCATGTAAGACTTGCTAACTCTTACACGGAGGCTTCGTGAATCCTGCAGGACATAATTTAATAAATAAATAAAATGTATCAATGATGGTATGTCAGGCTTTAACAGTTTTCAAAGAATTGTAAAAGATGGGTGTCTCTTTCAGCAATTTGACAATCTAAAAATAACACCAACACCAGGTTCCAATAGGAAAACAGCAAAATAAAGAAAGTTTTATTAAACGCTTTTGTCAACATGTAGCAAAAGACTTCTTGACCTTGATATTGTTGGCTTTGCATAAATTGGTGTTGCAGAATTTGTTAATTGATTTTACTTTCTAAAGATGTCTTTTGCTACAAGCTGCCAAAAACATTCAATAAAACCTTTCTCTTTTTGCCGTTTTCCTATTGGAACCTGGTGTTGGTGTTATTTTCCTGTTTTCAATTTGAAAAATTTTATCCATTGTGTTTGGATTTGTAAATTAAAATGAAATCCCTCTTGACCATTCTGCAGTTTATAGTGAAAAAGGAAAATGTTTCCAATCTTTCCAGATACTTCATTGTCCTTTCATTGTAAATTTGATTGGTAGCTATCCTCTTTATTCTTTCAAATGTATTGATCAAAGGGTGACTATGTATACTGAATGAACCTCCATATTCAATAATTGGTCTAATAACTGATTAGTAGATAGGCATGAGTCCACAAGTGGCTGTGTCAACCCCTCAAAAAAATGAATGTCTCAGACCCAAACTGTATGGGTCACTAAGGCTGGAAGTTTGCAACTACTTAGGGCAGCCCATGTGTCCAGTCAGTATGAATTAGGTACCTGCTTTTTGGAAGACAAAAAAGGCTGCTGATCCACATGAGCTAAAAGCTTTTTGTTGCACTATTCTTATCTGCTATTGACAACCTTGGTGGTCTTTCACTGTACAGAATTCCATTAGCACATATTCACTTTCATGATTAACATAACATCTGTGTATATCAGGTAGTACATAACTGAGGTGCATAACTGAAATGTCGCTGTGCAGAATTCCATTAGCACACGTTCACGTTCATGATTAACATGACATCTTTGCATAACAGGTGGTGCATAACTGAAGTATAAAGTGCCAGACAATGACTGTGAATCCCTATCCTTTTAAAACATTTAACAATATCCAAGATGCGGGCTCATGTTTGTCCATTCCTATATTTGTTTACTGAGACCAAAAGCATTTTGGTTCAGTTTTAATGTCATTTCTCTTTAGCAGAATATAGCCTAATTTATATAAAAATAACAAGCATAATTCTAATAAAATATTCTTTACCTGTTATTCTCAATTCTTTCCAGTATTCATCTAACCAAGCTTTAGTTCTGTGTGTTAGTGAGTTCAGCTGGTTCCAAGCATATACTTGAATTCAAGACTGATTACTTATGGCTGTATGACCACAAGTTACCAAATGATTTTCACAAGACATATCAATAAAGGAAATATGAACCATTTCAAACATATTCATTTTCAACATTTCTGTTTGTTTTCTGTTTCAGCACATCTCCACAATTTGACCCCAACATAATACATATGTAGTAGAACAAGCATATGCAAAACCACTAACTATAAATCCACTAGAAACACAAAAAATTTCTCTCCTGAGGTCCTCATTACTTTACTCTGTAACTGTGACTGGACCCCCCCCCCCCAAAAACCCTCCCACTTGACCAGGCTGTAGCATATTTCAGCAAAACATTTCTACAACACCTAGACACTGTCGCTCCATTGTGCAAAATCAAGGATAGAACCTCTACAAACCCCTGGCTCAGTAAAGAAACCAAACAAATCCTCATGTCCAGAGACACTGTCTGGCTTTACTATAAAAAAAAACAAAGAAACACAAAGCCTAACTAAGTACCAAGAACTGTGCAACCGTGCAAAAAATGCATTAGGCTAGACAAAAAACCTACTACACATTACAAACTAAATACCAACAAAACCCCCCAAAATTTTGGAAAAATGTAAACCAGCTACTAAAATCCATCCAAAAGGCTACCCCCAAACCAACCACCCCTGACACTAAAGTTCCCATCGAAACACAATTCAACTCCTACTTTGTGAACTCAATTATATCCTTAGTATCGCAGGACAGTTCCAACCTCACTATTCCCCCAACACAAATAACACTAATACAATCTTTACCCTCAAAACAGTTTCCACCACTTCAATCAAAATCATGCTCTCCAAACTAAAAACCTCACCAACAGCAGCCTACCTGCTCCCCAGCTATTTCTTGAAACTCACAGCAGATGCTATTGCTATCCCAATCTCTACTCTCATAAACAGATCAATTGTTGAAAACTAGGTACCCAAACTCTGGAAAATATCCAATGTTACACCCATACATAAAGATGGGACCTCCACTGAACTTAATAACTACAGACCCATTGCTATACTCTCCCCCCTTGCCAAAATCCTAGAAAAATGCATCCATACCCAGGTGCTAAAATATCTCCTAGATAGTAACATCCTGTCACCTACTCAACATGGTTTCAGACCTGCCCATAGTACCACTACAGCCCTCCTCTGCTTCACAGACACAGTAAACCATCTCAAAAATGAAGGCCTGCAGGTGTCAACTTTTTTTTTGGATATGCCCAAAGCATTTGACACAGTCTCGCACCAAATCCTGCTAAACAAACTAAACCAATATTACCTATCAAATTCCACTCTTACCTGGTTCCAAAGCTACTTAACTGAGAGATACCAAACTGTGAAATGGGAAAATTCTCTCTCCCCTCAGCTGCCCATAACTATAGGAGTCCCACAGGGTTCTCTCTTAAGACCACTACTATTCACAATCTTCACAAATGACCTCCATACCTCCACACAGCATGCATCTATCATTCAGTATGCAGATGATACTACCTTAATCTGTACTGCACAAAATATTCCCACCCTCCTGCAAACAACTCTACTAGCATTCTCTGATATTGAAAACTACCTTACCAAAGCCCAACTTATCCTCAATCCAAAGAATACTCAGCTTATGATTATAACCAGTTCTAACAAAAACACTGATAACAATCAATTCACTATCTACTCCACAAATGCTACTCCAATCACTCCAGTGGCACAGGCTAAGCTATTGGGAATAACCATAGACTCCCACCTAAAATTTGATAGTCATCTCAACTTAACTATTAAAAAAGTACATCCCAAACTGGGATCACTCTACCGTATCAAACCATTTCTTACCAACAACACAAGATCTATGCATCTTACTCTATGCATCTCCCATTCTGACTAATCTCAACAAAACTGAACTAAGCAAAATGGAAGCCTGCTATAACAGAATTGCCCGCTTTGCTGCAAATTGCTCATATAGAAATCATCACTGTACTGCTTTGAGACAGATCCACTGGATTGAACTGCCCAACCTCTTAACCTACAATCAGCTCTACCTCTGTCATTCTATCTATTACCTCCCCAATAAGATTCCTCCCCTCAAAAACCTAGTACAACATTACTCAGCCAAAAGGCTTCTTAGATCATCAAGCAAACTACTACTAGAAGTCACCAACAGCTACAATAACTTTGGAGACACACTATATAGTAATTCAGAGGCTAAAAAATGGAACTCTCCCCCCACTAGCATACAAAACATATCGTCCAAAGCCACCTTTAAAAACCTCATTAGGCAACATCTCAAGCAAAGTTGGCAGTGCCATGACTGCTCCCCATGCTAGTGAAAGCAGATAAGGTACACATACTAAACCTAGAGTACATGATAATAGTTTTTACTCTTACTCACAAATACTGACTAATGTACAATGTATGTACTGTACCTGTGTACTATGTATGTATTCTACCTATGTTCCAAATTTCAGCTGTACACCACAAATTAATTACCTTTATTTTTAAATTAATATTTTCTTGTTTGTTCTCTACACTGTAACTGTTGATGTGCTGCATACCAATGTAAAAACATGTCTATTGTAATTTGTGTGTATACTGATCATGTCTTAATATCTAAATGTATCTGTAATTTTTCTGTGTGGAGCTTTTCTCCCGGGCCTCTTCTGAAAAAGGGCCTTTTGGCTCAGTCAGACACCCCCGGTTAACAAATGTAAAATAAAAGAAATAAATAAATAAAATAAATCTATCTTTTGTATTCTCAATTGCCTTTCATCAACATTGACCCAATATGTACATTAAAAAATATTGAGAGAACATATTGCAGTTGTGCCAGTTTGTAGACTCTACTCTTCCATTTGCTATGCCAGAATTACACCTTTATTTTTAAGTAAACCTTGCCCATTACTGACAGAAACATAATAACATCAGCTGGATTGACTTCATTTTAATGCTGTTTAAAGTATAATTATGTCATTTATCTAAACAAAGAAAATCTTACTTCATGCAGTCCCTCAATATCCATCTGTTTAATAGTGGGTATCCTTCAATATGCTTAATATTCTTCTTTATAAACAAAAATAGATACGTGAACCTTGTTAGATATCTGTGAAATAATGCCCCTTTCCTGCAAACACTAGAGTCATATAAATTATCAACAAGCGACATTAAACATGGCTTAAAGTATTGCCTCTAAACAAACTCTATGAAAACCATAGGTAGCCTTTTTCTTCAATGCTTCTCCAATACCCTAATATTTAACCAGTCTGAGCAAGTTTTATATATATATATATATATATATATATATATATATATATATATATATATATATTTATATATATATATAATACACATATATATGTGTGTGTGTATATATATATATATATATATATATATATATATATATATATATATATATGTGTGTATATATATATATATATATATATATATATATATATATATAGGTTTACATTCCTTTACTTGAATTGCACTCAGTCAAGTGATCTCATAATCACAATGCTACAACAAAAATTTGAAATGCTGAATTCTGGTATGCCGAAAATAAATCCCAAATTCAAAACTCCATACTGCTTTTAACCTAGGAACAAGGATTAACATGGGTCGAGAAAGGGCAAGATTTGTCAGATATATTGGTATTTGACATTTTCAATGTTTGTATTTCAGACTTCGCACAAAGTGGATCTGACTGAGTGCAATTCGGGTAAATGAATGTAAACCTATAAATATATATATATATATATATATATATATATATATATATATATATATATATATATACATATACACACACACACATATATATGGGTCCCCTACGGAAGAACGACAGCTGAGAAGACTGAAACCCCCATACCCGACACCACATGGTCGACAATCAAAATGCCGACAATGGGGAAACGGTATGTCTTCATAGTGTGGAATGGAAAGATTTCCATTCCTGCACTGTAGTGCGATCTCGGAGTTGGTATATTAAAGTTACGGGGGGTGTGTGGGGGGTGCAGTAATTATGTTGTTGGTGTTTCGATTGTCGACCATGTGGTGTCGGCTATGTGGGTGTTGGTGTTTTGCACTGTCATTCTTGTGTAGGTGATCTATACATATATATATATATATATATATATATATATATATATATATATATATATATATACGCCATCTTCTTGGACCTTTCTAAAGCCTTCAACATGGTAAATCACAACCAACTTATAAACATCCTTGCCACCCTAAACTTCAGTATTCCCTATATTACCTGGTTTAAAAGCTACCTATCAGGACGTCAGCAGGCTATTCAATGGCAAAATTATCTTTCCACCCTTCTTCCAGTAACTCTATGAGTTCTCCAAGCTCCATCTTTGGACCTCTCCTTTTCTCTCTATTCAACAATAATAAACTCCACACCTCTACTCCTCAAACAACAGTTATACAATATGCAGATGA
The DNA here is from genome assembly GCF_019279795.1 of Protopterus annectens. Lineage (NCBI taxonomy): Eukaryota > Metazoa > Chordata > Ceratodontiformes > Protopteridae > Protopterus > Protopterus annectens. Next base: position 840,499,115 of record NC_056731.1, read on the forward strand.
CTCCACACTAATATGCACAGCCTCCTCCCTCCAAGACCTCCAAACCATAACCCAAGACTTTTTTCTAGCTGCTGAATGATGGTTCACTAACACCCATCTCATTCTAAATCCCAGCAAAATCAAGCTCCTTCTTTTTTTATCCAACTAGAAGTCCCTCATCATACCTGTCGTTCAATATCACATCCAAAAAATAACACAGCCATCACACTAGTAACCCACAATAAACTTCTAGGTGTGGAAACTGACAACAGTTTCAAATTTGATATGCATATCTCCCAAGCTATTAAGAAAGTACACAAGAAACTAGGTTCTCTCTACAGAAATAAACAATTCCTGACCAGAAACACAAAAGCTGCCATTGCTTGCACCCACCTCTTGTCATCGCACCTTTATGCCTCTGCAATTCTAACCAACCTCAGAAAAACTGATCTAGCTAAATTTGAATCCTGCTATAATAAAATTGCCAGGTTCACCACTGACTCCTCACATAAATCACATCATTGTACATCTCTTAAACCACTAAACTGGCTAGATCTACCAAAATTATTACTGTATAATCAACTAACCTTTGCCCATAAAATCCTGCATCAACCTGAAAAAAACCTGCTTTCTAAAATCTTATACAACCATTTTCTAACAATCATTCGCTACGTTCCCGCAACAAACTACTTCTTGAAATCTCCACATCTAACAGCTCAGCCAGAGAATCGCTCTTCTCAAATTTCATTCCCAAAATATGGAATAAACTGCCAACCCCAGTAACCTCTAACTGCTCTATAGTTCAATTCAAAAAACTTCTGAAGACATACGTAACTGAATCCTGGCTCTGCTCCACCTGTCCTGGCTAGTTTTGGTTCTGATATCATCACAGGAGTCACCCTCGTACATGTCATATTTCCCTCTTTCTGTAGACAAATGGAATATACACCCACTTTGGCACTGTATGCACACTAACATTATAATATGTGTAAGGTGTAAAGTTCCATATAAGTATGTCAGTCTTCAGTAGTTTGACAACCATTGTATATTAATGTCTAATTTTTGTATTTCTGTATTTTTGTTGTTCTTTATATATTTTTATATTTTTTGCAATTCTTCTGTACTTTTTACACAGCTATACTGTATTTTGGAGCTTTTCTCCCCGGACACCTACTGAAAAAGAACCTGTGTGCAGTCCGACTTTCTCGTTAAAAAAATGTAAAATAAATAAAATATATATTATGTATATGAATATTGCAACTGGATTGACAGCTAGATCCCTAGTACCTGTTGGGTATGTCCTAAACCTTATAGTTCATACTGTATGTTTACTTATACTGTCCTCCTCAGGCCAGAGGTTGCTGGTGAACATCTTATGTCATCACTTTTAGCAAAGATAAATGTATGTTTTCAGTTATTGAACAATTCAGGTCTCTTTTCTTAGAAATAAAAAAAAATCACCATAGATCGGAAAAAGTTAATCCTATAGATGCTTTCACCAGTTTCTTAGTATCTCAACCTCCTAGGGTCAACTGTTAATACCTTCTATCAGATTTAATATAGCAAAAAAATGAAATATAAAAATCTAAAAATCAAAAAACAGTAAAGAAGCTTTATTACACACTCCCATGTGGTACTACAGCTTTTCATCTTCACAGGATTTTTCTCAATTTTTTTGAACAGGTTTAATTGCAAGCTTTATGTTTTTTAAGTGTAGCCAAACAATCTACTTATGCTGTACTGATAACATTACAAACATTTTGAAATGTGCATGTCTACAGCTAGTTGGATTTGGAGTTATTTTCTTTCAGGGATCATTTCTCATATAATCCATGGACCTCCACCACAGGAGGCTTAAGGTTTTGCACAGTGAGGACATTAGCTTGGATGGATCTTTTTTTATGTATAAATATAGGGATGCTGTATTCATTTTCATTGTGAGCCTTTACATGAAGTTACTGTGTGTGCACAGCCATGTCACTAGTGGGATTCATTAGCTGGATTTAGGCTTATGACATATCAGTACAATGTTTTAATTAATTAAGCACTGGGACTTGGGGACCTAAGTAGATAGAAATCTCTCCTTTGACAATCATGTTGCCAAAGTGGTTAGAAAGACCTTCTATATAGCCCACCTTATCATGAAAGGGTTCACATCTAGATCAAGAGAGGTCATTGTGCCCCTCTACTCATCTCTTATCAGGCCCATAATTGAGTACAATGCCCCATTTGGGATGTACCTTACCCGACACCTTCAGCAACTGGAAAGACCCCAAAAGTATCTCACCAAGAGGATCAAGGGGCTCAAACAGATGCCCTATGCAGTTCGGCTAAAGAAACTCCAGCTCTACTCAGTTGCATACCGCCTACTCAGAGGTGATCTGTGTCTGACGTATAAAGCCATGTCCAACCCAGAATTAATGGACATGCTTCACCTCAGGAAATCCAAATCCCTTAGAGCTACACACTCCAGGGACTTGAACCTCAGCACAGAAATAAATAGGACATGCTGGAGGGACAGATTCATATCCCAGGGGCTCCCCTCACTCTGGAACAAAATCCCAATCCATGTTAGGCAGAGCCCCTCACTGACCCTCTTCAAGAGAAATCTTGACGAGTGGATGGGAGATCATAAGTTTACCCCTGGGATCTCTTCTGTGTCCCTGCTTGACAGAGGTACGGTAAACTAACCTTAAAAGGGCTACATTCTGTGACCTACTATACAGAGGCACAGTCAACTAATCTAAAAGGGTGGCGAAAGCCAAACACACTCTGGCTAGGCTTATAAATGCCCTAGGTCAGATAGCCTAGTATCAACCTATGAACCTATGATGGGTGAACTACCACTGGAGTTCTGTGTATGCCAGTGTCAGGAAAATAAACGTTTGTGCACTTGTAGGGTGTGCACATATTTGGCACTCTCTAAGTACAACATGCATACTGCAGTATTTATATCATTGGTGGCTAGGAGATTGCACAGTATATATGAGGGGCAGACATTTGTAAACACAGGTCTTGCCTTTTGTGTAGTACTGTTACATACACCTCCCCTACACATATAGAAACACACATACACATGCACACAAACAGAGCTGGACCATGCTCAAAACACACACACACACACACATGTGCACACACACACACACACACACACACACACACACACACACACACACACACACACACACACACACACACACACACACACAGAGCTAGACCATGCTCAAATTGGTCTCTAGGCAGAATAATAGATCAGGGCCCCATCCACAACACAAACACACACACACACACACACACACACACACACACACACACACACACACACACACACACACACACAGAGCAGACCCCCAGCCACCCCAGCCATCCCAGTGTCCCATTACTGCTGTTTCTCCCCAGTTACCATAAACACTGTTCAAACCTTTCAGTGTACATACTATTTTCTTCTGTACTTCTACAGTGATTACAGATATTTGGGTTTAGTTTAAAGTTTTTATTTCAAATTTTATAGCACAAACACTGATAGAAATTTGCTAAGCAAAACAATACAGTCTCAACTGAAAACAGACTTAGCATTAACAGTAAATGTCTCTGCCCTTGAAATTCACATTCATTTAGACAGCATTGAAAACAATTTCAAAGAAAATGCATCTGGTCAGTTCTGGATTAAGTTTACCTTTGGACTGTTTTCAAACTACAGGCCTCTTGCATACATTTGTAGAATCATGCACACATGCATGCGTTCTTTGATTCACCTTGCTGACTGCATTAAATTATATTCCTTGTATAGTAAAGCACCACTTGTTAGAGTATGTTTTAAATTTGTAGTTTTGAACATTTTTCCAGTAAGCAATGAAACAAAACATATGAACCAATAATAACAAAACTGCCTGCCCATTTCAGAATATTTCAACCATAAAAGGCCACTCAAACTTTTGTCATTACAATCCACCAATACCAGTCAATATGCACGATCTCTGCAGAAGTTAAAGCCATCTGAATAATACAAATTAAAGAGATTTGTAACTAATGAAGAGGCTGCTTTTAGCAAACAACTTTATATTTCATTGTTTTATTTACAGATTCAGTGCCTGCTGTCCCTGAAGAATAACTTGCCTATGTACATTTAAAAAAAATTGGTAAGTTAGTAATATTGCAATTGAGAATGGATGGCAAACCGAAAACAGGTTCATAGTTACTGTGTATCTCATCCAAAAGAGGACATGCTCAGGACTGTAGCACCCTCACATCCCTTAAAGTATAACACAGTATCAGCAATCCATCTACACTGGGTGGGAGTAAAATCCACAACCTTCTACATCAAAAGTAAGTATGTTACCTGTTGTGCTACTAACACTGCTTTCAAATTCTGTAGCACAAACACTGATGACCACTTGCTAAACAAAACAGTTGTGCATTGAAAACAGACAGCATGAACAGCAACAAACGTTTCTTCTCTTGAAGCTCACAGTTCCTTAAAAATGCACTGAAACTCACAATTCCTTGAAAATGCGCTGAAACTCAATTCCTTAAAAATACACTGGAGCCTCATATTCAGTGCAGAGGATTCATGCTCTTGTCTCCTTAATCAAGTACATTGTTTGAGCCTTACCTGCCATCTCTACCTGGGGCGTAACACACCACTTTCTCACTGATAGACCATTTGTTTATTTGGTCCATGCTTTATTCCATGTACAGACGAAGCAGGCAGCAGGTGTTTAAATTTCATGTCCAGTCAGTAGGAATGCCTTGTGTGTGTTATAATTCCATGAAACGTGGAAAAGAAGATGCAAGCAACAGCAGATTTGTGCATAAAAATGCATGCACAGACAGAGAGGACTTTCTTAAAGAAGGATGCCCTTAAAGAGATGTAATTTACTGTTTTAATTAAAAACACAGTCACACAAGGGACAACAGTCATCTATAAAACTTTGTAGCTCACTGCCATGGTTGTATAGGGCTCAGCATTAGCATATGTGCTTAGCATTAGCATATGTGATAATGGATGTTTCAAGCCAATCAAGTGCTTCCACTAGCAGCAGTAAGGGTACATCAGTGTGTGTTTGCAGGTCAGTGTGTAGTTGTGGCAGTATGTTTGCATGCATGGTACTATACACATGTATGTGCCATTTGTATCCTGTTTTAATCATTTAGTAGTGTATGTAGAGTTTGTCCATGCACTGGTGATGATGTTGCAAGTTTTTTCTTTATTTTATTTATTTAACATTTGTTGACCAGGAAAGTCTGACTAGGACAGAGCCTGTTTTCAACAGAGGCCCAGGGCGAAACACTCCAGATGCATGTCTTTGGAATGTGGGAGGAAACTAGAGTACACAGAGAAAACCCATGCAAAAGCAAGGAGGGCATGAAGACTCCGCAAAGAAGGCACCCCAGCCGAGAATTTAACCAGAGAACATCTTGCTGTGAGGCAACAACATTAACTGCTGCACCACTGCACTGCCAGTGTATCACTATTACTTGGACATTCTATAGCAGTTTGTATTTATTGCGGCACTGTGTTCACCATTTTAGCCCCCTAAGTCCCTGTGTTACTCCACAGTGTAGTCTCTGATTCACATGATTATGAATAATGGATGGGCTTGTGGATTCCCATGTACATACAGTCTGCACACCTGGACCCCTCCAGGTGGGCTGTAGATTGTGGTATTACTCCATTGCACACAAATCCCTTTATGAGTCATAGTGAACTATGTTATGTTGTATGGACCACACACAGCTCTGCTCAATTGTGCACACTTTCTATGAATTCTGACAAAATTTTTCAGAAAAAGGAAGTTGTGACCATTAACAGTCATAAACATGTGCTGTGCAGTTAGGTCATTGCTTTTCATTGGGTCTCATATTTTTTTCTAAGGAATTTTACACTGAAGAGAGGAGTAAATAACAAGCTATGAATTTATCTGCATAGAGTTCCTCAAAAGGCTGTTGGTGTCAGCCCACACACTGAAGCACAAGGTGTAATTATCCAGCACTTTAATTGAATCACCATTAAAATTAGATAATTTAATTCATTCTTTCCAAATATATTTTAAAGCTTACTGAAATGACTTGTAACTTAGAACTGCTCATTATTTCATTGGAATTTATTGTGAAGTGCATCAGTTAATGCATATATAATTACTCAGTAAATTATTATACTAAGCCTTATTTGAATGTGTGCTCTGTTTCTTCTAGGGATGCAATTACTGTTTGACATAAACCATAAAGATAAAAAAGGACAGGTCTTCAGTGTAATCCTTTGTAGGATTTTCACTACATGCATTTTATATTTTACCTTTGTCCACTCTAACTACACAATATGACCATGTAGCTCTGCAATAACATAATCAAAAGACATACAAATTACATTTTTCTTTTTAGTGTACTAGGAACAGACATATCATATACTATAGACAAAAATATGGTGTCTCAGTTGTCAGAACATTTGTTTTGGTGAAGTTTTATATCACAGCTTGGCAGACAAATTTTAGAAGGGGTAATAAAACTGAAAGAACCAACTGTTAAGTGGTTTTACATTAATGGGTGTATTGTTAAGATGGTACTCCCACAGCCGAATGTGTCCATTTCTTTTGCTAATACCTTGGTAGTTTCTCTCATTAACTCATCTAAATCTTCCATACAGGTATCAAGTTACTCTTTCCACAGCTGTCTTCTTAAAATCCTCTACGCACCCTGCAGACAGTTGGCCTATTATAAAATTCAACTCCCTCCCTTAGCAGAGTATTAACAGCACCACTCTTGCATGCGTTATGTCTCTTCCCAATAGAATCCCTAGCTTCTACAGCTTCATATAAACAGTGGTCCCTAACCCTCTCCTCAGGCATGTATGTTTGCTAAGAGATATAGCAGTGTGTGTTTAACTGTGACTTGCTTTATTGAGTGCCATTTATTTATCACAGGCGTCAGGGGCTTATAGGATTATACTGATTAAGTTGAATCTCATTCAGATGAAGAAGAGTTTCAAGAATACTAGGGCCAATGTTTACAGAGAATTTTGTAACTGCATTTTTAGTACTCATGAGGCACGTTTTGCCTGTAAAATATAAATGTGTGGGTCCATATGGATTCTAAATTTCTGTGATCTGCAGATGGCATGTGCTACAAAGGTTTTTTTCTGCTCTACCTGGGGATATCCAAGGTGCTGCAGCACATGGAGATAAATGCAGTATGCTAATAAAGCTGCTGCCAAGAGAAGAAAAATACAGAGAAGAGAAAAGAATATGGGCTGTTCAAAATATATGCATTTTGTGTGCAGACAATATATTTTAAAATATTTTTTGTTAAAAAACAGTTATTTTCTGTTCTGCATTAGCAATACAGTAATATTTCATAATGATCATATAAATTAAATGTTGTTTGCAAATGCCAAAAGGCTTTAAATATGTGAGTAATTATGCACATTATTATTGTATATCACTATATACTGCGGTGGTGGTGCTGCGGTAGCGTTGTCGCCTCACAGTAAGACGTCCTGTTCGATTCTCAGATAAAGCTTCTTCTGTGTGGAGACATGCATGAATTGGCATACCTTCGTTGAAGGTTGTGTATCAGAGCTGGCAACTCAGCACGTAAAAATCTTCTGCCAATCATTAGCGGACCGGAGTTTCACTGTGGCGACCCCTAACCGGGAAAAGCCGAAAGACACAACAACAACAACAACAACATTATTGTATATCACTATCTAAGAAAGTTACATCTACAACTGCAGCATACTCTGTCTGCTGTGGAGTAACACAAAAGGACTACAGTGTTTAATGTGTGTGGGTTTTACCATCTAGTCCCACAAAGGAAGATAAATACAGATTATAGAATTCATTATTTGTGATGGATTGTTTGTAACCTGTCCCTTAGGAGAAATTCATTTCTTAACAAACAGGAACTCTTTGTTTGGCAGGGTATACTCTTCATAGGTGGTTTCATACTCAGGATCTATACCAGAGACTTTCTTCCCTTAATAAGAGGAAGAAAGCATTGCTAACATGGAAAAAAGTCAGGAGAGTGAGCAAGCATAAATTTAATGTAGCACATGGAGCGTGGTGATTATGTTCTGATATCTGAAAAAAAAACAAATCAGTTAAGTGTTACCATAGCATGAGACCTGATCTTAACAAATATTAAGCACTAACACTGCAAAGTATTCGGGTAGCAGGATTGTAAATAAGATCAAACCTTGAAAAACACAATCCTTGGAAGTAACAGTCCACTCACCTTGATGAATGAACACACCATAAATTATTCCAAGTACAAGGGTGTAGTCAAAGCACAGAAAAGTTTATTCCACCATTCATTAAAATTCCACAGCAAGGGTAAAATCCTCCAAGATGCAACAGTGAAGTAAGCGCTTTCATCTGTAAACATACCAGACTTTATCAAACTGTTGTATTTCCCTTCTCCTTGCACTTATATATTTAAAGACTAAAAACATACATTATATTTCAACTATTCACATTCTAAGTCACAACTTCCTAGCTCTCTGTTTTAACACTGGCCGTATAGAGAAGTGATCATTTTTAGTCTTTAAATACATTATTTTTTTGGGTAACAAATTCTGTGTGTTGCAATCCTGCTAATCCAGAGCTTTAGTATTTGTACATGCAATTTTAATTTTAGGAGAACAGTATTTTTAAATGTTATTTGGTTACTAATTAAGTACACAAATGTATATAAGTGCAAGGAGAAGGGAAATACAACAGTCTGATAAAGGGCCGGATTCACGAAGGCTTGCACGGAGTGTAAGAGTAGTGTAAGACGGCAGACAGGCAATATGTCTGCCGAGCGATTCAGCAATAGCCGGCAGGGGCGTGCATGAGAGCTTCTAAAGCTACTCTTGCACGGACAGTGTTATGGTATGCAAATTACCTCATTTGCTGCTGAAAGCTATGCAAATGAGGTAAATTTGCAATCCAGGAAACACTAACCTGTCCGTGTCAGAGTAGTGTTATCTGCAGGAATGTACTCCATTGGTAATGGAGTACCGTTCTGCAAATACCTAAACTGAGCTATGACAGCTCCAAGTAAAGGATGCATCTAGTTGAGGAAGCATGCCAATGTCCAAATATAAGGCCATTGGCATTTGCAAATGTTGTAAATCCTTAAAATCCATCTTTTCCCCTGATCGCCAATGTTTAAGCATAGCGCAGCGGCACGCAAACGTGCTGCGCTTTAAATAAAATGAAAAAAAGGGAAAAATAGCCACAAGTGTGCATTTTCACTAAAAAGCTTGTTCTGCCATGCAGGTGAATGGCAGGCTGAAACATGGCCACTGAGTAGTGGTTGTTAAGGGGGGGGGGGGCTCAGTGTGAGAGATGTAACCAAGCATTAGTAGGCAATCCTATGCAAATGAGGATAAGGATAGTGAATCCCAATTTTCCCCGGCATGTGAGGCATGTCCCTAGAGTGTAAGTGTAGGAGTAGGGTAGTAGGAGAGTAGAAGATAGGTGACATCATGAGGGGGTATGTCTGAAAGACTGTAAGGTGATTGGAGCACAGTGGCTTGTGTTTGCCCTGAGTTGCTTAGGATTGCAAGAGGCGTGTTTACAGTGGTAACAGCTGAAAACAAGAAATCAAAGGTGTACACTGTGGATATATCTGAAATCTCTTGCAAACGGGCACACAGCGTGTGTGAGCGTGTGCACGCATATGCGTTGTTTTCGCGGCGCTGCCCCTTGTGGAAACAGAATGGGAAAAAGGAAGGAAAAGAAGTAGTAGAAAGTTAACCAAGGAGAACTAGCAGAGCTGCCAGGTGAAATATATCAGAATCAGCCAATTACACAGGCAGTAGACTAGCCCAGCCCAGCCCAGCACTTTAAACTCTGCAAACAGCAGTCTACCCTGTTTTTCACAAGAACTCTGCAACACTGCAGTATACAAAGAGTGAAAACTTAAAAAGCTTAAGTTTGACAAAATGTTAGGGGCTGCCATTGCTATCATAAACCAACATGTGCAAGGTGCTGAGGGTGGTGATGTTGTGAATGCTGTTGAGCAGCCCACAGTGAGGAGACGGAGAAGAGTGTACAGACCCAGGGTAACCTACCAGGGGCTACATGAGCTGGAGATAGTGGAGTGCTATAGAGTGGACAGAGACCTCCTGCAGCAAATTGTTGAGGAGAACCCATCCCAGTGGATACCAAGGTATGTGTTGGCCTATGAATACTAGCTACAGGTACCTTCCAGAGACCAACTGGTGATATGATGGGGGTTTCACCGGCATCAGCATCCAGGGTACTGCAGCACATGTCGGTGAGCACATATACTTCCCCAATTCCAGTGAGGCATTGGCCAGCAATATGCGTCTTTTCCACCAAATAGCAGAATACCCTGAGGTGGTGGGTGCAATAGACTCCACGCACATACACATCAAAGCACCACTCGGTGAGTGGGATAGTGTCTACATCAACCACAAGGTCTTCCCCTCCAACTGCCAGGTCGTGTGCGATGCCCAGGGCATAATAATGAATGTGTGTGCTGGCTGCCCTGGAAGCTATCATGATTCCCACATCTGGCATCTGACGCAGCTGTACCAGAGATTTGCCAATGGGGACATCCCTGACGGTCACCTAGTGGGGGATGCTGGATACGCACTGGAGCCATGGCTGATGACACCCATCAGAAATGCACACACACCCAAACAAGAACTCCATAATGAGGCACATGCACAAACAAGAAACATTATTGAGCATGTGTTTGGGATGCTCAAGTCACGGTTCCGGTGCCTGGATACATCTGGTGGAGCCTTGCAGTACTCACCAACTACATGTACCCAAATTGTCATGGTATGTGCCATGCTACACAATATGATCCTGTGAAAACAGCTGCAGCAGGAACAGCATGGGGCAGGGCCAAACAGCCCCCCACCATTGCCAAGGCCTGCACAGGCACAGCGTGACTTGGAGGAGGAACAACCTGAGCCTGCCCCAGTAGGCAGAAGGAGGCATGCCCAGTATGCCCTGGCCTTGGCAAAGAGGCAATGCATAGCACATACACTGACTCAGTAGGAACCCTGGAAATTACACCCCTCTCTGACTCGCACATACAATAAAAGGGATGCCTAACTTGACACTACCTGTTTTCAAACATGTATAGGGAGTGTACTATGTGAATCCGACATAGGCAGCCCTGCAGCACCACCTGAGGCATGATTGCCCTATTTTAAGCAATATAAAGCAGTGCTAAGCACATTTTACCACTATTTAGCACAATTGCATGGAGCTGCGCAATGCGCAAACTAGCACAACATCGGGCAACGTTGGGCAATGTTGGGCAAAGTCAGGCAAAGTCGGGTAAACACGCTCACACCTGCTTTACTGTTCCTTAATCAGTCAGCTCTGCCCAGCAGGAAAATAAAAAGCAGTGATAGGGCTCGAACTCAGGATACTATGCACTATAGTCACAGTACTGAACCACTAAGCCATGACAGCATTTCACTTGCACAGACATATCAGGACAATTGTAGACTAACGCAAACACAAACAAATGTTGTATCATGCCCTCTGAAGAGGCATATGAGTAACTTCCCCCCAGGCCTATGCAGACAGATAACAGCAGGCCAGGCAGTGTGATGTGGGTTGGGTAGGCTATGAAGTCACAAACTAATATATGTGAAATTGGAAGCTAAGTTCTGTAGTACAGTAGTATGCCTCAAGCCAGTACGATAGGCAACAGTACAGACTGAAATGGAGTACCTGACATAGCAGTGCAGGCCTAGCAAATGTGTATAAGTGTCAGGTGAACCCCTCATCCTATGTACACCCACAGTAACAATCAGGTGTGCTTCCTGGGTAGAAATGTACAAATAATAGCTGTCACCTCTGTATGTATAAATGTTGATAAGTCTATGCAAAGCGACTCATGGAAGCCCTGCAGGCACAGCGTGCTTCCTGTTGATGTACAAAACAAAGGTGAGCCCTGAAGTAAAAAACAACTTGATTTTTCACACACATATAGTATATATGTCCATACTGGGCATGCTCACACACCAACAAATTTAGCAAATTTCAGTCAGCAACATACTGAAAGGTCATACTGGGCATGCTCACACACTTAAATAAACAAAGCAAATGTCAAACAACATACTGAAAAGTCATACTGGGCATGCTCACACACTTAGGCCATGTCTGAGTACAGCAGTGCGCCACACATATCTGGCAGTTGCAGTTCTTACCCCAGAAACTTGTCACTATTCACCAATCCTGCCTTGCGCACACAATTATATGAAAACAGACCCATATAATATATTGGACTCCTGTCATAATCAAACTATGTACTACAAGTACTTAAGTTGTTCAAAGAAAGTGAAAATTCAAAGAAGATCAATAAATCTCCGATCAGTATCATCAATAAACAATGAGCACTTCTAACATTATCCAATCCATGTTCTGGCAAAAATATTGTCAAAGAGTCCATAGAGAACCATGAAGCTTTCTTTCGCAATGTCATATATATCAATGTAAACTCATATATGTTCTGAGTCAGTGCAAACTGTAAATGAATACATGTACATGACTGACATTGCCAACATCTTGTCAGACAAGTTCCTACATATTTACCCCCCTCTCACTGAGAAAAGGACTCATTGTCATACCTGGAGATTGTGAAAACCCAGAAATCACATATACAATGGTTAAACAGCACTTTCCAACCCTAAAAAACATGGCGTCTGTGGGATGACATGGTTTCCCTAGCTGTGTCATATGTGAACTCCAAAACAAACAGACCCTGCACCTGAACAGTCTGTTGAGACTCACCCTCTGTACAGGATATGAAACTGTTGAATGCGTTACAGCAACATTTGGCACACTGCACAAGTGTTGGTGCACAACAGACCATAGGAACTATTGTCTTATAAGCCTATTAAGCCTGATCTGCAAGGCCATGGAGTCCATCATGATGGAACTCATAAACAGAGCTATTGTGAGCCTACAAACACCCAACCCTACCAATTTCGGTTTGGTCAGGGGCAGATTATGGTTCCCAAACCTGCTAGACTGTTTTCAAGGCAGTCATTCAGGACATACATTAATGAAATGAGCTACACATGTACCACATAAACTTTGAAAAGCCCTTTTCCAACATCCCAGACACATGTCATATCCACAAAATCAACAACCAGTGCATAAATAAGTATGTCATCTGATGGATTGCCAACTGGGGCACAGATAGATCCCACAAGGTAACAATTGTGGTCTCTTGTTCAAGCTGGTAACAACTGCTGTCCCCCATGGCTCAGTCCTGGGACCCCTCCTGTCTGGTGTATACTTTTCAGAAATAGAGTCAAGCACACGAGGGCTATGTTTAGCAAAGTTTGTGAATGACTGCAAAAATGTTGTCATAATCGATGTTTGGGACAATAGAGACATCCTTAAAAAGGGTCTCAGTCAGACATATGTGGTGTAAAAATTATGCCCTCGAGCTACAGTCATACAAATACCACATAGGTGCCAACACCCTAAATATGGAGGTGATAATAAGCGATCTATGGACACATGTGGATAGTCATCTCTACTTCCAGAAACATATTCACAAAGTGGTTAGAAAATCATGCTATGTGTTCCCACAAACTGCCAAGGTATTTGCATGTAGGTCAAAGGAGGTTCCCTCTACTCATCGGTCATCAGACCCGTCAGAGAGTACCACAACACACTTGCGATGAATCTGACTAGGCACCTTCAGCAGCTGGAAAGACCACTGAAGTACCTCAACAAGAGGATTACTGGCCTCAAACAGTTGCCCCATGCAACGAGACTGAATTTAACTCAATCTGTACTCTGTTGCATACTGTCTACTCAGGAGATCTCTGCCCAACAGACAGGTCCATGTCCAATGCAGAACTGATGTACATGCGCTATCTGAAGTAAACCCAAGCTCACTGTACCACATGCTCTAAAGATATCATCATCACAACATTAAATAGAACATGTTGGAGGGATACATTACTAACTCACAGACTTCCCTTGCTTTGGAACAGGCTCCCAACCGACATTAAGTCGAGACCCTCAATGACACTCTTCCAGAGGAGCCTTGATGAGTGTATGTGAAACTGAACTGTCACACCATGGATCACTTCATCAGCTCTACTACACAGAGGCCTATGGAACTAACTCCATGGGTGGTGATAGCTGCACACTCTGGCCATACTAATATATGCCTTCAGGCAGATAGCCTATTACCTACCTATGTACATATATATATATATATATATATATATATATATATATATATATATATATATATATATATGTAGGGGGAACACAGTATAATAAGCCAAAGATGGATGGGCAGAGTTGTGTGTAAGAGGGTGACCATGACAGGGAGCCATCCAGAACTGTCCCACCCAGCACACATCCCAATGGCACGAAAGACATGAGGTGCACATCTCTCCCACTGTACATAACAGCCACCAGTATCTGTAAGCATTACAGTGTATGTGGTCCATGTGCCTGATGTACAACATGACTGTACAATGAAGTACACATCTACTATCTGTAGACATGTACCTGTCACATAGGTTCATAGGTATGTAGCAGACTATCTCCACGAAGGCATATATCAGCCTATGCAAGCTGTGCAGCTTTCACCACACCATTGGGTAGTCTCCCAAGGCCTAATTCTAATAGTTAGTACCCTAAGCCCCTTTCTAGTGGGGCTGCTGATGTGATGCCTGGCATGAATTGTCTGTTTCCCATCCACTCATCAAGGTTCCAATTGAGTGTCAGCGAGGGGTTCTGTATGATGTACATTGGGACTCTGTTCCACAGTAAGGCAAGTGTCTGGGATGGTACTCTATCCCTCCAGCATGTTGTATTCATCGTTCTGATGAGGTTCATATCCCTGGAATGTGTAGGGTGACTCAATGTTGTTATGTGTAGATGGAGCATGTTCAACAGTTATGTGTTGGGCATGGCTCTGTATGTTAGGCAGAGTGTGCCTCTGAGTAGGCAGTACGCAACGAAGAACAGATTTAGTTTTACCAGTTGTGTTGCATAACACAACTGTTTGAGGCCAGTAATCCTCTTGGTGAGGTACCTATGTGGGCTCTACAGCTGCTGGATATGCTAAGTCGAGTACATCCAAAATGGTGCACTGTACTCAATGATGGGTCTGATGACGTAAGAGTAGAGTGCCAACACTACCTCTTTGGATCCTGATGCAAACCCTTTGTTGATTAGGTGGGCCACATAGGATCTCCCAATCACTTTGGCAACATGGTTGTCAAAGGAAAGATGACTATCTACTTGTGTCCCCAGATCCCTTATCACCTTGTCATTTTTAAGGTGGTAACATCTATGTGGTAGTTTGTGGGTATTTTGTTTTCAACAAAGAGGATCACTATGCATTCCTCCACAGTGAGCTTGAGGCCATGATTCTGACACCACACATCTGTCTCATAGAGTCCCTTCTGGAGAATATGTCTATCTTCCTGGGAATCTATTATGGCAAACACTTTATAGTTCCCAGCAAACGTAGTCAACCACTACCCTCCTGTGTTGGCATGTACATTTGAGAAGTCTATAAAAAACAGGAGGGACCCCAGGACTGAACCCTGGAGGGCACCAGTCGTTACCGGTGTAGAGTCTGACATGTAGCCAGCAACTTGTAATGTGTGGTATCTATCTGTGAGCCAGTTTGCAATCCATCTTGTTATGTATGGATTCATGGCCAGGTTGGTGAGTTCATCTATGATACCTGACTGGGGAATGTTGTCAAAGGCCTTAGCGAGGTATAGGTAGGCTGTGTGGAGCTCATTTCAATCATCTGTAGCCTGGGTAACTGTCAAAGAAATCCTCCCAGTTCAGGAGGTGTGGTCTGCATTTGACGAAGCCAAACTGGGTGTGCTCAACTGTGTGAAGGTTCCCAATCTCTGTATTGTTGACTTCCATTATGATTGGCTCCATTGCCTTGCAGAACACACTTGTCAGGCTCATAGAGCATGAATACCAAGGGGTTTTTGTGGCCCCACCCCTGTGGAGTGTGAAGAATGTTGCTGTGCAACATTCTATGGGCACATATCCTGTAGAGAGAGATGTAGGTATCCTTGATGAATATGGATACATCCTCACCCTATGTGCTATGATTCAGGTTCTGATGCTGGAAGGTATGGAATGAGTAGTATCCTGGTAGTGCTGGTATGCTGTCTGGAGCCTTGAACTAGGTTAGTGATACTGCACAGATATCAATATTCTCCATAATGAGAAGTGCCTTGAGTGTGTGCATCTGGAGGCTGAGACTTCTAGCAATGAGTAGCATTTAGCTCACTTTGTGGTTATTTGTGTTGGTTACGGGGTTTGGTTTGTCCTGCGTGACCAGTGTTCCACACCTGACATCAGCACCTCATTGGTCCCATCTGACCATAAGCTAATTACCCTACATATCCACATCCTGGACCCAAACCCCCATTAAGGAAACCATGTTAAAAAATGTCTCCAAAGCCAACTTCATGCTTCTTAAGACAGAAGTGCTGAACTGCAGGACACCCATGCAGATGGACAATACAGTTACGACTACTGAATCCTTCACAACTGCACTTTATAAGCACTTACATGACTGCATGCATCATGCTATCCCAAACAGAACCAAGACGCTATCCTCCAAGAAAAGGAAGCCAATCTGGTGTTCCCCTGCCATAAACAAACTGCACAACAGAAGGAAAATACTGTTGCAAAAGAGGGTAAAATCCCATGAGGGGAGGAGCTCCATGGTCAACATCAGTAAGAAGCTGTGATCCATGATAAAATCCTCCAAAGCTAGTTATGAAAACAAAATCAACACTGATTCTAGAGACAACCACAAAGCACTCTATAGCTATGTCAAGAATCTCAATGGCAACACTTAGATCTGCTCTGAGTTACAGCACAATGGCACTAAATATACAGACCCAACTGGCCAACATCCTGGCAGATAGGATCAGTGCTAACTTTACCCCCCTCTCACCCATGAAAGAGCACATCTCTATAACGGAAGACTGCAAAGTTGCTGTCATCACAACTGCACAGGTAAAAAACACTTTCCAAAGCCAGGAGCACAGTATCCATGGGACAAGATAGCATCCCAGGCTGTGTTCTACACAAACTACAGAACGAAAAGGCACCACACCTACATACCATGTTCAGTCATAGCCTCACCTCAGGCTTTGTGCCTGCTGAATGGCACACAGCGACGATTATCCCACTACACAAGGGGTGAGCCACCATGGACCCCAGGAACTAGCGCCCCATTAGCCTGATGAGCCTGCTCTGCAAGGCCATGGAATGTATCATCATATAACTTATAAAAAAAGACATTGGTAATCTCCAAACTCTGGACCACAACCATGTTGGGTTTGTAAAAGGCAGATCATGTCTCCTAAACCTGATAGACGTCATTGAAGCAGTCACCAGAACCGTAGACAAGGGTAAGGTGATTCACACAGCCTATGTAGATCTTGTCACAACTTTCAACACCATCCCCCACTCTGGAATTATAGATAAACCCACCAAACTAGGTATAAATCGCTATGTCACAAGATGAGTTGCCAACTGGCTAACTGACAGAACACACACTGTGAAAGTAGCAGACGCCAAGTACGACTTTGGACCAGAGACAAGTGCAGTACCACAGGGTTCAGTCCTGGGTCCTGTCCTGTCTGGTATCTACTTCCCTGAAGTAAACTTTAACATGGAAGGTCTGTGGCTAATGAAGTTTCCAGATGACTGCAAACTAGGAGCCATAATCAAAACTACTGAAGATGTGGACATCCTACAAAAGGGCCTCACTGAGACAGATGCCTGGTGTCAAAGCCATGGCCTCAAGCTCAATGCCAAAAAGTGCATTGTCATCCCCTTTGGTAAAAACTCTGTAGCCATGAACTACAACATAGGCGGTAGTATACTTAACACTGAAAGTGTAATAAGAGACCTTGGGTCACAAGTGGACAGTGGACACACCTGTGATAATCACATCCCCGCAGTAGTCAGGAAATCCTTCTATGTGGCACACCTCATCACAAAAGGTGTCTCATGCAGAATAGAAGAGGACATTGTTCCCCTCTACTCATCACTCACTAGATCCATAATAGAGTACAACGCCCCTTTTGCTATGTACCTCACAAGACATCTACAACAACTGGAAAGCCTGCAGAAATACCTCACAAATAGCATTAGCGGCCTGAAATACATGCCATACACAGACCGTCTCTCAATGCTCCAGCTGTACTCTCTCGCATATCGCCTACTCAGAGGTGATCTCTGCCTAACATACAAAGCTATGTCAAACACAGAGCTGTTGGACATGCTCCACGTAAAACACTCACAATCCCTCTGATCTTCGACCCCAAAACCCAGAGTGAAATACAAAAGGAAGGGGTGTATCCATTTACCTTATGGATACCCACACCTTCAGGTTAGTGGCACAGCATGAGGCCTTGGAGACCATGCAAGTGCAACTAACATTGGGCAAAGCTGCTTATTAGATTGTAGCCTGCTACAGATCACCTACCTTGTCTCAGGAACCTCACTCAGTATTCCTGAGAACAGTGGAAAATATAAAGGTCCTTCCAAACACCATTATATGAGAAGATTACAACTACCAAAACACTGAGTGGGAGAATTACTCATGTACAATGTCCTTTGCCCAATGCTTCCTAGAGTTTAAAAACTCAAACGCTCTAGAACAGCTGGTCACCACGCCCACTAGAGGTGACAACATTCTGGACCTGATCATTACCAACATGGGATACCAGTGTTCCACAACAGAGATAAACCCCTCGCTGGTAATATCAGATCATAAAGTAATCACACTGGACATCCACATCACACCCCCCCCCCACCTCCAGTCAAGGAAACCACTGTGAAGAAAGTTTCTAAAGCAAACAGCACACTTCTCAAAACCAAAGTAGAAAGTTCAAAAGCACCCTTACTATAGGATAATGCTATACAATCTGCAGAATCATTTACAAGTGCATTCTATGAGCATCTACAGGGAGGCATGGATCGAGACATGCCAAATAAATCCAACATGCACTCCTCCAAAAATAGGAAACCAATCTGGTGGTCATCGCACATAAATAAGCTATACAACAGAAGGAGGAAACAAACACATGATAGAGCAAACTTCACAAAAGGAAAGGCATCACTGATCATTATTAGGAAGAAACAATGATCGCTCATAAAATAATCCAAGGCCAGTTTCTAAAGACAAATTACCAAGGAATGTAAGAATAGCAACCACAAAGCCTTCATTAGCTATAACAAACATTTAGGTGGCAACTCTCAAATATGCTGTCAGCTACTGCAAAATGGAAAAAAGAAACACTGAACCAACTTACATTGCCCACATCCTGGGGGACAAGTTCAGTGCAAACCCCTCCCATCACTCCCAAAAGGTCCTGTGTTCATCCCAGCAGAATGCAGAGCACCAGACGTCATGGACATGCAGGTAAAAACAGCCCTCTCCAAAGCTAAGAACACAGCATCAATGGGACTGGATGGTGTCCCAGGCTGTGACTTACACCAGCCCCAAAAGGAACTACACACTTACCTACATTCACTGTCCAGACTCAACCTTACCACAGGCTATGTACCCAAAGAATAGCATACAGCAACAGTCATCCAGCTCCACAAAGGGGATGCCACAACAGAACCAGGAAACCATTGCCCTATAGGCCTACTCAGCCTGGTCTGCAAAGCTATGGAGCAAATTATCATGGAACCAATAAACAGAGACATTGGGGACCTCCAGACACTGGACTCTACCCAACTTGGCTTTGTTAAAGGTAGATCCTGCCTCCTAAACCTAGTTGACTTATTTGAAACAGTTACCAAGGACATAGATGGAGGTGAAAGTAGTCCACACAGCCCACCTGGACCTCGCTAAGGCCTTTCAACACCATTCCCCACTCTGGCATCATGGACAAGCTTACCAGCTTGAACATTAACAGCTATGTCACAGGATAGGTGGCCAACTGGCTCACAGATCAAACACACATGTTCAGAGTTGTGGGTGCCATGTCCGACTCTGAACCAGTCACAAATGGCATCCCACAGGTATTGGTCCTGGGACCCCACCTGTTCAGTAGATACTGCTCAGAGGTACAGGCAAGCAAGGGAGGAGTATGGCTGAACAAGTTTGCAGATGACTGCTAACTGTGGTCCATAATTGACTCCATGGCTGACACAGACATCCTCCAGAAGGGTCTTACAGAGACAGATACCTGGTGTCAAAACAATGCCCTTAAGCAGAATGCCAAAGAATGTATAGTCATCCCCTTTGGATAAAACAAAGTGCACACAAATTACCACATAGGTGGTAATCCAGTATGTATGGAGAATGTAATTATGGCCCTGGGGACCCAGGTAGATAGTAAATTCTCCTTTGATGATCACATTGCCAAAGTGTTTACAAATTCCTTCTATGAAGCCCACCTAATGTCACCTAATGTAACCCACTTTGTCTAGTCTGATGATGTCACCATCCTACAAATATACCTGTGGAAAGAAGATCTCCTGGTAATGTGCATAGTGCATTGTGTAAATGCATACTACTTTAGTGTCATGAAGTAGTTAGGTAGGGGTTTGAATCCTGCACCCGATGACTGTATGAGAGTGTGTGTGTGTGTATTTCTTTGTAGAGGAGCAACCTTTTTGGAGACAACTACAACACCTTACAAGTGGTATACTTATCTTTGTCAAGTCTGATGATGTCACCATCCTACAAATATACCTGTGGAAAGGAGAACTCCCAGTAATGTGTATAGCAAGTTGTGTAAATGCATACTGCTCTAGTATCATAAAGTAGTTAGGTAGGGGTTTGAATCCTGCACTTGACAACTGTATGAAAGAGTGTGTGTATCTCCTTGTAGAGGAGAACCTTTTTGGAGACTACTACAATACCTTAAAAGTGGTATTCTTATCTTTTCAAGTCTGATGATGTCGCCATCCTACAAATATACCTGTGGAAAGGAGAACTCCCAGTAATGTGTATAGTGAGTTGTGTAAATGTGTACTGCTCTAGTATCATAAAGTAGTTAGGTAAGGATTTGAATCCTGCAGTTGGTGAGTGTGTGTGTGTGTGACACAGTTAATCACTGTGTTGTGTGTTTTGCTTTTACTACTGTATGACATATCACAATGACAACAGTATGTGCATTGCACATCAGGTAGCTGTGTGGCAAATATACGTACATGTGACCTCAATTATTTCATAGGTGGGAACTCTGCTTTCTCCATGAACACATCTGTTATCTTTGCCAGAGTGTGCTGCTGCTTTCCAGACCTTAGGTCACACCTAATAAACGAAAAGCAAAATGGCTATACAGGTAAAACCCAGTATATAAAAAGAGAAGTATATGAGAGAAAACACTATACCGGGTACTACACAATAACGTCTTTATTTAAACAAAGTAAAAAGGAGAGGTGAGCGCTTTCGCAACCTTCGTTGCTTCATCAGACAAAGAATTAACTGTTCAACTGCTTGTTTTATATCACTCTCAGTCAAAAAAAATTTTTAAAACCAAAAGCCACGAAGGTAGACCAAAGAAAGCAAGTGCTCCAAATAGCGTACACAGAATTTATTTGTCAGCTTTCGTAAAACACTTCATCAGAATGAAAGACAAGGGTAAAACCACATTTAAATACACTCATCAATTAAATAATTAAGAAATTAACTAATTAAACAAAAATATGTAATAAAAACCATTAAATAAAAAAGGAAGAAGCTACTTTCTGTTTGTCGGTAATGTATAACTTACGATGTTTTAAAAAACATTTTACATTAATACATTCATTTAACCCAGGTGGCTTGTCAGATTTTAATTTAATTTGCCAGATTGCTTCTCTTTGTTCAAGATAACATTTGAGATCCCCTCCCCTAGGATCAATTTGAGAAATAATACACAAAATAATAGCATTAGAGCGGTTTTTCAGTATGCTAGTAATGTTAATCAGTATTCTAATATTATTAAACAACATTGGCACATTTTTCATGAGATTCCTTGTTTACATTCTTTCATTGGTAATGCACCTAGTTTCAGTTTCAGAAATAATCTAACATTAAAACAACAATTGTGTAATAAAGACGTCAAAAAAACTACCTATAATTCCAGACGCAAAGGTACTTTTCCTGGTAGGTCTTGTACTGCTTGTACACATATTCATAGTACTACACCATATATTCATCCTGTTAGAAATTTTACACTATACTCTCATTCATATGCAGACTGTAAAACCACAGATGTTATTTATTTTTGTTTCTGCCAAATATGTCATGCCTTCTATATAGGAAAAACAAATAGAAACTTAAAGGATAGAATATTGGAACACATAAGAGACATCAGAAATAACAAAACTACTAGTGCGCTTGCTCAACATGTTTTAAACACTGACCCTTCACACTCTTTCAAGTTCTTTGTTTTACAACATATACATTGAAATGTGAGGGGAGGAGATATAGAAAATTTCACAGAGAGCCGAGAACAAAGATGGATTATCAAGCTCAATGCTGATAGATATCCAGGCTTAAATGGTTGTACATCACTGGTTCCATTTCTTAAAGCTAGACGCCTTCAACACAATTAATTTTTTGCATAAAATAAAAATATATATATACATATATTTCTTTTATTATATATTTTGTATTATGCATTCTTTTTATATATATATATATATATATATTATATATATGCATTTTTATGAGATTATTTAATTGTTTTAAATTAGATATGCATAAATATGAATATACTATGCATTTTTATTTATATGCATTTTTTATATATATGCATTTTTAATGAGATTATTTAACTGTTTTAAATTAGATATGCATAAATATGAACATACTTTACATTTTTGTGTATATATATTTTATATTCATATGCGTATTTTACAATATTCTTGTCATATATGCCTTTAAATTTTCAAAAGTTGTATGATGTCACTAATTGGAAAAAAATTTTTTGACTGAGAGTGATATAAAACAAGCAGTAACAGTTAATTCTTTGTCTGATGAAGCAACAAAGGTTGCGAAAGCGCTCACCTCTCCTTTTTACTTTGTTTAAATAAAGACGTTATTGTGTGGTACAAGGTATAGTGTTTTCTCTCATATACTACCTGTATGCTTGTGACAAGGCCAGCCACTGCAGTGATCCCTCGCCTAGGTCATCTGTGTCACACACACTCATTACGGTTTCTATTGAATAGTGTGAGTGAGGGTTTATGCCTGAGGTATATTTCAGACCAGTTAAAATGCAGCAAAGTCTGTCAGTGATGGCTATTCATTATAGGTGTAAACAACCTTTGTGGATATGCATACAGACCCCTTATTGCTTATGTGATTCACCGAGGGATTTCAAAATACCTTTGGAAATGTGATTACCAAAGGAGAGATGACGTAACACTTGGCTGAATGTACACATCGGTACTTGTTCAACATGTTGGGAGCTACTACCTATGTGGTACTGTGGGGATACTATGTTTTGTAAAGGTGGATGACTATGCTTTAGTTGGCTTATAGCTTTACAGATGGGTTTGACAACAGGTATCTGTCTGTATGATACCCTTGTGGAGGATGTGTGTATCATCTGAAGAATGCATTATAGGCCACAGTATGCATTTCCAGACGTGGACGGACATATCCCTACTGTGTTTGCTTGTACCTAAGTGAGCTATTTGCCATTCAGGAGTGGTCCCAGGAATGGGTGCAGGTGAACACCACTGGTTACTGGCATAGTATAGTTCCTGAAGGATACAAATGTTACAGTGTGTCCTACATCTGTGTGTCAGTTGTCAAGACATCATCTAACGATTGTTTATGGTCAGGCTGTTAAGGTTATGTATACTACCAGAATGCAAACCAATGACAGATAGTAACAGTATCACCCACAGCAGAGTGTCAAACCATGTCATACACACGTGTACCCAAGTTCCAAAATGTGTGTAGTACAATGCATACTGGCCACCAATAGAAACTATGGAGTGTTAACACTGTGTAATACAGGGCATGTCACCCTGCCCATGTGTCCACTATGCACGTACATGCAGACAGTGCACCTCCACCATGTTCACAAATGTACACCTGCAAACCTGTGCTGCACACATCCCACACGTACTGTCCACTCTCTAACACATGCTGCCAATACTACACACATCAGCCAAGTGGCACGTGGGCGGACAATACACTATTGGAATTAGCACTGGTGTAAACAATATTACATTGACAATCATAGCTTTAATGCATCATGCCTGCTCAGCTACACCTTCAAGGATATCATTACACTTTACTGCTGACAACATGCTAACATTGCTACACTGCTATAAAGTCACCCTGTGCATCAGCACCATGTTAGCCTGTTCCTGCATCAATGTTACAGATGACAGGAGGTGGCACAGGTTTCATCATATGCACAAGGTGTGTTGTTGGTTTGCCAGAGGCCTACATTGGGCCATACAATTGACATGTATGTGTGTGTGTGTGTGTGTGTGTGTGTGTCTCAGGGCCAAGAGTACTGGTATGGGCCAATGTTGATGTAATATGTGCAGGTATGTGTTAGCCCTAGGTGTCTGGTTTATGTGTGTATCTGCATGCATACAGTTCCACCATGTGGCTGCCATATATGGGGATTTGTGGAACAGCCACAGACTGTACCTTCCAGGCTTTACAGATCATGCCTCTGGCCACGGATACGGTACCTGTGCCTGGCAGGGCTACTACTGACAGTATCAGGTACTAAGCCAGACTGGGTACTATCCTCAGAGTTACACATATGTACACTGGACCCAGGTCCATGCTGGGACTGGCCAGAGCCACGTACATGTGGTCTTCTAGGACGGTCTATGGACAGCCCCCCCAACATTGCTGGGGCTGGTACTGGCACTACGGGAGAGGCTGTGACTTAAGGGATGTCTGCAGCAACTGGCAGCTGCTGATGTTGCTGGCATATGTCCACGTCGACGTCTCAACCATCCTGCACTGTCCTGACACATGGACATGACATTGCGGAGGACATCTAATGTCTCACCCCAATGTCTATCAGTGACCTCAGTGTAATTACGGATGGCACCTGCTAGGTCACGGATACTTTCATTTAAAGCAGTGTTATGTGCCCTCTGTGCCCTTAGTCCGTGTCTGGTGTACCGTTCCATACGTGCCTGTGCCTCCATGACAGACTGAAAAATGCATGAGGTTTTAAGACCTGTGGCACGTCTGCCAGGGGCATGATGACCACCAGTGCTTTGACGAGAACCCCTGAACATCTGCCTATGTGGTACCGTTCCAGACCTCTGGGTATGGCTGCTGTGTCCGGATGCATGTGCCATAGATACCACACTGTCCTGGCCATTGCCGACTGTACACTGTCCCTCAGCTAAGGGCATTGGTGATGATGGATGTATTGGCAGTATGACTGTGTGCATGGATAGGGTGGACACCTGTGTACTGTCGATTGGTGGCCCAACGACAGACCCTGTCAAACATGCCTGTGCCTCAACACACCTATCCTCATTATCACTATTTGTGTCAGTGAACCAGCCCAACCTCAGCACCTGTGAGAGGAAGACAGGAAACACACTTTACGACCTGTACATGATGTCAGAACACATGCACACATGAACAAATGTACACATGAACACATGCACAAATGCACACATGCACACATGCACACATGCACACATGAACACATGCACACATGCACACATGAACAAATGCACACAAGAACAAATGCACACATGAACACATGCACACATGAACACATGCACATATGCACATATGAACACATGCACACATGCACACATGCACACATAAACACATGAACACATGCACACATGCACACATGCACACATGAACAAATGCACACAAGAACAAATGCACACATGAACACATGCACACATGAACACATGAACACATGCACATATGCACACATGAACAAATGCACACAAAAACAAATGCACACATGAACACATGCACACATGAACACATGAACACATGCACACATGCACACATGAACACATGCACGCATGAACACATGAACACATGCACATATGCACCCATGCACACATGAACACCTGAGCAAATGCACACAAGAACAAATACACACATGAACACATGCACACATGCACACATGAACACATGCACACATGAACACAAGCACACATGCACACAAATACACTCCTCACTAAAGCAGACACACACACACACACACACACACACACACACACACACACACACACACACACACACACACACACACCACCAGCAATCCAGAACATACTCAATAGAGGTTGATGGTGGCATACAGTATCACAAGCCAAACAGTCAAATCACACATGTCAGCATGCAGGACGTGTGTTGCTCAACAGCATGCAGTGCGAGTGTAGACAGTCCTTGCTAATAACAGTATACATGGCCTTGATGCATGTGTGTTGTTGTTCAGTGATTGGCCTCACCCTGGAACACAATGTGTACATGGACACAACATTGCTGTGCAAGTATTACAAGCTCTTCAATGTGCTGTGCATCATCAGTCACAGGTATACATACAATGGCTGGATGTTTATCTGTGTGTCACATAGATATCCATTACTGATTAGAGCATCTGTGTCTTTAGCAGATAATTGTGGACACAGGTTTAGCTCATGCATGCTATGTATACACACAGGATGAGTGGTGCGTGTATACCTGATGGAATACCATTGCTCAACATAGCCATTGTACAGTAGTTATGGTGAGTGTAGAACATATTGTGGACATGCCAGTGCCAGCCATGACATGGCATGCTACAACACAACTGCAACATTAAACATCACACATACCCAATGTGTGTCATGTGACCTACACACTCAATAGCATTACAAGACATATATGTGTCACTTTGTGCAAATGGTGATTGCTATGCATATTGTGTATAGGTGCATATGTTTGCACACACACAACACTGAGGTGTATAGCAATTAATGCTATGTGTAGTACTGTGGTTACTGTAACTGGATGGGGTGTAGTACCATGAGCTATCATCATGCAGCATCATGTGGTCATTTAAGGCTACTAATGTGTGCCAGACCGGCACCTATCATGCTGTACACCTATCATGCTGTACCTGAACTGCAGTACCATGGCTACATTCACCATTTCACAGCCAGTTGTTACATGGGTTTGTAAGTTGCCCAACAGGGAGCATTGCCTAACATGAATGTGTTGTGTGTTGAAGAGTGTCGCACCACCCCATGATAGGCCTCTACCCCTCAGGTATATTATGCATGCTGTGTGGATGACATTTGGGATACTGGAGTGTGACCTTACAGCGGGTGTCTGAATACGCCATGTGTAGCATATTAACATGTACTGCATATGACAAAGTTGTGTATGTTGTGTGCATGTGTATCGACTGCCTATCCAATGTCCACTACAGTGTAGCCACAATTGTTTGGGATGCTCTGTGTATTGCATGTGTTTGAGGCAGCTACTCACGTTACTGATATGTGCATAGTCTCACAGCAAACATGCACAGCATGCATTATGCTTATGTGTGTTACATGTGTACATGGCCTACACCTCACCTATGACATGCACATTTTATTTGCAATATTAAATGTAGAACACACTCACCAGCATGGGTCTGCTGCCTTGCTGTCACACCAGAGGGCCCTTCAAGGATATGAGACAGTTTGTCAGTGGCAACAACTGTGGTATTGCTACTGTGGGTTTGCAATCTTACAGTAGTACAACGGTTGACAGTCACAGGCCTACACATCATGTTCCAATTAGTATTGCACAACACCAGGCTCCACATCTTCTAACTACACAGTACACATCTCACATATGCATGATCTAACAATAGAGGTAACAATAATCTACAGATATGCCATGTTACCTGCACGCTCCATGTGAACTTGCTGGGGGGCTCCGGCCTCCACGATGATACATGTGTGCTGTTGTTGCTGTTGGCTGGGAGCCAGCAGGCTCATGAGCAGCTCCTCCACTCTGGTGAGGGGGAGATGGGTGGTAACCCCACCACCCGTGGCAAGCTGTTGCCTACGGACATCAGACGCATGCTGCCGGACATGTCTAAGTAAATCACTGCAGTGATGGCGTACCTGCTCATATGTCCGGTTATGCATGCCTATGCCATTTACCCTACGGACAACATCTTGCCACAGTGCAGTCCACTCATGCTGGTCCTGGCTGGTTCTTGAGAATAGCAGGGTGTAGTTTTGAATGAGACTGGTGGTTAGGATTTCATCCTCTGCTGGACTATAGGTAGGGTTGCGTTGGTGGGCCATGACCCTGGAAGACAATGAAACAATATGTGTGAGTAAGTCATGTGGCACACTTAACATTCTACAGTACAGATATCACTGAACTGCCATAAATAGCAACCTATTGTCTGTCAGAGGATACACACTTTCAATACCACATATCAGTGCTCAACCCACAACTGCCTGACAGTGCCTGGCACGCTCTATATATTAAACCATTTTCTGCACCGCAACAAAGAGAAACCACTATGTAAGACTATGCAACAGTACATGGCACACTGTATGCGACACAATGCGCCACTTAGCCACAGAAGGTATATATCAGGCTAATGCATAAAGAAATATGTCATCCATTGCAATGATTGTAAAGTCCAGTTACAGTATTACCAGTATACCACACTAGTTGTTGATGGAAAACCCCTGCCTAAAATATGTGCACATTCGTGAATATAGGTGGCAAACTTCTATACTAGACTATACATGTTGCTATATACGCACTTATATCCTGTAACACACATATGACCGAGGGCATGTTACAGGCATACCCACACACACATCAGACATATATACAGGACACAGAGGTATGGCAGCCCAGATGAGCTTTACGTGTGTACCATACAGTACTGTGTGTCAGTACTTACAAACCCTTATGCCTGAGGTATGTAATCTGTGAGGACTACAGGGAACACACAAAACAGTGTTTCCAAGCAATGTGGACATACACCATACTGTGCTGTTTAGGCCTACAGCTTCAGGTAGTACTTCAGTTCATACAGGATTTGGATTCACCAGCAGTACCAATCAATGAGAATACATGTACTGCTTTAGCCTCCAATGGCATACCCCAATTAACACCAAGGGACTACATCAGACTGTATGCCATACTGCTTTTTCTGGCTAGCAATAACATATGCATCTTTTGCTGGTATCAGAACTAGGACACATAATACCATGACAGAAACAGTTTCCCACTAAGCTATCCTGCATATACACAACTGTGACACATTCACCAACACATTCACCATCACACTCAGTCAACCTCACATAGCAATTATTGCAACAAGTACATGTGGGTGTGTATTGGTTCATAGGTAGGTAATAGGCTATTGGCCCTAGGGCCTATAGAAGCCTAGCCAGACAGTACCCTGGCCTTTGACACCCAAGTAATTTAATTTCATGTGCCCCTGTCAAGCAGAGCCACAGAGGTAATTCCCGGGGTGTATTTCCTATCTCCCATCCAATCATCAAGACTATTCATGATGAGTGCTACTGAGGAGCTTTGTTTGCTATTGATAGGTAGTTTGTTCTAGAATATGGGATGTCTCTGAGATAGGAATCTATAACTCCAGCATGTTCTGTTTATTGAGATGACAAGGTTTAGGTCCCTAGAGCGTGTAGCTCATAGGGATTGTGATCTGTTTACGTGGAGCATGTCCAACAGCTCTGGGTTTGACATAGCTTTGTATGTTAGGCAGAGGTCACCTCTGGGTTGGCTGTATGCGACACAGTCTAGCTGTGGTTTTGTGAGAAGGTCTGCATAGGGCATCTGTTTGAGGACAGTAATACTTTTTGTGAGGTATGTCTGTGGCCTTTCCAGTTGCTGTAGATGTCTTGTGAGGTACATACCAGAAGGGGCATTGTACTCTATAATGGGTTTTGTGAGTGATGAGTAGAGGGGAACACTGACCTCTTTTCCCCTGGATGGCACAGCTTTTGTGATGAGGTGTGCCACGTAGACAGATTACATGACTAGTGTGACACTGTGATTATCAAAGGGGAGACTACTGTCCACCTGTGTCCCATGGTCTCTTATCACACTTTCGGTGTTAAGTCGACTAGCACCTATGTGGTAGTTCATGAGCACAGAGTTTTTAGCAAAAGGGATGCCAATGCATTTTCGACATTGAGCTTGAGGCCATGGCTTTGTCACCAGGCATCTGTCACAGTAAATATGACTCTGTCTCTCTCTCTCTCTCTCTCTCTATATATATATATATATATATATATATATATATATATATATATATATATATATATATATATATATGTATATATATATATATATATATATATATATATATATATATATATATATAGATAGATATAGATATATATACACACACATACATATAAACATCCATTGGTGTACATATAGATATACATATAGGCACATATACAGTCCACCTTTCATGGTGGGAATATCAATTATGCAAAGTATGAGAGGTATACAGTTATGTAATGATATTGCACAGTCTTGTGCGAAATGCATTGAAGGTGTTCTCAGCCCATGTGACTTTAGCAGGCCTCACTGGCTGCAACACTGCAAACCTAAAAAATCACACCCACAGCATTTAACCACCACATGTCATATACCAGCACTGTATGCTGTCTTGTTTGCCACACACTACTACCTACATACAAATATGCACATAACAACCTTCACCAACATATATATGACCTCCCTTCACAAACAGTTGCAGTATGTCCCTTGCTCTATGCACATGTACAGATGCTAATATATCTGACACAGATATATCTCTCCATATGTGTGTGCCATACACACACAAGGTCCACACTGTTGTAAGTCCCTGGACCTCAAGGCTGACCTGTTGGGCCTTGCTGCAACATGAACATGTGTCACATGTGAGCACACAGTAATATTAGAGGGTGTATATATAGCTGCAAATGCTAGATTAGCATACTAGCCTGGTACAGCAGTTGCCAGTGCTAAGCTACATGTTGATATGACTATCATGCATGTGTTACTCTGTCACATCCATGTTTATATAGCTGTATGCGCTACTCCCCCAAACAGCCATTGTCCACACTACTGTACAGAACACAGATAACATGGATCAGATGTTTGACCTTTAATGCTGAGCTACATATATCACAGTTATGTCCCACTGCACACAGCTACACACTGATTTGTCCATGGCAGTAGTTATGCAGGGCATCTGTGCATAGATACGTACTGCTGCCACATATTGATGTTTCAAAGTATGTAGAGTACTCTTCAAATACATCTACTACATGCCAGTAAATACATATCTGTTACATACCTTTCCTTTGTATGTGTTGGTAGTATTCAGTTCCGTGTATCTTTGGCTTTTTTTTTTTTTTCGGTTGATGTGGGTGGGTGTGTGTGTCTCTGTCTCTCTCTCTGTCTCTGTCTCTGTCTCTCTCTCTCTCATTATCTGCAAAGGAATGATTGCATGTGTAGCCAGCAAGTACAGCCTGCTTTTATAGGTATCTGCACATGTGCATGTGATGGCCTCTGCACCAATTGGTGGCCACCATTTGGTAATTCCATGCAGCCTGCTGTGTGGTAATTGCAGTACTCACTGTCATAGCAACCCAATGCTATAAATTGCTATGTCAGGTAGGCGTAGCCCATTCAGCTTTCCAAAGTGGGGCCCATGCTTGTTTGCTGTGGACACTGTTGTGTAAGTCAGAAGGTTGGTATAGTTCTTATATCTGAAGTTAGGGGTGTAGCCAGTGATTTAAATGTTGTACTCAGACCTGAGTGTTGCCACTTCCAGTACACAGTTGTCACTGTAGAATTGTACTCACCCCTACAAATGCTAACACAAGATACATGGGAGTATGTAGTTTCTTTTCTACTTATCCAATTAACTGAGATATAAAAGTAGTTATTGAGATGTATTCATTTGGCACATGAACTGTTTGTGAACTGCTATACTGTGAATATTAATGTACTCACATCTGCACAGTTTGTGCTTTTTTATTGTTGACATTAGCACAGGATGCTCAAGAAAACTGGACAATTCCAGTACTGAGTATGCCTGCCTACAACCTTGGTAGACCCTGAACACACAGGTATATTGTACATTTGGGTGGGGATGCAGACTTACAGAGAGCATTATGTATTATTGTGTGAATGTTATCTTGCTGGACTTAAGTGGTTGCTGTGTACCTGTTAGTTTAGCAAGGCAAGTAGTCTGTCTGCATAGCTCCCAACTGTGGACCTATCCAGATGGTAGCCAGACATTAGGCTGTTATTCTCTGTCTGTGCAATGCACAGGTCTTTTCAGCACTGGTACAATGGCATTGTTATAGTCGTTTGCTACCAGTACATGGCTACATCCTTTGGTATTTCAGTGTTGTACTCCTACATAAGGGTATGCTTGTTGAACTCCTTCCAAAGCTATTTGCACAGTGTGTAACAGCAGAAAAGCTGATATGCCTGTGTGTTTCTGCCAAGGCCAGGCCTCTGAAACACTCAGGTACATATTTGAACAGAGTGAGGTAAAGGTAGGTAAAAGTGAGGTACACCTTAAAAATATTAGGGACAGTAAGTGGAGACTTCAGGAGAACCAGTGCATATGAATTACTACACCTTTTCTGAAGTACAAGTGGTGTCTAACTCCTACATATTGTCATTATTCATTAGGTGTAATACCCCACCTTTCTGCCTAACGTCAGTACTTTTCAGGGGATTCAGAGGGACACAGCTAACATATGTTTCAAAATCAGGGACATCACTGATATGTAGTCACAGTTGGGATGTATGTCCTCTGCCCTAGTCAGATATGCCAGTGTTTGTCCTGCTATGATACTGCGTGGGGGTTGTAAAGTGCTGCTGTAACATCATTTACTGCTAGAATGGCTGGTTCTCTTATCACAGTCATGTAATGCAATTCCACAATAACTGCTGGTAAAGTTCCACAGAACAGGTTTTGTGTTATGGCATTCCTATTTTTCCTTTACATTCACTCATTCTGATGCATGATATATCTATTTCAGCAACAACCTGCTGTATATCTATTGTGGCTTAGTGGTACTTCATGCAGTCTAGTGTATCCAAGGTCTGGGGTTCGAGACTGACAGTGGTGTTTTATTTTGCTGCTGAGCAGAACAAGGGCCCTCACATGCAGGGTGACTACGGCACTTTTAAGCAGTCGTAAGTGGGTTTGCGTGGGTTTGCGTGAAACTTAGCAATGCTTAGCTAAGCACACACTCGCGCAAACCCGCTAACTACTGCTTAATAGTGCTTACACCCGCTAACCCCCGTGCTCATTTCTTTCAAAGAAAAGAAAATGGGGAGATAGGACAGTGGTGAAAAAGGGGCATAAAGAGGGAAAGACAGTAGGGAAGCCAGCTCGGGATGTGCAGGACGGGTGTAGGGAAGGATCATAGCTGCCCATTTCTTTTACAGCAACGGCTGTGCATATGCAATAATTTTGGAGGGAAATATGAAACCTTCCACCCCTGAAAGAGGGGTGAGGACAACAAAGTATGTTGTACTGCCAATTGAATTACATTTTATATGTCCAGCAGACATGTGTGCAAAATGGGCAGCTATGTATGGGGCGTAATTTTTTTTTGGAGCAGATTGCCCTTTTTTTTTCTTTTTCCAGGTGAGAGTGGAATGTGGGGTAGGGGATGTAGATATATTTGTTGAGGAGGTAGGTTGGGGAGGTAAACAGACAGGACAAACAAGATGCATACAGGGGTGGAATATGACACATGTGGGGGGTGAACAACATTGACGGGGAAGGATGTTTGGAAACCGCAAGCCCATGAGCCCACAGATGGTGACAGTGGAATTGAGATCCCCACCCATGGGCAGTCACCACTGCACCTTCACAGACCAGAGGGTGGCTGTGCTGCTCACCCGTGAGTCATGCTACTCATGCCTCAAGCTGGCGTAGAGACTCACTGACAGAACGCACCACAGCCCAGACCATTCGAAGGGTGAGAGGAGGCCCTCCTCCGCCCACACTTGCACAGGGAGGATGAGCCCCATCCCCTGCAGCGCTTCCACATGAAGGTGGCACAGGCCCAACAGAGGAGGAGGTCCCCGGCTGGGCACCAGACCTGCTGCTGCCAGGTGCCATCGCCAGCTGAGGTGGGACAGGTGGGTCCGCTGGGACCGGCCTTCCCATACGTTCTATGTTTAGGAGGATTTAATGACAATATGGGTTGGTAACAGCCAACAGCATTCCAAATTAGTTTTAACAGCATGCAGTAGTATTCCCATTAACCCAACACACCAGAGTTCCAACAGTTGAACAGCAAGCATAACACATGCATATTTAGAACAACAGTGGACATTCCAACAGCATGCAGGATTAATTGGTGGCAACAGGCCACCAAGATTGTGGTATTTGAACAGGGCACATGCATCAAAGTCAATGCAGATATTTATAAACCAATAGGACGTATGTCCCAACAAATGTTTTGAGATTAGATATACCCATTGAGGTGTGGAATTGCATTGCTTATGCACATACAGTACGGTGTAAAAGATACCTCCATTAACAACTTATATATACTTATAGTTTACACTACATTCCTATTGACTGCAGGTATATATCCCCTACATGTATTATTACACTAGGCAATGTCCGTTAGATTGTGAAATGGGTTTTGCTAGTTCTTTGTATACCTGACCTGTATCTGACATACAAACTGTCCAGGATGCAGATGTTACTGCCACGTATTTATGTATTATATTTATATTTATATATCTACATATCTAGATGTGTTCAGGTGACATTATCAGTTATATTTTAACAGCCCCCTACATTTCTAGCAGCACACTGACATTTCTGGGGAACACAATAACAAGCTACTCATGTGCAAGATTAACCTGTACATGCCGGCCATGAACCAACAGTTGAGGACTGTATATATGCTTAACAACTACTGGCACTCCCTTCATCCACTTTATATGGGCCTACCCAAGTGTGGGTTGACAGCGCTTAATACAACAGTACTATTTCTACAATGCAAGAGTACAACAGCATATCAAAGAAAGTGACACGGATACACTTCAAGAATTATACCTTTATTAATTACATAACACACTTTTCTAGAGGCTCTCTCATTTATTTGATATAACAGTGCATGCAGAAGACTTATTCAAGACATATTATACCTTTATTAATGGGTTACAACACTCTTTTTCAGGCTCTCTCACTTATTTTACATAACAGTACATGCAGAAAAGTTATTCAAGACTTATTATACCTTTATTATTGGGCTACAACACTTTTTTTCAGGCTCTCTCACTTATTTTATATAACAATACATGCAGAATAATTACTAACCTGCCTGGTGGCGCAGCCTTAGCAGCCTATCTGCATAGTCTTGCTGATTCACAGCACAGACACCTGCAGCTGTGAAGTAAATGAAGTGATATTGAGACATACCTATCCATAATATAGACTACAATAACAATTCTTACATACTTCATTCCATGGCTACCTACTCAGTAGTGGGGCATTTTCCATCCCACGGGCCTCCTGCATCCACTGGTTCAGTCGGTCCTCCTTGAGTCTCTTCAGGTCTAAGTAGTGGTGTCTGACCTGCTCACCAGTCCGAGGGACGCCTGTGGCACTGGTGAGATCATGAGCTAGACAGTTCCAGGCTTCCGCTTTGTATTGGGTGCCTTGGAACTGGCCCTGCAGGAGTCTCTCCTCATGATTATGGACAAGGAGCCAAACCATTACTTTTGACTCCTCAATGCCCCAACGTTGTGCTCAAAATTGTGAGCCCTCTCCAACACCCGCCATGCTGACTGCAGATGGTAGCTACAACCAGTTATGGCAAGTATTCCTGCCTATGGAGCTTAAATATGCCCCATTTCCCGTACTTATCTGTGATTGGCCGGTTTTGAGGAAACTCAGCTGAAAGCACACCTGCTTAGCAATGGGTAAACTTCTATTGATATGTATGTGTGTGTTGAAAGTGCATGCATATGAAAAGCTGTCATGGCTTAGTGGTTCAGTTCTGTGATTATGGTGCACAATATCCCAGGTTTGAGGCCTGTCATTGCCTTTTATTTTACTACTGGCCAGACCGGCTAGGAGGTGTGGCTGTGTTTAGCTGACTTTGCTCAACTTTGCCCAGCGTTGCTCTACGTTGCCCGACGTTGCTGTACGTTGCCCAATGTTGCTCTATGTTGCTCTACACTGTGCTGGTTAGCGCGGTGCGCAGATATGCGCAAGAATGTTCTGTTTGCGCTAGTTGGCGCGATGCGCAGCTCCGTGCAAAGCTATTGTGCTAGTTAAAGCAGTGCTAAGCTATGAGCAATTATACTGAAATGTGCTTAATACTGGTAAACTTTGCTTAGCAGTGCTTCACATTGCTTAAGATACATTACTTATACATTCATCAGTATGCATAACCATTTCAATTTCTTATATATATATATATATATATATATATATATATATATATATATAAAATTCGTTCACTACTACATAGGCCATTTCAATACTTTTTACTAAAATTTCAATGATAAATGTCAGGAATTCTTTTCATATGCAGATTTCCAACAGAAAATAAAAAGGGGAGTGGTGGGACTCGAACAGGGAATGCCTCCTCTTTGTGCAAAGGTTCTATCACTATGCTATCGCTATTTTGCTTAATTTGCATATAAGTTTCTTATTATCCTCTTTGATGTCTTGACTGCTAACTGTAGCTAAGCAATGGGCAAACCCGCGCAAACACGCACAAATACAGGCAGCTATATCGGGAATAACAAAAAAAATTTAAAATTTTACATTTTATAATTGTACTGGGGTTTAGAATGTGGGGAAGTGTAGTGTTGGCTATGTACACATTTGAGCGGACTCGCTCATGTCAGTTGACATTTCCCAATTGAGAGACTTGCAGGGCCGTGGATTTTTGGACTGCTCGGCAGTCCGACACGCCCCCTGCTCTCGTGCATGCTCCGTGTTAGCTTTTGAGTTGAGGCAGCATGCCCTCATTAATATGCATGGTGCGCTGCCATCTTACTCTTAGACTGGCGTTTCCGTGTAAGACTACTTTAGTCTTACACGGAGGATTCGTGAATCCTGGGGAAAGTCTGGTATGTTTACAGATGAAAGTGCTTACTTCACTGTTGGATCTTGGAGGATTTTACACTTGCTGTGGAATGGTGGAATAAACTTTTCTGTGCTTTGACTACACCCTTGTACTTGGAATAATTTATGGTGGGTTCATTCATCAAGGTGAGCTGGACTGTTACTTCCAAGGATTGTGTTTTTCAAATATTAAGCACTCCCTACTTAACTTGTTAAGGTCAATGTCTCAGACTAGGCATTGAAATCTGACAGTAATGACCAACAAGACAGGGGCAAAATAAAAAAGAGATTTGTTTCTGCGTGCTGTTCGTACCTGTAACATGTTCCTAACTTCCAGTTCTAAACTTAGAAAGTAGATGGAGTATATGAGTTTGCATGCATTTTTTGTGGAACACTAAGTCTGAAACTCGAACATATATCATTATTTTGTGAATTCAGTCCTCATTAATTTGTCTAAAAAACATACATTTTATGAGGAACAGACCAAACATATGAGGCAAACATTAGGGCATTCTGTGAAAATATGGACTGTTGACAATAATGGCAGAGTGAGTGTAAACATACCAGACTGTGTTACACAGTCTTTATAACAACACTCTCTTAAGTGTTTTATGGCTTTGAAAGCCAGTAAAACACTTAGATTTATTTTTTCCTGTAACTAATAGTACATGGAGGAGCTAAAGCTCCATGCACTACAAAGAATTATGATTGTGTCTCCAATCATAAACTTTAATTGTATGCTCTTGATATAGAGGCCAAGATTAACTTCATGCTTTGCTCTCAAGGTGAATTTCTTGGCATCCATGTCTCAAATATAAAATTAGCAGGTTATGAACGGTGAACCAATAGCAATCCTCTCTGAGCAAAATGGGTCTGGAGCCTTTTTCCTGTATGCATGAGAGCAACATCTGTAGAGTTGGTGGCACTAATTCTAAGCTGAAGGAACCTGCAGTGAGCACTGCAAATTTTGCATAACTGACAATTCAGGCTAAAGAAACCATTAAGAAATGCTTGACAGTGAAGTGTTTTTTTTTTTGTTTTTTTTTTAAATTGCCTCGTCAGCCAACTAAGCCAAATCACTATTAAGGTGTGACCTGGATACTGAGGAAACTTAGCAGAAATAAGAGAACTAATGCAGGGCTAGATCAGGGGTACACTGCTTGGGAAGATGGACTGATGCAATTGACCTTTGTGGGATAAATATTTACATATGTTTGGCAGATGAGTATGATGCATTTAAGCCCTGAGGATAGATTGTTTGTCAGAACTGTACATTATTCTCCGTACACTTACTGGTGCCCCATTTTTGTCACAGAAGAAATGCAAGAAGATACAGTTTTATCACTGATTTGGTCGTATACACAATAGATAAAAATCCAAGCAATGTCACTAATGTGCCCTAGCATATAATAGGAAAGTCCTCATGCTATCTTGCCCCAAAGGCATCAGGAGAATATGAATGTTGTCAGTTGTACCATTGCAGGAAGCAAACTGGCAAAAGAGAAAGTATTTCTGTTAGTGTTTGCACTTAGTACAATATAGAGCAACTTATGTAGCTTGGTTTACTGTTTGTGGACTGCACCTTTTACAACTCGTATAGTGTTCCAAGACATGACCATACTGGTCATATATTTACACATGCATGCATGAATTTATTAGTATTTAATGGTGTGCTACTTTTATTAACTTAAACTGCAGCTTGCTATTTCCATCTCAGGATCAGTACTCTGAACTCCAGTAGCTTCCTGTAAATCAATAATGTTTTTGGAAAATTTTCACAGGAAAATGTTACTAGATTACTTAGGTTACGTTATATACAAAGCAATCTTAGGACAACGACTTAATGGCCCAGGATACAGAAAAACAGTGTTACAAAATCTGAAATTCAGAGAAATAAGTGTTATAGTTAACAAGTTACAGTGTAGCTTTGAGTAACTTTGACTCTGTATGTCCTCCTAACAGTAATGCATGGGGTATAAAGTTTCATGTGGCGTGCTTTCTGTTTCATTCACTACATGCCATCAGTTTTATATGTCCAGCTAATCTGCTGAACCTTAGTTTGCATGAACCTATTATCAGATGCTTAAAGTTCTAATAGCGTAAAAGTGCTAGTTGGCTGACCATGTAGGAGATTAAAATGGTTAGAAACAGTTTCAACCAAGTTTAAAAACAATAATGAATTAATATAATTTGTGATGAATTTTTCGTTTTGTACAGCACTTCGTGATAGAACTGCATTGTACAGAAACTCAGAATGACTTTGTTTTTAAACTTGGTTGAAACTGTATGATTTACTTGGATATACTAATTCACATTTTTAACCTACGCAATTAATTAATTAACTAATTGGATATTTTTTATTGGGTAGCTTAGTGGAATGTATATAAGCACACATTAATTTCATGTGATTTATTCTGAAGAAGTCTGTTTTCTTATACTGATGAAAAGCTCATTGTGAATTTAAAGTTTAAAACCTAATTTACACAATTGTGGTTCTCATGGCATTTTAATCCATCATTTCATAGTGTTTTACTACAACATTAGGAGATTACACCTACCAACTCCTGTTGGTTGCCATGTTGGTGAGGTGGAAATTTGGTACTTTTATTTCTAAGTTTTGAGTGATACTGGCTTCCATCTTTTTCTTGCCTGTTTTTTTTTTTTTTTTTTTGTTTTTACATGTCTTGCAGATATCCAAACCAATATTCAGGAAGTGAGGTTGAGCAAGTTTGCTAATAACTGCAAACTAGGTACTGCTATCCATTCATCCATTGATAGTAAACATCTCCAGCAAGCACTGGAATATGCACTTGTTAAAATGAAAATGGTAGCATTCAGCCAAAAACAAGCTAACTCCCTCCTCAAATGTTATAAATGGCACACTTCTTCAGACAAAGATCATAAGAAACCTGGGTACTTATGTGGAAAACTCTCTCTCATTTGATCATCATGTTTCTACCATAATCAGGAAATCCTTTTATCTGGCTCAATTAAATAATAAGGAAATATCTTCAAGAAGCAATAAATCATCCTATCCCAGTATTCTTCTCTTATCATTGCATATATATCATTAGCATTCACAAATACAAGCATATCACTCAGCTGGAAAGGCCCAAAGATGACTAATAAAGAAAATTAAAAATCTCAAATCCTTCAATTATCCCAAAAAATCAGCATGAATATCTTTTCACTTAGTAGCCTTCTAGCTGCTCCAATGTGACCTGTGTCCAGTTTTTTGAGCCATGAAAGATCTATACCTATATGACCTCTCACATCTTCACAAAATAAGTATCTGTGCAAAGCTTTCACTAATGAATTAAACCTAAACCAAAACATAAACAAGACTAGTTGGAGGAATAGGTTCCTAATGCAGCATATTCCCAGGCTACAGAATATAAGCTCCCACGTCAGATCAAACACACTTTAGTTATCTTTACAGTTATTCTTGATGAATGGATTTGTAGGCTAAGAGTTGCATTAGGCTTATCATGAAAGGCACTGCTTGATTTTGGAGGTTAGCAGTGTTATGTGTTTGACTAGGGTGGCAAGAACTTTTAGTTTTGTCTTCTTAAATGTGTGCATGGCTCGGCATCTTTTGGTGGCCATAATTGTTTGCCTAATTTATTCCTATGGTATGTTCACCCCTCAGTCTAATTGCAAACTAAAGATGCATAGGGCTGGGGCAGCTACACACTGTAAGTTATGGTGTGTAATAATCTTCTGTAGCCCGGGTACATCATGGCCCTTTCAGTTATATAGCACAGTATTTTGTTTGTTCCTGGAGTCTTTTTATGCTTTTTACCCTCGTGAATGCTGACAGTCAAGACTTTCTAACTGAATTAAAGCCTATCTTTCAGAACGATCTTAGGGGGCATTGTTCAATCAGCCATGAGGGCTGCTTGTGTCTTCTCAAGTATCCCAGGAATTACTTAATTTTGTTTTACTCCCAACCTCACTCACTATTGCACCCTACTATGTAAGTGTATGCTCTCGTGTACTTGCTGGGGAAGGCTACCTTCAGCTGGCAGCTTGGTGAGAGACATATATGTCCCCAGGTGATGGGCCTGCCTCCTTCCTCTACAGGACTGTTACAGCCTGTAACCAGATCCAACCCCTTCCACCTAGGATAGGCAAGTCTATCCTCCCTACCAGCTCTATCAAGTACCTGAGCCACAGATTAAACTCAGGTCGCCAAGGCCATAGTCAGAGCTTTGTACCTCAGTGTCACCTGTCTGAGTGTGGTATGCATGTGGATATGGATAGTTATGTTATTTTGTCCTCCAATATTTGTATATTTATCTGGCTGTTCCCCTCTCTCTGCCAGGTCTATACATGCATCATGCTGGAGGAATATTCTCTATTCCATGAAAGAACTGCTTATGTAATCTTATATTATGTCAACAGATGGGATTATCAATGTAGGCTATCATTTGTGAAAGGTTAGGTAATTTTTAGTTATGGGCCTAACTCCTTAGTCCTGTTGGACAGCAGACAACATGCAGCGTGTCATGGTATGTTGAAGTAATGTAGATGCATGTTTCAGCACACCTACTTACACTGCTCTAGGGTGAGATGAACTCCTTAGATTGGCTTGCTCCCCATACAATCTGACTTTGACATGGAGAGCACGTCTGAAGGCTTTCTCCTAGAATCTGCTCCTGCAGTAGGACCTGTATCAGTACCTTTTCCTGGGATGAGCAATCGGAAATTGGCTGCTCAGTTATATCCCTTCCTAGCTGACTTTCCTAACATTCAGGCTCTTAATACAACTTGGATTGTCTAGACTGTAGTCGGAGATTTATCCATCTGTGCCATGGAGCTGACTAAATATATATTAATTGTTAATTATTACACAGCTTTTGATTTATGATATAAATACATCCTACATGATTTAGGTATGAATTAAAATTTGTGTTAGGATATAAGAAGGAAGAATAGATGCAATAATAACACAGTATCCATTTCTTAAGCAAGCATTGCCTTTTCCGTAGGTGACCCAGAAGCAATGCTTGGGTAAATAGTTTGCTCAAGGTCAGACAGTAGGAAACTAGGGCTACAGGAATCAAACCCTGTACCACATGGACAACAGGAAACAATCTTAAACTCTGCTCACACTGCTAGATATTAAAGAAGTGTATCAATTTGTTTTTTTTTAACCCTAACAGAGCGAAAGAGAGAGAGAGAGAGAGAGAGATATGTCACTAATTTTAAAACAATTCTTCATCAGCACTGTTTGTTGTAGTAATTGGAGAATTATAAAAAAAAATATTTCATTGTAATAAAAACCTGTTTTGTAAGGGCAGTGGCTGCTTGAATGGAAGATTGCATGAGAAAGGTATCAGATAGTATTGTTTATGATGCTACAGTCTCATTCCAAGTATTCCAAATGACTTTTTAGTAATATGTGACCACCATTTTCTATGTCATTACAGTAGCATAAATACATAAATTTTTCATGTCCTTATAAATTAATGTTTCTGAATAATAACTGCATAGCACTGTTAATTTATGTTCCAGCACACTGCATGAGATAGTTTTAAAGAGTACTGTAACATAGCAGAACAAGTTATAGAAACAATAAGCCGTTAAGAGAATTTCTGAATGCAGGTGTTACTTTTTCTACCTTTTCATTAGAAAGTAACTTTTTACATTTGTAAGATAACTAAGATCAGCATAAAAAATAATCACTACCAAGCATTTTTACTTTATAATGAAAAGAGAGGACAAACAATGTAATCAGAAGGTGGAACCACCTACCTTTATGTATCTCCTGCAATGTCTCTGATTACCAGCTGATGCTGACCTGTGGGTGGGATAGTTTTATATTTTATGGTAGATCCTCCCCTTATCAAAGCATTGTTTACAGAAATTTGACTTGTTTTGGTTTTCTGGCTGAAAATTCTGAGACATGATCAAGAAATGTTCTGTTTTCTCCGAGATATTACAGCCTCAGAATTGGTTATTTAACTAATGAAGTGCAGAGTCCACCATATCCCTGCACATGGATGTTTTTGCCCTGTTGAATATGTATTTTCTGAGGAACTATAAGAATAGAGCTCCTGTAGTGGAACTATGCTTTTGAGAAATTGCTGGTAGTGTATCACACTTTGGTGGGATAACATTTAACTAGTTGTATTATATCTTGCTAAACTGTGGTAAGTTCTTGCAGAGCTATGTATTACCATTCACTTATGCATGACCATTTCCTGTACTGCAGAAGCTATTAGCTGTTCTTGAAATTCACTTTTTTATGATTATTGGTTCAGATGCTGTGCAAGGGTAGTATAACAGTCATAAAAAGTCTACAATGACTATACAGCACTAGACCTGCTGTTAGTACACAGACCAGCCATTGCTCCTGTCCTTTCCCCATCTCTCCTCGGTACAACTGAATCATATACCATCTGTGTGTGTGGTACACATGCTGGTCTTAGCCTTGTTTTCATTTCCAGGGCACCTCTGTATCCTAATGGTTCCATCATAGGAACATCTCATCTCTACTTTGGCAGATAAAACATGAGACGTGAACACAACTGCTTGCACTTTTACACCACTTGTGACATTTAACCGTGCTCTCCTTGATGAACTAAGAATGTTCTGTGTCTAGAGTTACTCCAACGTAGCAGTGTTAAAAAATATTCTAGACAGTTCTTTTCTCCAAGTAGTATGTTGTGACCAAGTGGCTGGCACCTGATTTATAATGAAGTAAGTATGCAAAGCTGCAACATAAATAATTCATCTATGATTCACCTGTAGCATTATTAGCTTACCAGATCTTACTCTAACAACCTCAAATTGCAGCATTCTAATACAGTCTACAAAGTAAGACAGATTGTATACTGTTGTATTTCTTTTGTGTAAAGTACTGCTCAGTCATTAAAATTCCCACTCTAAATTTTGTAAAGCAAACAGACAATGTTATATTGCAGCCTTAGGTAATCTACATTTCTTATTGTTTTAT
Organism: Protopterus annectens; assembly: GCF_019279795.1. Classification (NCBI taxonomy): domain Eukaryota; kingdom Metazoa; phylum Chordata; order Ceratodontiformes; family Protopteridae; genus Protopterus; species Protopterus annectens. Next base: position 840,543,124 of record NC_056731.1, read on the forward strand.
ATGGACTCAGACTTCCTCAGATGGAGCATTCAGGAGACAGACACACAGTAGTTTCCTTTTTATGATCCTTTCCTTATTATCTGGTAGCATATGTCACTTTAGCCACCATCTTCACTAACTAGCCTTAATTCTAGTTTAAGCAGCATAAAGTCACTCTGTCCATGGTTTTCAGTAATAAGAAGCCTTAAGATGCCACTTAGCAACTTAGCAGGCTGTTAGGTTTATCACTGGAGAGAGTGAATAATCTCTTTTAGCTGTTTTATCACAGCGAAATTCATCATGGCAGGCAGCATCTTGGAAAGTTCTAATAGAAAGCCACCAAGTGATATGTAAACATTACATCTTTATCCCTTTCAAAAGCTCAAATGGTCAGAGTTATACCACCAGCATATGCTCCAAAAGGTTCTTTATTCAGTCTACGTGGTCACATAATGTGGGTGCAGCTGGTTTTAGCTGGAAGGCAGAGAACGGGTGATCTACACTGAGTGATGTACAGAGGATAACATAACCCAATTAGATGCAGGGCATTAGGAGACACTGGTGCTCTGTATATCCCAGAAGAGCTGAGCCATTAATCTGGGAATCAAATGAAAACTAAATAACAGGTCTCAAACAAGAGAAAATGTGCTTTTCCTTTGCTTTATGGAGCTGTAGTAAATTGCTTAATTTTTCTGCTAGTTTAACTGTACCCAAAGGGTACTATTATTTATTTATTGGCATTTAGTTTTGGTCCATGGCTCTGACACCAGTTATTTGTCTGTGTCAGCCCCTCCTGGAGAACATTTGTGTCAGTGTGAGATTCAATAACAGCACCTAATTTGCAATCATCTGCAAATTTAGTCGGCCAGAAATCACTGACATTGGCCTTGACTTCTGACAAGTAAATGCCAAAAATAATCAGTCCAAGGACTGATTCCTGATGGGGCTCCACTTGTGACTGGCTTCTTTGTAGAAGTGGACTCCCCAGTAGAGGTGGACTCCCCATGTTATGAGACACTTTCTGTGTATATACACCCATGCTAAAAATGTTTGATTTTGTTAATATTTAATATTAATAGCATAGAGATAATATGTTAGTTTCATTGCTGATATACATTCCTAGCAAATACATGCATAGCTGCTTACTTGAAAGTTTACTGTTACGAAACACCCAACCTGGATGTAGTCAGATGATTTCATTTGTTCTTAAGGATGTTTAGTCCATTAACCAAGCAACGCAGCAGCACTGTGACCGGACAGCAGTCATTGATGTCATATACAATACATCTCAACCTCTTGTAGTACTTCTGGTAGTTTCATTTCTTCAGGCTATACATGTGTATACTCAGTGGGGAGTGTACAAGACATATAGCTGGATTCAATAACACCCACATGGTATGCTAAAAGTGTGTGTGTTGCGCTATGACGCACACACAATAGTGGCAGATTTATATTCAGTGAGTGTCTCTACACAGCGTGCAGAGCTCCACAAACCTGATAAACACCATGGCATGCTAATTACAGCATAAGCAGCTGAACTGTATTCTAATTAGCCAATACAAGACAGAGGAGCTATTCAAAAAGCTGTAAAGCAATTGTGCATACTCAGTGCAGGTTTTGAGCTTGAATTCCAAAACCTATTGGAATACAGCCAAGGAAACTACTCTACACAGAGAGAATGTCAAGGGCTGTTGTAGATCTTCTACATGTGTATGTGCAACAGGCACAAGTCTATGCTGCTCCTGATAGACCTTGGCCAAGAAGGATAAGGGTGTTTAGACCCCATTTAACTTTTCATGGTCTGCATGGGGTGGAAATTGTAGAGCACTACAATGTGGACAGAGACACACTACAGGAACACTGTAACCTCTGTCGTCCTCAAATGAGAGCAACGCCAAACTGAGTGGAACCAGTACATGTGGAAACTAAGGTATGTGTAGCACTTAGAATGTTAGCTACAGGAAGCTTCCAGAGATTAACAAGGGGACATGCTGGGGGTGTCACAGGCATCAGCATCCAGGATCTAACATCAATTCCTGAATGCTATCCTACAGCATGTCAGTGACTACATGCATTTTCCCCATACACCCAAGGACAGAGCTACAACTATGCAGGATTTCTACCATGTAGCACACTTCCCTGAAGTCCTGGGTGCCACAGACTGCACACACATTGAGATCAAAGCACCAACTGGGGAAAAGGAAAGGGCCTACATAAACATAAAGGGCTTCCATTCCATTAATTCCCAAGTCATGTGTAATGCTAAGGGAATAATCCTAAATGTGTGTGCTGGCAACCCTGGCAAGTTACCAATGCTCCCATATTTGGCACAACTCTCAACTCTACCAGACGTTTTCTGAGGGGATATCCTACAAGGTAAATTATTGGGTGATGGGGGTACGCACTTGAACCGAGGGGGTAATAACACCCATCAGAAATGCACAGTGGCCCACAGAAGAATTCTATAATGAGGCACACACTCAAACAATAAATATCATAGAGCATGTGTTTGGGCTGATGAAGTCACAGTTCCAGTGCCAAGATACATCTGAGGGAGCCCTGCAATTGAATCCCGGTACTTGTGCTGAAATTTTCACTGTCTGTGCTATCCTTCACAATATTATCCTGAGAAAACAGCTTCAACAGGAACACCAAGGTGAAGGAAAACACATCCCAATACCACTGGCAAGGTTGCCACAGCCACACACAGGTGATGAGTCAGTAGGGGAGCTCCAGCTGCTGTAGGTGTCAGTAGATGTATATGTGCACAATATGCCCTCACCCTGGCCAAGAGGCAATGGATAGTACACATGCTGATCAACTAAGGTGGTACGACTTTCATCCTATGTATATGCATACAGTAAAACTGATGCAAGGCAATGCTCACAACCTTTACTTACCCATGTAATGGCTGTATACTCATAACATCACACAGGATCAGCCCCGATCTAAAACACTTCTAACTGCTGGACTATCAAGGTAAGGAATAGGAAAATAAATAGCTAAGAACACAAATGAATGGCAGATCCTTGCATACTGTTACTTGCTAATGTACCTTAGTAGAAGGTGTATAGGTTTTACAGCAATGACATCAGTATGCAAACACAAAAATAGTGGGTTGCGCCCCCACCCCAAAAGAACAAATAAAAGCAGGTTTGTACAAACCAGAGAATACAACATAATTCAATTGGTATGTATGATTTCAATACAATTCTCACAATGTGTACACATTTACAACAGAAAAGTCGATTTTATATGATTGCCATTCACCTCCCACTGTGCCCACTACTCCCTGTAGTGGACTCTGGGCTATCTCAGAAGCATAACACATGTGCCGTTGACATAGTACATTCCCCTGGAATAACATAGAGGATTGTAAAATAATTTTAGCAATAACACTTGTGATGACAGTTAATAACTGTCTGAGAAATGTAAATGCCTGCCAAAAATGTCTATGGCAACACTTAACTTAAAAGAAGTGCATACAGATAAAATTTCAATTTTCTGCTGGATATATAAAATTTGTTTTGCAACATGTTACAAAATCTAGAATGTACTTGAAAAAATACAATCATACCTTAGCAAAATTAGAAGCCTTCTCTTCAGATAAATCAAAAGGATTAGCAATCTTCTGTTTTGCCCATATACACAAGTCTTCTCACCTTCAAGTTTCCTTGCTATATGGTTACCCTTTTATAGTGTAGCTCCAGGCTTCTGAGCATGATGAGGATGTAAATGAGGTGTGAACTCATTAGAACTGCTGAATACCAAACTCTTGACTTCATGTAGCAGACATAATCATATTGTAGGCCCTGTCTTACTATTAGTTCCTAATTGATTGTAACTGTGAATGATTAGTGGGAGGGAGAACTAAGACACAACAACAATTCAGACTACCTTACCTGCATTGGGTGTGTCACCCAGGACACACAAAATGTATAAGTAACTTTAGCAAGCTTTAAATGGAACTAAACAGAACACATTTATCATTTTTGTTAACTAATAGCCAAACACTCATGCCTTTGCTGAAAAATGTTTTTCACTTTCATGTATTTTTATCATACATTTAAAGGACAATGATACAAAATGCACTTCAGACTGCATATTTGAGAGTACAGCACAGAAAGAATGAACAGAATACTAAGTGAAGACAGAGCTGCACTGGTGCAAACATATTTATAAATGGTTGTGTGATTAATCATTGCACTAAATATGTTATCCACATGTGTACAAACAAATGAGAGTGTGCATGTGTTGTATGTCTTGATAATACTGCAGAGGAAATGCGAATTGCTTGTATGCACATGAATTGCTTTCCTGCTGCAAAGTGGTTTCTGCGACAAGGAGAGATGACAGTCCCAGTAGGTTTTCTGGGTTCATTAGTATGACCGTTCAAATCCAGAATTGTGTAAAAATCTCTAACTTGATTTAAAAGATATTTTGTATTTTTTTTTAATATTAATATTTCTACAGTGGGTGGTTTTGTGCAAACATGGTGAAAAGTATAAATATTTTAAATTTAATGGAAGATGCCTTAAGAAGTGCAACTCCACTTAACACCATTGCATGGTAGTCAGCATGCATACACAACACCTGCAGATAATAAAGAGACATGGTCACTTTCAAAAAAAAATATACATTCTTTTGCCTTCCATTTCACAAACATGGTAATTAGTATTTTGTGTCAGTCAGCATACATACACAACACCTGCAGTTCCACAATACCTACAGACAAAATAGATACATGGTTACTTCTTTTGCCTTCCATTGTGCAAAGATGATAAGCTGACGGCAAAAAATACATCTATTGCTGAGATGCTCCTGTGGCAACAGGTGTAAGTGCATGGCCATACTACAGGTTAGCTAGGGATCTAATTCAGCAAACTCCAAATTTTATTAATGCTGTTCCCACTGTAATTTATATAACAATTAACAATATAAAAATAATTATCCATAAATATAACTATGTATAGCAGGTGGATTGAGCATATACATGATCTCATATATATTAAATGTGTAACTGTTGGTATCACAATAATTATGGTTCTGCAACTAACAATTTCCTTTCTGACCTGAGATGGACTTCATACTTTACTGACAGTCAGGTCACACACATATATGGTTAATCACTCAACTCTTTAATGTGTGCATATAAGTAATGAGCATATCTGACAAACACGTACTCTGTAGCAGTGAACACTATGGACAGCAATGAGTGCAAAAAATACACCTGCTGCCCAGCCTTCCCTGTGGCAACTCATGTAAGTTAATGGCCACAGTCCAGGTGTGCTAGGGTTCTAATCCAGCACACTCCTAAATTTATTAATATTGTTCCAGCTGCTTTTGAATAAAAATTAACAATATAAAAATAATTATAAGTGATAACTATGTATAGCAGTGGATATTATATGAGTGATATGTGTGACTGGGGGTAACCTGAAAATTATGATTCTGTAATTAAAAGTTTCTTTTCTGCCCTGGGATGGGCGTCATACTTCACCGGTACTCATGTATACAACTTACATAACAAAAGTCCAGCTGCAAAACAGAATGTATTGTGTGGTCTGACCCAGAACTCAGAAATCTTTCTTGCAAGCAATATAATTCTATACATTTCCAGTATATTGTCAAACATTATTCCTGCATCACACATGAGAATGCACAAACTAGGACTTTGTCAGGTCACACACATGCATACACTCACTCCTTAAAGTAATGAGCATGTGCGACAAACACTTCTTCTGCGGCAATGTGTCCAAAACACCTATATGGAAGAATATATATTCTCTGTTTTACATAGGTTTGAATCACACATTATACAAATTATTTTTATCAGTGTATAAGGCCCCACAAAATATATGTCAAGTCATAGTTTATACACCCCAATTCATGTCTTAAAAGTCAAGTCTTTTAATAGGTATAGCATCAGACAAACCATAAATTAAAGCCACCAGTCACATTACCCTTACTATTTCATAAACTGACTTCCACTCTTCTTGGCAATGTTTTTGTCTTCTTAACATTGTACAAAAGCAGTTGGCATGGTTGTGTGGGTTTGCGCACTAGCTGTAAAATGCGATATCATGCATTGTAAAGAAAACACTTTAACTGGTGCTGGATGACCTGTGAGTACATGACAGAAGCTTGGAGGGAAGGTGCCCAATTTAGGGCTCAAAGATGGGGTGTAGCTAAGTTCAGAATATCCATCGCACTCCTCGTAAAGTGCCACAACCATAGGGTTTTGCAGGAGGACTATAACTGGTCACAGTATAAATCAGAGGCTTGAAACAGTCTTGCTAAGGCTGTAACCAGTGTGACTGGCATTCCACGTAATGTGAAGCGATGCAGGCACCATTACAATGACCCGAAAAGGCAATAAGAACGTAAGCAGTGACTGAATGAGTTGAGGACTACTGACACTCCACAGTTGTGTAAGTATACGATATAGATACTTTATATGGTATACAAAGCTGGAGGTAACCAAGACTGGAATGCATAATGCTCTTCTCTTTTCTCTCCTCGTTATTTTATTAAAAGTATTGCTCTTCCTTACATTATTAGCAAATTAAGCATGCATATCTTAAGTGTAAAATCAAGCATGTGTGCTTCATTCTGTAGTTCAAGGTAATTGTAGGCTTCAATTGTAATTGTGTATTCAGACGTTGTGTGTTCATATCCCACAAGTAACAAATATGCACTAATAAAAATTATTAAATATTAATTTCAACAACATTGTCATAAATGCCATACTGTTGACATAATCTTTATGATTTTTAAAAGCATATGTGCTATATATGCATATTGCAAGGATTAATTGGAACAATTATCAGTCTTATTTTGGATTTTTAAAAAGTATTGTTAATGTAAAATTAAAAATATATATTTTATTGTAGAAATTTATTTTATGTGACATATGGTTCTAATGGTTCTAATTATCTTTTTTTTCCTTTGACCCCCCCCCCAACCTTTATCGATCATTTTTATTTTTATATGTGTGATTACACTGTTCTGATGTCATTATTTTCTGACAACCAACAAAATTATTTCCAGCACAGGAAATAGGTCAATCACTGTGGTTCAGCCTGATACCGCCCCAATGGTTGCTGCACCAATGCACATCTGGAATGCAACTTAGCAGTACTGCCTCTGCAGCCCCTGCACTACCTGGACCCTCAACATCAGGTAGCATTACCCCAGCAGCTGGTGCAGTTGTATCGTCTGGGAGTATTGGTGGAGGTGGGTATTTATTCACCTGCCAGTATCTGCCAGGCATGTGTGTGAGGTCATAAAATGCACCATTGGTGCATGCTACAGCTTGTTGGAATGCAGAGAAAACCTAAACATCAAGCAATCCAACAGGAAGCTGAGGAAGGGCAGAGTGATGACAGTTCTAAGGGTGAGGACTAGATCTTCACTGTCCCCATGCTTGATGTGCATTTTCCTCCAATGTCCCCTCCATATCCCCTATCATGGTGTTCCCAACCCTTTGTGCCCCTCATCTCCCCTATCTCTGTCTTGTTTGTCCTGTTTGTCTGCACCTGCTTCCTCATCTACCCTATTACCTGACCCTGACATACCTACATCCCTTCCCCAACATTTGTCTCTTTTTGAAATAAAGTAAAAAGCTGGGCACCTGTCCCACAAAAAAGTCATCCCATACATAGCTCTCTACTCCCAAATGCATATTTGTGACACACTTGATTTGGTCCAACTGACTATACAACATGATTGCATTGTTGTCACCCATCTGCATTGAGGTGAAACTCCAAATGAATCCAATTCACTGTCCATGTTCATATTACACTGTTGAAGAAGTGGATAGCTATGGTTATCTCCTAATTCCCTCCTGCACATTTCTATATTGCTTCCCCTTTGTTCTTTCCCCTACTTGCCTCCCAATGTCACCACTTTCCTATCTGTCCCATTTTTACATCTTTAATCTGGTCAAAAGAGAGAATCACACAACACACAAATGGCTGAAATGCCCCCTAATAAAGGCTTTCACTTTTTGTCCTCTGCATTTGCACAGAGTTAGGCACCATGCACCAATGCCGAGTGATCATGAATGGTTCTTCATGTCTGATGACATCAGAAACACTAGTATGGTTACCTCCATGCAATGCTGCTTAAACTTGATGTACTAAAGGAGCTCACAGTTAAAGCAGAGTAAAGGCAGTACTTTGAAACAGTTACTCTAACATTTATTTAGACTGCTGAATGTATAAAAATGCAAAACCACATATGTACTGTTGGCATAAATCACTTAACTGATTTTTTTATACAGTACTTCACTGTAGTAATTGCCTCTCACATTTGCAGGAATTATCACGTTTACTTATTCAAGGCCACCCTGATACCATGTGTAAAAATATTTGACTCACCTGGATTGAAACCCTGTGTCATTTGTACTATAAACATGAGCTCAATGGTACTACACCTGCTGCCACATGGAAAGCTAGGCAGCACCTGTATTTCTTACACTCAGTACTGTCCAAAGTGCTAACAGCAGCACTCCTCCACTTAGCATGTTTGCTCAAAGGAAGGCAAACCAATATAAATATTACTATTGTCCCACTTACGCAGAGAATCACATTTGCTTGTCCCTTAATTCCGTAAAAATGGGGAAGGCAATAGCAACAGTCCTTAATCTCTTAAATGTTATGACGCAACATTTCCAATATAATCTCCAGTATGAGCACCATAGTATCTGTCAGCTATTTCTTCCATAGCCTATATGCATAAGTACTTCTCAAGTTCAAGTTGTATTTAATCGTTGTGAATCTCACATGTGCAGACTCTTTGCCATCGTGTGCATAAATCAGTTGTTCGGCAGTATGCTATGTAGAGAGCTGATTAGCATTTATTACTATGTTTATACTGCCCAGTTATTCATCATCAGATTATAATCCATGTAAAAACACCACCAGTGGGATGTGACTTGTTAGTGACTGAACACATATTTACTCAGACTCATGCATACCCTGCACCAGTGCACTTAAAAATGGATATGTCAGTAATAGTTCTAAAATGTCAACTACACTGCAAAAATAGATAGTACAACTAGATTGTTACATCATCTAAAGTTTTATACTGGCAATAGACATCAAGACTGTCTTATACATGTCTTAATAAACAGATCAGTTCATCAAAATATGAACACATGTACATCAACACTTGCATCCATTCTGATCACAAATTATGTGTTTGCGTGTGACTGTAAGTGTGTAATATACACAACATATTGAGAAACAGATGCATATGTCTCATTTCTGCAACATGCATTTTTGGCAGCTTTTTGCTTCTAGTTAGAGAAGTTGTCTTTTAAAGTATATCTGCACATTGGAACCAAAACAGAAAATCCAAAGTCCACACTTTGCACACCACTCTTATAACAGGATATCTTATCTAGATAATATAATGACGATGTCATTATTTATAAAGAACACTATAACAAAGAAAAAGCAGATTTCGGTAATGGCACACATATTAACTAGCTTGTGTAACTAGTTAGGTCAGGGATCTAATCTCACTGAAGAGCATGAATTTGCATCCTACTGTCATCAGTCAAGTCTCATGGAAGACAATACATTTTACAGTCATATATGCCTACACAGCCATTTCATACAGGCCTACCAGCATCTTCTCCCAAACATACACTGCTAATATAATCTATAAGGCATTGTCTTACACTATAAAAGTTAAGACTTGTGCTGCGGCACTTGTGTTACATACTGTGTTCTGTAGATAGTTAAATAGGGTTTCTAATCTCAATATGGTTAACTTGTGTGCTTGGGTTCATTTAGCTCACATTCTAAAGACCATCTTAGAACATGTCAAATTTTCTTACTAGCATCTTCTTCTCACCAGACATTGTCATCATCTATAAATTGTTATCTGACACTGTAAATGTTTCTCATGCAATACCAAATATTATAAATGTTTCTCATCCAATACCATAAAGAAACAACTCAAGATTTTGTACTATTATACCGACTGTTATCAAAGTTCATATAAGTTCTGATATATGCTAATAAGATTTATATTGTCTATATATTTTAGTTTTATAATCTTTTAACTTTGCTTACTTTTGCTATTTAAACAATTTTTGTCTACTGTCTATATTTGACTGTAAACTGTGGAGCTTTTCTCCCTAGGCCTCCACTGAGAATGGGTTCCTGACCAAGTAGACTTTCCCAGTCAACAAATGTCAATAAAGATAAATAAATAAATAAAAAGGCAAACTCATGCTGTGGCGCTTGCATTAAGTAATGTACTCTCCAGCTTTTGTACCTAGACAATTAGGGATTCTAATCTCATAGTAATCAACTTTAGTGTGTGTTCATGAAAATAATATTTTTGAGACAATTTTACACTGAGATATGACTCCACATCGATGTCAGACACTCCTCCCAACATTTTCTTCTAAGCATATAATGATGTTATCATCCTCTATAAAGTACATTGTGATACTGTTAAAGTCAGACATACGTGATGGTGCTAGTCTTATATTGTTTGGAATCCAGCTTCTGTACCTACACAGGTTTAGTGTTCAAATCTGACCTCAGTCAATTGCTTTGTGTGGGGTTGGTGGTACATTGCAGTCATTGTACAATCTTTTGAATCTCTTTTCGTTTAACTACCACTCAGGAGAACCTTTAACATAGTCCTTCCCTCTGTCCACATAACAACCTTCTTACATAGGACTGCAGGATGTCATTATTTCAAAGATACATACACACATCATGAATCAGAGTCCTTCCATGAGCCTTTGGAAGCCATTTCTAGACCACTGGATATGTGATTGCCAATTCTGTCATGGGGTGGTACATATGCTACATATGGACAGAGATAATGTGTAATACAATCAAACACATGCACACATATGCACATAGGGTTTATGTTAAATCATCAAATGCTTAGAAAAGCAGTTAATGATTTATTGAACCCATGTAAGCGAATGCTTACAATCTCAAATGCTTCGAACAGCGATTTTTTTCCAAGGGAAAAAAATCGCTGTTCCACAAAACAAAACAAAAAAAAATTTAAAACATTGCATAAAGTGGGGGGCTTCACCCCCCACACCCCCAATTTAAATATACCAACTCCGAGATCACACTACAGTCACGAAAATGGCAAAGTAATGAAGTGGCCAAGCAATTTCTTTCCCAGGGAAAGAATTTGCTTATATGCCGTTTCACTATTTGGCCTTGTTGTGCTTTCAAGTTCAATTAAGACACATTAAAAATAATGTGTCTTTGATTGTTTAATAGGAATCCTGCACATACCCTTACTATCCTCCCTCATATAGATATATTGATTTTTGTTTATATGGTATAATAATGGCTATAATTTTATGTGTTATTGGCCATTAGCCTAGTAATGTCCAATGACCCTATGAACATTGCACATGTCAATGTTGCTGGCATCCACAAGTGCTATGTTTAGATGTGTTTAACAGTAGGCTACAAGAGAATATCGCAATGTGAGATGTGAGGAAATGTATTGATGGCCATTGCTGCCATTTGACTACATGTTCCTTACATAACAGCTTTTGTAATATGGCTACTGAGAACTGTTGACATGGGGTGATATGTATATTGTCAGCTTAGTAGTGGAGCTAGTGGAGGTTATCAACATTATACGCAATTCTCACTCAACCATCACAATGACACTTGCAGTATGGCACAAGTGTGCATGTGTATATCAACCATCATTAAATACTTTGTGACATACATCAATATGAGATCATACTGATTACATGGACACATATGTCTTGTTTCATCCACATGTTGTAATGATGTTATATATATACAAACATATCACAAGTTGTGACAGAAAAGCAACCTCGGTGAATTCATTGTTTGCACAATTGTGTTGCTATTCCCAAGGATTAATGAGGTTGTTCCCATTTTGTGACTATCAGCATTTGTGTCAGTAACCGTTCTGCATGAGCCGCATCCACCTCATTTGTAATGTGTCCATATATGGTATCAGGGCACTGACACACAGCTTCCAGTTAAAAACATATAGGTATATGATGTACAATTGATGTAATTAAGTGACATAGGTAGAGTTGTATGACTGTGTTGCATGTGATGCAAACTCAAGTTTGTATTTGGAGGTGTTGTAACAAATCATTTTTTAAATAAGTATGAAATGTTAAGGGGAATACACAACTAAGTGCAGAACTGTTTGTAGATGCCACCAGCCATACTCAAATGGAAAAAAAATAGACAATCTGCTAGCTGACAGTTTGGATCAAACTTTACCTCCCCCATCCCTACTGACCATCAGCCATAGTATACATTTAGACATTTTCTCAGAACTGCTCATCTGTGCTATTTGTAAGTCTAATAACATGTCATCAATGGCCCCTGACAACATCCCAGGCTGTCTTCCCAAGAACGTAAACCCTGACCTACCAGACACAGTTGGATCCATACTTAAATACAGCTTCCAGACTGCCTATGTTCTGGCAAAAGGGTACATAGCAACAGTCATACATCTGGACAAGGGGGAACACCCCCTGATACAGGGAATTATTGACTCATAAGCCTCATGGACCTTATCAAACAGAATACAAGTAAGCTCCTGAATGTGTGGCCAACACATTTTTGATTCATTGCAGCTATATCATGTCTCTAAAATTTGGTTGACTTCTTCAGGAAGGTCACACCAAGGGCAGGGATGAGGAAAAGACTGTGCATTATGCCTACTTTGACCTGGCCAAGGCATTTGATACAAATCCACAATCAGGTTTTACAGAGAAACTGTCTTATGTGGGCATAAACACTATTTCACCAAGTGGGTAGATAAATGGATCACAGAGAGGACACGTACTGTCAATGTGTGTGACTTCACCTCTAACTAGGGACCAGGGCCATAGCTCAGGGTTCTGTACTAGGCCTTTTCCTGTTCAGTATTTAATTCTCAGAAGTCAAGATAAACCTAGGCAGCCTTTGTGGATGACTACAAATTGTGGGCAATCATTGAATCCAAGAACACTATTGATGCACTGCATAAAGTATTAATGCACAAACAAATTATTATTGCCAGAGCCATGGAGACACACTAAATTAACCAAAAAGCATAATTATTTCCTTTTTGAAAGCAAATACCCAAGGTAATTACAATATAGACAGTATACTCCTATGAGTAAGCCCAGTGGTATATGACCTGGGTACTCAGGTAGATAGTAATCAGAACTTCCACCAGCATGTGACCACATTGGTGACAAATCCCTTGTATGTAGCACAACTCCTAAGTAGTGGCAGGACATCCACATCAAAGGGCATTATAATTCCATTGTTCTTAGTCCTCATCACACCAATAATTGAGTACAATGTACCCCTTTGCATGTACCTCACCACACATCTGCAAGAGGTGGAGCAAACTCAGAGCTCTCTCACACAGAAGATACATGGTATAAACAACAAGTCCTATGTGGAGTGATTGAAAGCCCTATCACTGTATTATATCCCCTACAGACTATTAAGGGTCAATTTTTGTCTTGCCTACAGGGCAGTCTCCAATCTGGCCATAATGGAAATGTTACACTTTGCCATGCAAATTGCATGAGGATCAATTGTTTCAATTATGTTAACTGAGCCTCTCACATAATAAATCATGTTGTACTAATAGCTGCAACTGTTAGGCACCACACCTTCTCTGGAACACACTTCCCAGTCACATAAACAAAAGACCTTGCCTGAACCTAAAGTGCAACCTAGGTTAATGGATGGCTAATAATGATTGTACTCCTGTTGTTGCAACCATGTCCCTCATGGATAGAAGCAGTTGGAATTAGATAACACAGCATTGGCTTATACTTGATTGAACATTGTTCACATAACTATTTCAAATTGTGAAACACATGTTACACGTGGCTAGGCTTTTATGGGATATTTAGCCTAGTACTCTCTTATGCACCTATAAACAATGTATAATTGTATCCTAGGTACAGCTATAGTGTGGCTGTACAGCCTTATGGAAGTACCAGTACATCATGTCAGTATTAGCACTTGGTAATTACATGAAGAGTTATGCATGCATGTCAGGATTTCATGGTAATATAAAAGTTTCCATGGCAATGTCAGGGTGACAGTGATCATGTGGCACATGTCTTGAGTTTGACATGTGCTGTCATAAAATGTACTCCATGTATAATTCGGCATGTGAATAGTACCACAGTGATAGTGTCCTCAGTCATTGATGCTACACTTTGCAGTGCTATAGTTTCTTTGTACATGGGCATACTGATGCATTATCATCAGTCTCACATATTGCTGTATCATTCATTATAATGGACCACTTCTTAATTCACACATGCTGCAGACAATATCCTTTGCTTGTACCTGTGGCAGATGAATGCAATAGACAGCTGTGTGTAGGGAATCTACTGATATTAGTGTGTTGTTTTTAAGAGTCATTAACCAGATGGCCAATACCTGTGTCCTCCAGGGATGATTTACTCAAGTGCATCAGCTTTGACACATTGAGCTTTCACACATCTTTTTAGCCATACATACAGTAAGTATTCTTTGTGATGCATAACCATTAGAAGTTGACTGTGCAGACTTCCCTTTAAGGTGTTATACAAGATGCATGTGTGATACGTCTTGCTGTGATGCACCCAGTAAATACACAGCTCATTGACAACATTGAAGGCAAGGGTTACATTCTTGAAAGTGTGGATTGTGGCATATATAGGTCATGCAAACTTCCCAACTAGCCAGGATTGCTCATAAATTAAACTACAGGTATAACAGTGTCCTTCTTAACACCTCCAGAAAGTGGTCATTTTTGAGGAAGGTGTGCTTGATTCCCCTTACAGATTACTGACAAATCATTACAGTTGTACAAGTGTGTCCCTGAAGAACATGTATAATAACTCACACAGATTAATGGTGGTATTGTTATGATATTTCGCCTGCTTCTTTCTGCTGTTGTCCATAAGCCTGTTGCTATGTGTCTCTGATTGGTTGAGAGCTATGCTGACATTTCAGTCATATTCAAGCGAGTCATTTTGCATACCTTCACAATATATACATACCCCTACTATGTATGCCATTCTTGTTAAATGTCCCCTCCAGTGATCATGTCAGGGTGTTTATATCACAACCAATCATCTCCATTGATATGTGACCTTGTTTGACTACATAATGTACTATAACTGTGTGATGATATGAATATACATACACAGGAGGTATAAACAGCAGTACATTCTGCAAAATGTACATATGTGATTACTTTACATGCTCCTGACTTGCCTTTGGGGTGTACATACATTAACAAGATCTGGTGTACATTTCCATGTTTCATGTGTCCTCTTCCTCTTTTTTCCTTCCTACCATTTATGTCTGTGGCCCTTTTTATTACGCACATTTACCTAGACTAGTGTATTTATACTGCATTCTATGTACCCTTGATGATCACAAAACTTTTATTTCAGTATGCCAAAAACATGTTGCAGTGTACATTGCACTGAGTACACTTTCTATAATGTGTTATCAATGCATTCATTACATAAATTTTAGCCCTAGTAGTCATTTTGGCTGTCTGCGCAATTCCACAGAGCAAGTTTGCCATAGGTAATCCTGTGTGTTTGTGTTATATGACTTAGTGCTGCTTACATGGTGTCCTGGCGAGCAACACTGTTGCCAGCCATGAAACCTCACTTTTACCTGTGTAAGTGTGATGTGCAGCATGCATGTATGATTAGCACTGCTGCTCATCACACAGATATGTAATCTCTGCTTTGAGCTAAGCCTACATGGTGTTTATTTTATCCCTGGGATACTTTTTCTGTGGAATTAATGGTGTGAATAACAGTGACAGAGGGAGAGAGAGAGAGAGAGAGAGAATTTGAGCCATTAGATGAAAAGTGCTGTAAAATGCATAGAATACAGTATGTACACTGGCCTGTGGCATGGTCCATGAGACTGACAGCATGTCCTGAGTCCTGAAAAAATTACATTCTTACAATATTAAATGATAAGCATAGGCACAAGCTACTGAGTTTGCTATTGGAGAGTCAAGCAGAATATAATAGACAACAGTTGACTACTATTTTACTGAATGCCTGAATGGTTTGTTTATTTTCCACATGTGAGTGTGTGTGTGTGTGTGTGTGTGTGTGTGTGTGTGTGTGTGTGTGTGTGTGTGTGTGTGTGTGTGTGTGTTGAGGGGAGGAGCTAACAATGGTTGACTGTGAATTTCAATGTGTCCTATATGGGGCAATGATGCAGAGGATTCAGATCCAGTGAATGTCATTAATGTTGTGAGATATGACAATAAGCTATATCAGATATATTTATTTTAATGAAGAAAATGAAAATAAAGTAAGTGGTCTGATCAGGAGTACTTTTTTGTTTTAAAGGTGGAACAGACTGTCTGACAATATACAATTGCACTGTACTGGGACAGACTGGTATGAGGAGACTGAGCACACCTTTATGTCACTGAAGGTCTTCATGGTGAGTACAATAATGAATAATTTATTTTAGGGGGCTGTATTAAACAATTTAGGACAGAACAGAGCATTTTTTCTGTTTAAGAGGATGAACAATACTAGGAGATCACATGGGTCTTTGTGACTGATATGAAACTAAGCATGCTACTGCTTGAAAAAGTGAAATTTAAAGCCATCTGTGAAATGGACAATAGCCACTTATCCTGTGCAGTACACTTTAGGTTGCCTGATATTGGCATCGGTCAATAGAAATCTACAGCTCGTGAAAAAAAAAACAGTTTAGTAGATAAAATCGCTTACCATTCACTTTAGTGAGTCAATACATTTTCCTTTTAGTTCATCCAAATTGTGTATTTATTTTTAGTTGTTCAGCGAAACTTAAAACCAGTCAAAAGACACACACTCACACACCACAACACAGGACAACCATACTCTTTTTGCACTTACAAAATTCACTATCCCCATGCAGGCTGCACCATCCCAAACACCCTAAGTGCAATTAATTATGTCATGGGTAAGCATACTTTAGAGATAACATAGACTACCATATCTCCCTGATCAGTTATCCGGCAAACACTACCCCAAAATGAAACCCGTTTGAATGGTATTGCTTCTGTCCATGATATCTACACCTGCACATACTGTCCAGCATACCCTCTTCTTTAATCTCTTCCATGCCTGTGTCCCCAACATACTAATGATCTTTCTTAAACTTCCCTTCACAGGACATAATGACTTTTAGCCTATAAGAAGACCGTATTCCTATTTTAATTATGGGACTTAGAAAAGTTAAAACTGAATGAGCAATTATGCAGAATATATTTGACGTCCAGTTCTGCAGTATGTTGGAGAATTCCCAAATTCTAATGTGCCATGACCACAGGGTTAGTTTGAAGATGAAGGGTATGCAACACCCATCAAATGTACTTTAGTAGCATTACACTGATTTTTGAAATCCACTGTATTTCCTTTGCAATTGCACCTTATTTTTTAAAGTTTCAAGATTTGCAATTATTGGTCTTTATTTCTGAAAGTCTTACCACCACCACCACCACCACCACCATCATATTCATCATCAACCCTCTTTTTCACATTTTTCAAATCAACTGTTGTCATCTATTTCTTGATTCAGTGCACTGTCTTACCTTCATTGACTGCCATGACTGAACATTGCTCATAGAAGCCATCCATCTTTGACTGGACATCTTTGTTTCCCCTTGTGATCTTCTAGTCAATTCCAAATCTTATTCATCAAATTGTCTCCTGATTTCTTGCACATATGACTGAACCAAAGTAATCTCTTTTCCTTGACCTTCTCTGGGACTACTTTGGCTACTGCACTGATGTCCTCATTCTTTGTCTGTCTCACAAAGTACCTCCTACCACCCATCTCAGGCTCTTCATTTCCATCAGCTCAAACTTCCTCAGCTGCTCTGCCTTTACTGCCCAGTTTCCTGTGCCATACGAAAGTACACATCATATGACTGTTTTGAGCACCTCACTTGTCAATTTATTTCGTGTTCTTGTGTCACACACACTAAGTCTGGTATGTTGCGCCAGCTGGCTGCAGCACCTCTGATTTTACATTTGACATCCTCATTCAGAATTCCTTTCCCTCAACTACCACTTCCAGATACTTTAAGTTGTTAATGTGTTTCACTATTTTATCTTCTATCTCAATTGTTCAGCTTTCTCTAGACGAAGAGCTGAAGAAACCTGTTGCACATGCACTCTCACATGGATCTTTCAACTGTCCAGATTTTCTCAGAATGTCCAGATTTCTGCCTCATATTTTTGGTCTGTTTCTCATAAAATTTGTGTTTTTTTGGATTTTGGGGGCAAATCAGTGAGGAATGAATTCACTACATAATGACAGACATAATAACAGAACACCTTTTTTCTAGCAACTATCTAAGTTTATAAGAGCAATATTTACCATTTGTCCCTACATTTGGGGCTTTGTCCACCATTATTTTTGGCTTTGTTCCGAATGTTTTGTGCCAAGAGGTTGAGAACTATGCTTGGAACCCCTCTGTAAGTCTGAACACTGTTTGTACTTGTGTCATTGGGTCATTGTACATAGTCTGCACTAATTCTACTAATGTTTTTGGGACTTTAACCATCACAGGACTTTCCAAATAAGCTTTCCTGGAACCTTGTCATATGCTTTCTCCAAGTCTAGGAATATTCACCTGGAGTGTTTCCTCATCACTAGCTTTCTCTCCTCTGCCTGTCTCCCTGCAAACATTGGGTCACTTGATCTGAAACCAAATTGCTCATCTCCCGTTTTAGTTTCTACTATTCTGCATATTTGTTTATCAGTCACCCTGTCCAGCACTTTCATGCATTCTGACAGGCATTTAATACCCCTGTACTGCCCACTGCTGTGAATGTCCCCAGTATTCTCATTAAATGGCACTGTTTACTATATTTGTTCTCCATTCAACTAGGATACACACTTCTCTACATATCACCATGAATACCTTTAAGAGCTATTTCTCCTCTAACTCACTCAACGTTTCATCATATCTTGCTGTGATGTCATCTGATATAGCAAAAACACTTCTGTTCAAAAATAAGAAAAAAACACACGTAGCCCTACTGGTGTCAAAGTGCCATAATTTAGAATCATTTTGCTTTCCAGCACATTTAATTTTTGCTTGAGCTCACCACTTTTTGCTTGAAATGGTCTAAAGGACTAAATTTAGAGGTAGATTATATTTAAATTGTATATTTAAGATGTATTATATATTGTATTGAATATTTTGCATTATTAATTATTGTAATGTGTGTATTAGAATGTAGTGAAAAAATGTATTTAAAAGCATGCTATATGTATGGGTCACTTTTATAGGTTTAAGACAATGGGAGAGTTTATATTTTATATTAAAAATGTTTAGGTAGTTTATAAGTTAATTGATTGATTAATGGTTGAACCTGATATAAAAGTAGAATGCACTTGGTTGTATGTATCCTTGAAGGCAAGAGGCTGAGGTATCAGATGATATTGTGGTGAAGTAAAGAATCTACAACCTTTGCTACATGTGATGTCATCTGAACCTGCTGCTTTCCCGGACTTAAATTTCCAAAGTGTTGCACTTAACTCTTCTTAGGTGGGTTCTTCCTTCCTCTTCATTGTGGGCTATGAACAGTGCAGTATCGATTCTGTGGGGTTTTCTTCATTCAGAAACTGCAAGAATTCCTCTTTCCATCTGTCTTTGATGTCCTCTGGACTGGTGAGCAGATAGTTGCTGACATCCCTTATGAATGGTGCGTGATGACTATGGACTTTATCATTTTGTTTTTGCCATAAAACCCGATAGAGTTTCTTTGTACCATCTGCCAAGTCACATTGCAGAAGTTTGAAGAGTTTCTCTGATGCCTTGCTCATTGAAATTGCAGCTGCTGTCTTAGCCTCTATGTTAGCAACCAGCAATCCCTTTTAGTGTGGTCCAACTTTTCTATCTCATAACTGTTTCTGTACTTAATGTCCTGGACTTTAGCATTCCCCGACCGGCTTTCCTTATGTATCCCTTTTCCATGTCAGGTAAAGCCACATATCTGTTCTTCACACATGCTATTTTGAGACACCGCCATTCTCCTTCAACTCCACCTATGTCCTCTTCTTCCTGAGGAGCCAGAGCCCTGAGTATGCCCTTGAACTACTGTGCTTTCATTCCAGTCAATCTCAATGTCTTTGGCCTAGTCTATGTTGAACTTAAGAGCCTTTTTTGACCATTGATTGCAGCTGATTGTGGGCACCTGTGGTTTATGCTCAGAGCCAGCAAATGCCCTTTTCATGCATGTAGGAAGCTACCTTTGTTTCATGTTGACCACTCTGGTATGTGATCTTGTAACTTCTTGCCTTGGTGAACTATCTGTTAGCCACCATTAAGCTATTCTGCCAGACAGAAGTCTAGAATGGTCTTTTTTTTATTTCTATTGCCCCACCCATGCAGACATAACATTTCTTAGAACTGTGGCATACTGACAAATTTATACACTGACAACAAAACTTGGTGAGATATGAACTGAATATTCTTGAATGCATCTGGTAACACTGCACTTGTCTGCCTCCTCCTTTGTGTTCTTCTAGGAGAAGTAACAATATGGGATAGCTTGAATTCATGTCATTGAAACAAGGAGAGAGGAATTATAGCAGGAGATGGTCTGCTTTATCAAAAACTTGAAAAAAAAGTAATATTCCATGTCCTGTACTAGAATAATTAATAAAAGCTCTGCCATTTTGCACTGAAGGTGAGCAGCATTTATTTCATAGTTTATTTTCACATTTTAGTATAGTTTTAAGTGGCAGATGATATAGAGAAAATCAGTCAACTGTTATTAAATAGTAAATTAAATGACTTACAATAACTGTAACCTGTCTGTGTCCACACTGTCAGCTGCTGAGAAGGGAAAGCAACCTATATCACTGACCATAAATAAAATGGATGAATAAGAGGGTAAAGATGAAGGATGAAGCTGAGGGCTTCAGAGAACTGTATAAGCTGCGAGCCCTAAAGACTGCAATGGGGTGTGGAAAAATCTGGAGTTGATATGGTACAAGATATGGTAGACTGGAGCTTTCACAGAGATACCAAATGAGCCTGTGGGTAGAGCTGTCAAATGTAAATAACATCAGCAGGGGTCTGGAGTGGTTTAGCACAGCACTGACTGCTTTCCCTACATTTGGTACTCTAATATGTGGTTTCAGTTATACTGCTTGAATTGATATAGTGTATAAGTTGTATGATTGTGTGTTGTTTTGTGCTTGTTTTGAAATGCCAGTTTTCTAATGCCATCATAACCTGACTTGACACAAGCACATAGAAATTAGCAGAATGTAAAACCATGTGCCATGTAAATGGATAAATATGAGTATGTTTGCTTCATACTCATTTTAAAATGTAATTTCATTGTTACCACAGTTGGATGAATTGTTAAATCAGAATTGTGAAGCATGAAGAGCTTAGTTTGGAAAATAAAAAAGGAAATGTCATACTACAGCCTTTAATAGCACTGCACACTTGGGTATCTGACTGCATAGCTTTCAACAGTGTGTGCTACAATTGGCAATTTTTCATGCTTTAAATTTTGTGAATTAATGACAAACCAGTGCAGATAAAGCATTACTGTTACTTGTTTAGTCATCCATTTCTGAACTGATAACCATAAAACATACATTATTATCAGTTTATTGATCCAGAAGTTATGATAGTGTTTAAGTATTCCAGACAATGGGTTTGTACTAGAGAATATAATACAAAAATGGAATATTGTTTCTACTAATATAACACAAAATAACATGGTATTTTGAAGGAAGTCATGCAAGTCATCTTTCTTCTTGTTTTATATTGGATTTGCAATAATCTTTGAAACTTTTTAAATTCGGTAAAGATTATTGTGCAGAGCTTTGATCTTTTCTACAAACATTTTATGAATGTTCTGCAAACCAGACTTATTTGTTTTATTTTTCTGACAACATTGTTTTGCTTACCTTTGGATGCTTTGCAGTGCTACTCTTGTTAAATAGTTGTATCCTTTTAAAATTCAGTGGTACATGTGATTTCACTTTATATAAGAGACATTTTGCTAAAAAAAAAAAAAAAAAGAAACAAAACTCAGCATTTCTTTTTTTACTCCAAAGATACATATTGGCTTTATGTTTATTGCCCTTATAACATTCTTGAGAATTCTGTATTTATACAATACTTGATTAGCAGTGAATAACACAAATTTATGTAAAATAGTACCATTTTTCTTCTTATGTCAGCAGTCAAAGAAAGTATTTTTGCAACTTCAGATAGCTACATTTGCAAGAGCAAGTCAAATGGATCCAAGCATTCTGATGCTTACTGTCAGTGTACTGTTTTCTATAGCCCAAAGACTGTCTGACAAACTGCCAGTGGTATTAACACTTTGGCTGTGGGTGACAAGATATCTCAACACTACAACTTTATGGCAATATGATGGGTTCCAAGTTACCTCATTTTAGTGTATCTTTTTTATTTTAAAATTGATATGAAGCTGCTTATAAAATATTTCCTCATTTTCCTTATCACATCTGTGAGATAATTTGCTAGCCATATAATTACCCTACATTTAATCATTAAAATAAATGGAACATTTGAACTAGAAGTATTTATTAATATGACTTCTTACCTGTACCCTACAAACATAACTACAAGACAAAGTTACATATCTCATTCCTATTACTAAGGCCTTTAAGCCCCTGTGATCAGTTTCTCTAAGCAGCTGATCACAGTTATTTCCCACAATCACTAGTCATTTGATTAGAGACTACAGGGAGTGACAGAAGCTCAGATCTTCTGGGATGATTTTCTCTTGTAAGTAAACATTCTTTTTACTTTCTGAAAAGGCACCAGATAAAGCTAAGGGCAATGACAACAGTAGGGCCCATCCCCTCCTAAATGCAGAATAAAGTTTTATTTTTAATTGTTTAATTTTCTATGATCAATATGGGTGTGATGTGCCCTGTAGCAACAGCATTGAAAGTCATTGCTTTGACTTTGTTTTTACCATTTTTGATCATCACACATTGAGGACAATAACTAGGAGTCACTATTTTTATGGGGACAGTCAGTGGGAGAATGCTATTGAGACTCTGATTACAATAAAGTGATTTGAGGGTGGTATGGACAGATCATAGTGTCATAAGGCCTTAAGTTGACATGCATTCCTATGATCATTAGTTCTTATACTTTTTCTGGCAGAAAAGCAGAAAGATCTGTGGGCAAAGGTGACAGTATACAATAATTACAATGCAATACAATTACATTTGTATTTTCTTCCTTTTTTGGCACTGAGGTGGGGTACCCTTTTGCACCAAGTAGAAATCCATAACTATGCATGTTATTTCACAACTTTTGATGATCAGACATTACAGGCAACTTCCACAAGTGGCCGTCTCATTGTTGCAGTCTGTGGATAAAAGCAAAGTGCGATCAAAACAAAGTGATCATTGCTGTGACTTGTTGGGGTGGGACAGTATATAGTGTTTGAGGGCTACAAGCTGAAATGCATTGCTGTTGTTTTTCTTTCACTTGTATCACAAAATAACATCAGAATACACAAAATAATCTTTTGGAAAGGTATGAAAGTAGAGGATGTGTGAAACACATGGCAATAATGTGATTTGGCTGCCTAAGGGCAAGGTAAGTGTCTGTCAGCAACAAGTTGAAATTCATTGCTGACATTAATCTTCTTCTTCTCTTTCAGCTGTTCGCATTAGGGGTCACCACAGCAGATCATCTGTTTCCATTTATTCCTGTCCTCTGCATCTTGCTCTGTCACATCAACCACCTGCATGTCCTCTCTCACCACATCCATAAACCTTATCTTAGGCCTTCTTCTTTTCCTCTTACCTGACAGCTCCATCCTTAACATCCTTTTCCCAATATACCCAGTATCCCTCCTCAGCACATGTCCAAACCAATGCAATCTCGCCTCTCTGACTTTGTCTCCAAACTGTCCAACCTGAGCTGAGCCTCTAATATACTGATTCCTAATCCTGTCCATCCTTGTCACACCCAGTGCAAATCTTAACATCTTTAACTCTTCTACTTCCAGCTCTGACTTCTGCCTTTTTGTCAATGCCACCATCTCCAACCCATACAACATAACTGGTCTCACTACCTTCACTTTCACTCTTACTGGGACCCGTCTGTCAAAATCACTCCTGACACTCTTCTCCACCCATTCCACCCTGTCTGTACTCTCTTCTTCACCTCTCTTCCACACTCACCATTACTCTGAACTGTTGATCCCAAGTACTTAAACTCATCCACCTTCACCAACTTTACTCTCTGCATCCTCACCATTCCTCTATCCTCCCTCTCATTTACACACATGTATTCTGTCTTAGTCCTGCTGACCTTCATTCCTCTCCTCTCTAGAGCATATCTCCACCTCTCCAGGGTCTCCTTAACCTGGTCCCTACTCTCACTACAGATCACAATGTCATCTGCAAACATCATAGTCCATGAGACCTCCTGTCTGATCTCGTCTGTCAACCTGTCCATCACCATTGCAAATAAGAAAGGGCTCAGATCTGATCCTTGATGTAATCCACCTCCAGCTTAAAAGCATCTGTCACTCCCACTGCAGACCTCACCACTGTCACACTACCCTTGTGCATATCCTGTACCACTCTTACATACTTCTCTGCCACTCCCGACTTCCTCATACAATACCACAACTCCTCTCTAGGCACCCTATCATTTGCTTTCTCCAAGTCCACAAAGACACAATGCAACTCCTTTTGACCTTCTCTATATTTCTCCATCAACACTCTCAGAACAAACATCACATCTGTAGTGCTCTTTCCTGGCATGAAACCATACTGCTGATCACTAATCATCACCTCCTTTCTTAACCTAGCTTCCACTACTCTTTCCCATAACTTCAAGCTGCGACTGATCAGTTTTATCCCTCTGTAGTTACTACAGTTCTCCACATCACCCTTATTCTTAAAAATAGGTAAAAATCACCTTTTTCTCCACTTCTCAGGCATCCTCTAACTTTCCAAGATTTCATTAAACAATCTAGTTAAAAATTGCCATTTCTCCTAAGCACCACCATGCTTCCACTGGTATGTCATCTGGACCAACAGCCTTTATATTCTTTATCCTCTTCATAGCTGTCCATACTTCCTCCTTGCTAATCTGTTTCACTCCCTGATTCACTATCACCACATCATCCAACTTTCTCTCTCTCTCTCTCTCTCGTTCTCTTCATTCATCAGCCCCTCAAAGTACTCTTTCCATCTGCTGGCCCTCCTGCATAGAATATAATCCACCCATGTGCATCTTCCCACTCTTGTATGCCACCTTATGCTCCTCCCTCATCTTAAAATACATATTCACCACAGCCATGTCCATCCTTTTCACAAAATCCGCCATCATCTGGCCTTCTGCATTCCACTCCTTAACACCATACCTGCCCATCACTTCCTCATCCCCTCTGTTCCCTTCACCAACATGCCCATGATTTTCAATTTCTTTACAATTGCTCATCAGAGATATGCACCAAAGTGGTTATCTGGTTTTTGGAGTCAGTCTGTGTATGAAATCAAAGGGCAATTACAAGATTCATGCATAACTATCATTGACATTGCTAGTTTGGTAGGAAAGAGTGGTATATGGGGTGTGTATTAGTACATCGAGGTTTTACTACTTTGAATGTACTAATATAGAACCCTTTGCATTGAAAGCTGGAAATAGCGAAGTTGCAGAATATCAAATACTTTCCTAGGGAAAGTATTCGGTGGGCCGTTTCTGCAGCTTTGCTATTTCCTCAACTGTGGAGCAAAGGTTATGGACCGGGTTAAGGTAAGTGTGCGAATGAAGGTGAGTGTGCGATAGGGACCTTAGGGTTAGGGAGCAGGTAAGGTGAGCATGCGATAGGGACTTTAGGGTTAGGGAGTGGGTAAGGTGAGTGTGCGATAGGGACTTTAGGGTTAGGGAGTGGGTAAGGTGAGTGTGCGATAGTTACGGACCTTAGGGTTGGGGTTGGGTTAAGGTAAGTGGATAGCTAGTAGTGTATGTATGGTTTAGTGTAGGGTTTTATGAAGTGTATGTGTGTGGATTATGTATTTTGGTTTGCTTGTGTTGTGTGTATGTTTGTTGGAACAGTGAATTTTTTCCCTGGGAAAAAATTTGCTGCTCTGAGTGTTTGATGTTGTGGTGTTTTGAGTGAAATGGTTTGCTATTAGAACATTCGATGTAGTAATACTTCGATGTTCTAATATAGACCCTGGTATATGTGTGTCCAATAGTAACAGGATGAAATGCATTAATGCGGCCATTTTTTTTTCACTTTCTTTACAATAAAATATCAGACTTGTACACAGAAATTAAATGTCTTTTGTGCTGGGGTGAGGAAGCATTTGCATGTGAAAGTAGGGGGTCATCATATGATCACTGTAAAATAAAAAGTACATGGTTTGTTGGGGGAAAGCATAAATGTGCAACAGCTGCAAATTGAATATGTTACTGTGTGCATTCTTTTTTTGTGTGTGTATTGTTTTCTTCTCAATGAGGCCGGTGACATATGAAAGCAAAGGGCAGTTACGGGGTCACCTCTGAATGATTAATGATATATTTTGTTGGCAGGACAGTATCTGTCAAAGACCAATGTGGTCATTGTAATTATGTGATGACTTCACAGTAAAGGGTGGTGTACTCACTAAGAAGGGACACATTCAACATATGTGTGTATGTTTGTAGCCAAGTATCTTACTTGAAGTCCCTAATTTTTTTATTGCAAACAGTCTTAGGAAACTGACACATGGCCACTTACATACATGTGACATATACAACATTCCATTGTTTTTTGTTGTCATAGTTTGCCACTTTACCCAGTTTTTACCCGAAAGGCCATATGACCATGGCTTGCAAGGCCAAATGAAATTAATGTCCAGAACATATGTGCACTTTACAATATCAGCCAAAGTAGCATATCTTTTACTATCTTTGTAAGGTTAGAGAATATAGCCTGTGTCATGTTTCAGGGTGGAGATGCAGTGAAGTCCACGATGATCGAATGACATTCTTTAATGGCTTTTGTTCCCAAGCATTTCATTATAATTCCTTAAATTTTTCTTGTTAATTTAATTTGGAGAACTATGTGGCCTCATATATCAAGTAAATTCAATGTTTCTGAGGGATGTTGTTGTCCTAGAATGGCACTGTATTTGTTTTTCACATGAGGGCTATTACAGCCCTGTAGATTACGCTAGATGAAATGAATGTCCAAACACTATGTGTGATAAATTTTCATTATATCAGAAGTAAAGGTCCTATAAGAATATAGTGTCATACTTTGTTTCAGCTAAGGTGGTTGTTCCAAATTCTTCACTGAACTGCACTGAAATTTCTGGGGGCAGAAAATAAGATTTAGGTGCATTTTGTCTTCAGTCGTACTGTTGTTACTACCTTAAAGTTTCATAATGATTTATGAAGGGTGGAAGAAGATATAGCTATTTTGCTGTTCTAATGATCTTTTTAGCATGCAGACTATATAAATGGCCTAGAATATTTTACCTTGCTGAGTTGTCATTACAGCAGAAGTAAAAAGTATTTTATATTTTCTAGTATTTTTTTCATTTGCACACATCCCATTGATAAAACGCCAACTGTCTGAGCAACTGATACATGTGGTCAGCTATAACATAGTGCTGTACAAGTGCAGTACTGAAACTATTAAGATTAGAGGAGTCTTAGACATAATTTGTAGCTGATCATTCTTTTGTTACTGTCTGAACATTTCATAATGATAACAAGAGAAATGAAAATGATAAGTTAAGTGGAGATAAAGGTAAAAATAATTAAAGAATAAAGCAAAAACAGAAGGTGAAGTGCAGAATAAAAGAAAAAAGTAATTAATAGAGAGGTGATCAATGATGACTTAGCAAAGAATAAGACTGCTGTTAGGGATACATGCAAATGGAATAACAATTTGGAAAAGGAAAAGAAAAACAAGGGAAAGCGGATAAGTCAAGATGTTGAGCCTGATTCTGAATGCTGTCAGCGTAATTTACTTACTCCAGTGTAATCTTGTCCAGAAAAGTTCTTGATGTAAGGGGCTTACTTTGGTGTAAGCCATATCTATAAAGCAGGCTTACACCAGGGACCAAATTTCAAAAGACTTGCTCTCATTTACTCTAGTGTAAAAAGATGCCCAAATAAACACCAATTTACCGACAATTAATCTTTGCATCTGTCATTAAGAAATTTTACAACATGTACCTTTGCCTGTACTAGAAAGGTCATATGGCGATGCAGTCTACCTACCCATCATAAAAAATGGAAATGAACTGAGTAGTCAAAATATAATAGAATTAATAAACAGTCAGCAAGCACATTCCTATGAGACAGAGTTGGCATAATGGCTAAGGTCTTCACCTCTCATGCACCAGAAACAAAGTTCACTCCTGACTTCTAACCAATGCCTGTAAGGAGTTTGCATGCTCTCCCTCTGTCTCACTAGGGTTCCTTCTGCCTCCCAATAACACTGTGAGTGTTTTCACCTCATATTGTTTGATTTTTTTCAGTGGAGCTTTATTGGCTTAATGTATCTAAAATTTTTATTTAACATTTGTGCTATAGCCATATAAAGGTTCTTTTCAATCAAATTGACTAGAATGGGATACCAAGGATAGCCCTGTTGAGGAAAACATGGGCTTAAAACCAATCAATCTGCCAAACATGAACTAAGGATTACTACACTCAGTATTGGTTGAGTGACAGGATAAAGCTTGAAAGTGGATGGCATGATGGTAAGAAGGAGTCTGTACATCATCTGTATCCAAGAAACAAGATGAAAGAGCAGTGCAGCAAAGGCACTTGGTTGGGATTCAGAGCCTACTACTCAGGAGGAGGATAGGGCAGAAATGGTGTGGGAACTGTGGTGAGGGACAGGCTTCAGAAGACACTGAGGGATATTATCAGAATTAATAAAAGACTCATGGCAATCAGTATCCAGTGAATGGATATTACAGTATTCATAATCTCAGCCTATGTTGCACAGCAAGGTTGTGAGAGTGAGGAAAATTTATTTTATACTAGACATATGATATGACAACCTGGAATAAGTTTTGCATTATCACCTGCTGTATCTATCTATCTATCTATCTATCTATCTATCTATCTATCTATCTATCTATCTATCTATCTATCTATCTATCTATCTATCTATCTATCTATTTAACTATCTATCTTTACATGCAACTAAGTCCTTACCAAAAAGATCATACAGTGATGCAGTCACAAAAATGTGGAAATGAACTGAGCAGTCAGAAGTTTAACTGAACTAATAAACAGTTAGCAAACACATTCATAAAGTCTTAGGTCAGACAACAGCCTCAGAAACTGCAAATCTCACTATCATTTGTATTTTGAACTGAAGGTAAGAGCTTTTCTTGGAAATGACAAACCTTACCCGTCTATCTGGTTTGAATTACAGATTATTTTTCTTGTCCCCAGGAATTACTGTTTTAATCACATTTTAGTTTATAAACATGAATTTCATAAAACAGCTTCTAGCTTATTGTAGCACTTTAAATAACACCTTTTAAAATTAAATATGCTAAAGAACTCTAATTCATAAGAATACAGAATGTTGTGACCTTCTAAAAGGTACCAAGTTTGCATTCATTCAGATAACTAATACTGTTACTGTTGCAGGTAGCAAGACAATTTATGGGACATACTTCTCAACTTCTGACATAAAGAAATTTGAAAAAAAAAACAAAAATAATGGAGAATGAAAGACCCAAAATATGGGACATATTTTAAATATTGCTCTTAGAAACTTAGAACCTTAATCCAATAGCAAGTTTTGCAGTAACATGCATCGTCTGATAGATAAAAGTTCTGGAACGAAAACATATGCCATTAATGGATTCCATCCTTAGTGGTTTGCCAGAAGACCACAAATTTGATGTGGAGCAGGCCAGAAATGTGAGGTACAAATCTATGAAAATATAGACAGTTAAGAGCTATGTTATGAAATACTGTTGACTTCCACTGACAATAGAAAAGCTTTTAAGTTTTTTATTTCAGTATGTAGTTAATGAAATTATAAAAATGAATTTATCATATTGGCATATCATAATCAAACAGGGAAATTTCACTAATACGTAATATGTGTCACCAAATTATTTTAATGATCTCACCTTGCTAAATACAGTATTGGGCCTCTCAAGTTAGACTGCCGCAAACCCTACAGACTATCAGTAAGAATTGCCAATGAATATTAAACAGATAATATAAGCCATTACTGTTTAATTATAATAAACTGATGTAGCTTTTCTTTGCCATAATTCTTCCTTTATTTAAATTTTGTGATAATTTTATGAACTAGGAAATCAAATGGGATCTTGACTAGTACTTTGTAATGTATATGCAGAATCGTGTTGCTATATCAACATTTGCTCCCCTGACAATATAAACCGCTTCACTGAAAACACTTTCAGTGAAACTCAGAGGAAATCCTTGTTTGGCAGGGGGACATACTGCACCTCCCATGTGGGCAGACATCCTCCACACCCAACAACAAGGTTACACAACAGTGAAGAAAAGGGAATTCTCCATCATCAGCGAAATATAGTCACTGAAGTAGCAATCACTGAACAGACATCAATTTAGCGGTAAGCTCCCATATATGATTGCTGAATTTGTGATGAATCATATTGGAATCATTGGTAAATGTTGCCAAACCAGAAACAGTGTGATGTTGTTTCAACACAATTCTAAGCATTCTTTTGACATTATCAAAATGATGTTGATATATTGCTGCTAAAATTCCAAAGAGATTATCGTATTGACCAAAAGATAAAAATTCACACTGTGTATCATTTCATACATAAATTATTTATTCATATGTTCATACTAGGTGATCAGTTTGCAGAATATGATACACCTGTCTAATAACTGAGCAGTGACCAAAGGTGAGACTCAAATGCTGTACTTTATGTCTGTAAAGTAAACAACTTAACCATTTTAACAAACGTAAAATAAAATAAATAAATAAAATAAACAAATAAAATTTGGCAGCCTGCAACCTGAAGTGTAGCATTCACAAGAGCAGGCGTGAGTCTCAAATACTGTACTTTCTCTACTCCAAGCCAGAGACAAACTGTTCAGCTAACCAACAACCTGCAAATTGACTAACTCAGGCTTGAACCTGGCATGTCTTGCAGTAAAGATACATAGCAGGCACTACCACATCTTGTAAGAAGTGCTAATCAGAATATAATACAGTGAAAATAAAAGTATAGCCAAACACATCCTTTGTGCTATAGTTTCATGGATAGTTACATGGCTTGTAGGTCAGTGGATCATTGAGGAGCCTAGCAACATTCCTCGATGCCCCCAAGTATTATCTGGTTAGTTGTTCAAAGTCATACAGTTGGCAAATGAGGCCTGAGGGAATCAAAGCTGCTACCTCAGGAACTACAGCTCACAGCCTTAACTGTCTGCACCAGCTGCCCACTTATAACTGTGCTACCACTACTTGTAGTCCTCCAAGCAATAACAAAGCATATTTAATCTAAATGTGTCATTCAGAAATGTTATTCTACAACTAATGTTATACAGATAATCTTGAAACTCATTTGGAGTGATAATGCTATATCTTCAAATAAATGGACACATTTCCAAGTAATGACTACCCATGTCTACATAAGATAAAGAATATGAGAGTCAGATTAAATGCAGTTCCTCTATAAAAAGCATAGAATAAGTATCGGATGCAAACAATTTCATCATAGCTCCATCTTCGCTCTGTAGAAAGGTATTATCTTTAAAACAAACATTTTTACTAAAACATCCCTGGGTAATTGAATAATAAGAAGACAAATTAACAAAGTTAGACAAATGTTCAGAATATATCATATATCATCCAGAAACATAAGACTTCCATACTGCATTGATATGAGGTACTTCTAACAGTGATTCCATATCATAGATGACTGATCTGTATATCCAGCAATAGACTAATAAATATTTGTTTTACTTCTCTCCCACCCTCCTCCCTGCACAACCTCCAGCACCTTAGCTTCTCTGCAACTCTAGATCCCCCAGTTATTTCTTACCAGGAAACATGGATGTTGCCCTTAGCCAGTAGGCCTGAAACACCTTAGGTAAAGAATCTTAGGGGCACACCTTAAATTAGCCATGTGTAGCAAGGATTCTAAATGTTGTGCTTGTAAAGACAAAATTTTATTTTTGAGGGGGGTGGTCAGTGCAATGCAGTGTGATGACTTTAACTTTTTATGACCCTACTGGATACAGCATAATTGCCTACATTTTCTCTTAAACTTTAAAGCAGAGTCAAAATGCAAACAAGTGCATATGTATTTAACAACTATTTAACAGTTATCAGTACTTTACAAAAACTTACAAAACTGGAGTTGCACCCCCTTTACTTACCTTTTTGTTGTTAATAAGTCAGGCCATTTCTGATTTAGTGAAGCTATCAGAATATGAAGAAAGGAAAAGCAAATCAAATTTAGTTTTCAGAACTGTCTTCAGTAGCTGCTATCTCAAAGGCATATGCTAATAGATGATACCCAGAATGTGAATGCAAAAGGTCATTTGTAAGAGGTAGTCACCTTAACTTACCTTATTTAAATTTAAGGTAGAAAGACTCTACAGTGTAGGTATACTGTTAAGTACACATATAACTAAGATGACAATTGATCCGACATTAGACAGGATCTGCATTGAACAACAGCCTTTACTGATCTGCCCTGTCATACGTAAAACCCAATTACTGGTAACTCCCATTTAAAGATACCACTACAATATACACATATGGACACATATGCTACATCTTTTATTTTAAAGTATTAAACTGAATATCTCACGAAGCTTCCTGTCCATTTTCCCTATATAGAAAGCCGGACATAAGGTACAGGAAGCTAAGTAAATGCAATACTTTTATAACCACCTTTAGTAAAGACAGTGACCAACTTAGATTAATTCTCCACAAAAATTGGAGTTTCCTTTATAAGGACTCATCTCTAGTTGACAGAATTGGCCAGTCACCCAGTATTGTTTATAGAAGAGGCACTCATTTAAAAAGTTTTTTTTTAAATTAAAAGCACTAAACCTACTTCTAGACTTACTGGAACCTTTATGTGTGGAGCATGTAGGATGTGTAAATACATAAAAACAGGTAATTCCTTTAGAGTATTGAATACATGCAAACTTTACATCAACCATAAGTTGAATTGTGAGTCCAAGACTGTTGTTTACTTAGCTTCCTGTACCTTATGTCCGGCTTTCTATATAGGGAAAATGGACAGGAAGCTTTGTGAGAGAATTCTTAACACTCTTATGCGATTAGCAAAAATAAAACAGAAAATGCTTTAGCAAAACATGTTTCATTAAATGGTGGACATAGTTTCACATTCCAAGCTATTTACCATGTACTTCCTGACATTAGAGGTGGCCCATATTCAGTACTATTAGAGGTACGAGAACTAGAATGGCAGTTACCACTTAATGCTTTCTGCTTGCCTGGTTTGAATGAGAATTGTAATATTTCATGTTTGCTTAAATTAAGAAATCTTACACGATAGTGTATTTTTAACTTTTTACTAATGATATTAATATAATCCTTGTATATTGTATACTGATTGCATACACACTTTTTATTTGAGGTAGTATGTAAGTTTTAAGATTTACTTTAATAGTGTTTGAATTATTGTGCTCTGCACCTTTAATTCATTAATGCTATTAGTCACATGACTTCATGCTACATGGTTTAAATGCTGTAGAAACTGTGTAACTGCTGTTTGTCTGTGTGTCTGAAGAAGTTACTTTACTTAAAGTGACGAAAATGTGAGAAACTTTTTTATTAAATTGACTTTACATTAAAAGAAAGTGCTTTTTTGGGATTAACATCTTTTTCTGCTGGCTACTGTTGGGCTCCTGTTCTGTTTTGGATTGTTTGTTTCTTCCGCCCAGTTCATTTGTTTGTTCTATAGTGTTTTATTTGACTCAGAATTTTTGCTAGCATTTTGAAGAGAAAACTTTGATAACATAAATTATTTTGACCTATTACACTGTTTAATTTAGTCTTGTTTATTATTCCTGTAGATTTACATATCTGATCCTTGTACATAATGTAATTTCTTTTGTTATTCTCCTTAGGTCATAAGAGAAGGACATTTATTTTCTGTGCATTACTTCCAGAAAACATTCTTATCCTCAATGTTTCCCCCTCCCGAAGTTGCAAAAGATTTTTTTATCTGTCACCTTTTGCCCTTCAGTCATTTCAGCAGCTGTCATCTGATACACTTCTAAGGCTGATAACATTCCAAAACGAAATCTCAGAGACACATAGTTAGTGAAAAGGGTGTTGGATATACACAGATGTTAGCTAACTTCATCTGGTTTAATTTTTGAAAACTGTAAATTATTATCTAGCATGCAGAAAAACTTAGCAAATCTATGGCATTTCTGTAATTTTCCTGAAACCAAGAGTAAATATAAAGTCATTAGTTTTAGCTTTGAGATATTAATGCTTTCAATAAGTATGCCAACAAAAAATTAACAATTTGTAGAGGTGAACTTCTGTATTTCAAATGTATTTCAAATTAGAAACATTGTAATCTGAATTTTCAGACCATGAGTTCTACTTTCCTATAAGTAGGACTTAAGGTAACATGTTTAACCTTCAGTAAATATGAAAATACAGAGAATATAATCTTTATACTGAAACAACTCATGTCTTTCTTCTGGAGGAGATCTGATATTTCATGTGATAGCATTCTTCTCTCTGTTTCTGATTCTCAAAGATATTGCAGATTTTACATCTTTCAACCAATTGGTTAACCTTGTCTGACATCTTAGAACAATGAAGAACATCACATGATTTTTTCCATACTTAGTTATTAACAGATGTAATATGTAGCTTATATAGAATAGCTTTTTTAGTTACCATTTGCTACTAAATTTTAGATTACTTGCATTTCTCTGTTCTGTCTTGTATGGAGTCGTTGATCTTCAAATTTTGCAGTCAAGCTAAACAATTGAGAAGCAATCCACAGAACTTCCACATCTTTTTATAATAATTTTTCTTAAAATCTTGTAAGAAATCTCTACTTAGGTATATAAGCTGTGTACACAAGCTTACCCGCTTTGTACTGAAGTTGTAAGTCATATGTTTTGCAACCTGTATTTTACTCTCAGAAGTATTGCTGGTGCCTTTTGAAGAGGCTTCTAAAAAGTTTTTTTTAGTGTTCTATTGTCTAACTGCACTGAATAGATTTACTATAAAAATAATACAGAACCTTTAAGAACCAAAGACTATTGTCTGCACTGTTTCTCTGTTTGAATATGTTGAGCCTGAGCATTAGATAAAGCCATAGACCCATATGCTACAAGTCTACCTTTCTGCAGTAGTACAGCTTCAATCCATGTTGGCTATCACCCATTTGAAGTGTTGCAAATTGTAAAACATTATAAATTTAGATACATGTCGGTAACCGACTTTTTGTTAATCATCTCAAAACTTGTGTTCTGTTCCCGTGTCCAAACTCATGTGATACTGTGCTGTTGCAGTTTCCTTGGTGGCACTGTGCGACATGTTTTAAATAAACTTCAAGAGATGCGGCACCATACCAAGAAATAGCAAAAGAGATGACTTTTGCTACAGAGTTTTTGCATATTTACTATGGCATTGGCATTAGAGTGTGGTGTGACATTTTTAGAGGATAAAAAAATACCCATGAATTTCCCATGTATTTAAGATGGGGCACACAGACATGTGACTCCTATTTATATTCAGTTTCAAGCCTCTCTTCCTTAGTGTACAAAGTAGCATAATAAGTCACAAATTGTAATCCTTCTCAGCAGCTTCCCACAATAGAAGAAACTCAGTTATGTTAACTATACCTTTTCACAATTCAGTCATTACAGTTTCTACTGTTACAATCTTTTTTTCTTTCTTAAAAGTTTAGTTAGTTGATTATTTTACAACTGTTTAGCAATAAATCCACCTTTATTAGCTGTGACTGTAGCAACATCTATAGGCATTTGTTATAAATAGTTTTGAATCAATCCCATCCATAGTTTCTGCTATCTCATAAATATGTACTGTGTCAATCTGTATTTTTTAACTTCTTTTACTAATCTGGTTTTATCTAATATGTTATAAAACATTATGTCTCTTCTTACCTCAGGTAATGCCAAAATGTCAAAAGAAATACTACCATGACTTGACCTTCGTAATGGTTCATTTACTTAACATTCTGTATTAATGTATTTCTGTTAATTAGTAACACATCCAATATAGAGTTTTTACTAGTAGGTTTGTCCATCAGTTGAGTAAAGTTATGTGAATTCACCTTGTCCAAAAAAGGGATTTATAATTAGTTCTGGCCTGCTTTTATGCCAATTAATGTGTGTTTTGGGTGAGAGTTAATCAAAGTCTCCAGATATAACTGTTGTTATTTCATTGAGGTATCCATCTAGTGTATTCAAAAAGTTATTATGTTGACTTTTTACATAATATGACTAGGGTACACCAACAATATTTTACAATTTCCATATGGTATAATATCTTTCTAAAGCATACCTAAAATGTCAGCATAATTATCCTCTTCCTCCAAATATCTATATATTGCTTTATGTACTAGTAATATTATAAAATAGAAGCTGCGGTGGTGCAGCGGTAGCATTGTCGCCTCACAGCAAGATATTCTCCCATTCGATTCTCGGCTGGAGCACCTTGTGTGTGGAGTCTGCATGTCCTCCCCATGGTCAAGTGGCATTCGAAAGACAAGCGTGAATGGGCATACCTTCATTGAAGGTTGGGCATCAGGCTGTCACCTTGGCACCGTAAAAATCTACTGCCAATCATTAGCGGTCCGGAGTTCCACTGTGGTAACCCCTAACTGGGAAAAGCCGAAAGAAGAAGAACAACTAATAATATTATAACAACACCCTTTATATAATGTTTATACTTTCATTTATATCAAAGTCTTTAAATACAAATGTGCAAGTAATCTGTGTCTCAGTTATGGCTATTTTTTATTTGTTGTAGTTCTATGATAAAGTCCAATTCTTCTTTTTTAAGGCTTTATGCATTGGCTTAGTAATAGCTAATGGCCCAATATTAATTTTTAGATGTATCAATTGTTTCTCTCAAAAAAATATGTATATTTTTCTTAAAGTGGTGAACACAAATTTTTACTCCAAGGAAAACGCATTAGAAATTGTACACAAACTATACCTCAACATCAGTACTTTTATTACATAAGCTTAACGTAAATATCTAAGTGAACAGTCTCCCTAAAGTTCTTCCCACCTTACTAACTAAAAACTGGTAGGAAGTGGACAATAACCTCCTCCAACGTACAGGTAGACGTTAGACCCAGTGTGGGCTGATGATGTGGAGACCCTCCTGCATGTGCAGAGGAGACTGTAACTTGGCATGTTAACAAATTGAAAAAATAGAAACTATAAAGTGTACCAAACATCCACCCCAACATTGCTAAATGTATTATATAAGCCTGAAGAGAAAAACTCTCTAAGATTCTTCCTGCCATAATAAAGACCAAACAGAAAGAAGTAGAGAATAACATTATCTGACCTATAGGTGGATGCTGAGCCCAGCGTGGGGCGATGGAGTGGAGACACTCTGGAGTGGGAGGAGAAGATTGAAACTCAGCCGTGTATAGCCACATGGCAGTCGGGCCCAGATGCTGGGTGGAGGTCAGGCCAGCAGGGGAGGGGAAGGAGCAGGTCCCAGAGCAACAACGGGACCATAGGTGCCACGTGGTGAAGGCACTGTGGGAATGGTGCAGGAGAGAGAAAGTTGGTGGAGTGAGGGACCGCTGTTCCAGGAGTAAAGGGCTGTTGCTAGGGAAGCGGCAGCTGCTAGAGTGGTGGACGAGGGGAAAAAATACCTGTGTGGAGAAAAAAAGGTGCCTTAAAGAACGTACCAATGTTTGGCCAGGGATAAGCCATTAAAATGAACTGTGTGTGGATCAAAGTGGTTTTGTGTAAAGTTCCAGCCTAATCGCAATGGAGACTCAAAAAAGTAAAGCAAAAATAAAAATAACAATACAAGTAAAAAACAAAACTCTTAGTGAGAAAACCAGACCGCTTGAAGCCACGTGGCAAAATGGTCAAGATGCCACTAAGGGGAAGGGAAGTGTGGGGGCAATAGGGACTGGGAAGCGAGGATAGACCCGACGGGGATCGGGAAGGGAAGTGGTGGGTTTGGGCCATGAACCGAAAGAAGGGGGGGCACCACATGTGTGAGCATAGCTTTATTCTAATACGGATCTACATGGCTCTAGCAGGGAGAGTGGCAGCTGTGGGGGTGGCGTAGAAATAGAGGCCAGGGAAGGGAGAAAATAGAAGAGACAAGTGCAGACCTTAAACACATAAAAAAAAATAAAGCACGTAAAAAGAAAACATTCAAAAGTTATCAAAAGTAACCTAGTTGGGAGTGTGGTGCCAATACAATGGAACATAGAATTAATCCAAAAGAAAAACAATGAAAAGAGCACCATGCAAATTCATCTATGGGAACCATGCGACAGGAGATAAAAAATGCTAAAGAACCTGTACTCCAACTGTTCAAAAAATGCTCAAAGTAAGGCTCAAATGATTAAACAAAGTTAATATGACATAAAAATGCTAAACAATAAGGCAAAGTAGAAATACAAAGCTAAGAAATGCTCGAAAAAAAGAGAGAAAATTAATTGCAAGTGACAAGACTGCTTACAATGGTTGGGTTGAATTCCAATGCCTAGTGTTTAGGGTCCTGGATTAATGTTGCATTTTCCTCAGGCTCAGTACCAGAAGAAGAGATTCAGCAAGTTAAGTCCTGGTTTAGTCCTTGTCTGTAGGGTGATTTGCCACTTGAGTTCTTTCTTCTCTAGGAAATCATTGTAGTTGCCCCTGAGTGAGGCCTTTGGTAGGTGGTCCAAGATATGGAATTTAAAGACATTTTGTCTGGGAGTGTCCAGTGTATGCAAAGCCAGCTGAATGGCATGCTTAAGATACCTCAAGTCATGTAAACTTTTGGCAAACCTAGTTCTAAAAGTGTTGACCATTTTGCCTACATAAAATACTGACCATTTTGTGCAGGTTGCTCTATATACCACCCCTTCAAGATAACAGTCACCCTCATGTTGGGGTAATAGTGCTTCTTGCTACTGGGGCAGAAGAAGCCGGTGGTACAGCTCATGTGTTGGCAATAGTGGCAGGGTGGTACACTGCAAGCATAAGTGCCAGGGGTGCCAAGTCTGGCCTTTTCTGGGTGCTTTAGTATGTCCCATATACTTCTGCCTTTCCTGGCAGTGAAGGTTGTTCTGGATGGGAATATGTGTCCAAAGGATCTGTTGCTTATGATGATTGCCCAATTGTCCAAAATAATCCTGGTGATGTCAAGGTAGTCGGTAGAGCTGTCCATGATGCAATTGATCAGGTATCTCTGATCTGGGATGGCGGGGCAGAAGAAGCCGATGGTACAGCTCATGTGTTGGCATTATCAGAGATACCAGCTCAATTGCATTTTTTATCTCCTGTCGCATGGTTCCCATAGATGAATTTGTATGGTGCTCTTTTCATTGTTTTTCTTTTGGGTTAATTCTATGTTCCATTATATTGGCACCACACTCCCAACTAGGTGACTTTTGATCACTTTTGAATGATT
The DNA here is from genome assembly GCF_019279795.1 of Protopterus annectens. Taxonomy (NCBI): domain Eukaryota; kingdom Metazoa; phylum Chordata; order Ceratodontiformes; family Protopteridae; genus Protopterus; species Protopterus annectens. The sequence goes on from NC_056731.1 coordinate 840,582,776, forward strand.
TATTTTTATGCGTTTTATGTTTTTTATGTGCTTTAGGTCTGTGCTTGTCTCTTCTATTCTCTCCCTCTCCTTGCTTCTGTTTTTACACCACCCCCACAGCTGCCGCTCTCCCTGCTAGAGCCTGTAGCTCCATATAAGAACAAAGCCATGTTCATACACATGGCGCCCCCCCTTCTTTTGGTTCACAGCCCAAAACCCGCCACTTCCCTTCCCAATCCCTGTCGGGTTTATCCCCGCTTCCCAGCCCCTATTGCCCCCACACTTCCCTTCCCTTTAGTGGCGTCTTGACCATTTTGCCATGTGGCTTCACGCGGCCTGGTTTTCCTGCTAAGAGTTTTGATTTTTACTTGTATTGTTATTTTTTTATTTTTGCTTTACTTTTTTAGTCTCCATTGTTGTTAGGCTGGAACTTTACACAAAACCACTTCGATCCACACATGGTTCATTTTAATGGCTTATCCCTGGCCGAACAGTGGTACATTTTTTAAGGCACCTTTTTTTCTCCACACAGGTATTTTTTCCCCCTGTCCACCACTCTAACAGCTGCCGCTTCCCTAGCGACAGCCCTTTCCTCCCAGAGCTGCGGTCCCCCACGTCACCATCTTTCTCTCTCCCCCACCATTCCCATGGCACCTTCACCATGTGGCACCTACGGTCCCATTGTTGCTCCAGGACCTGTTCCTTCCCTTCCTCTGCTGGCCCAACCTCCCCCCAGCATCTGGGCCTGACTGCCACGTGACTACAAGCAGCTGAGTTACAATATCCTCTGGCCACTCCAGAGGGTCTACACTCCATCTTCCCATGCTGGGCTCAGCATTCACCCATAGATCAGAGAATGTCATTTTCCACTTCTTTCCATTTGTTTTTTATTATGGTGGGAAGAACCTTATGGAATTTTGCTCTTCAGGCTTATGTAATACATTTAGCAATGTTGAGTGGATGTTTGGTACACTTTATAGTTTCTATTTTTTAATTTGTTAACTTGCAAAGTTACAGTCTCCTCCGCACACGCGGGAGGGTCTCCACATCATCAGCCCACACTGGGTCTAACATCTACCTATAAGTCAGAGAAGGTTATTCTCCACTTCCTACCATTTTTTAGTTAGCAAGGTGGGAAGAACCTTAGGGAGACTGTTTGCTTGGATATTTATGTTAAGTTTATGTAGTGCAAGTACAGATACTGGAGAAAATTTTATGTACAATTTCTAATGCATTGGATATTTACGTTAAGCTTATGTAATACAAATACTGATGTTGGTGTAAATTTTGTGTACAATTTCTAATCGTTTTCTTGTCAATAAGTTTTGTCTTTAAGTTATGTGTTTTCCTTGGAGTAAAAATTTGTGTTCACCACTTGTCTTCTAATAGTGGGCCTCTTACCCACTGTCTGGTCTTCGTAGGTCATAGTTTTTCATTCTAGCCATCCTAAAGAAGGACTTTTTGAGAGGCGTAGCCTAACCTCTTTTTTAATAACAATGGACACTGCTTTACGGCCAAAAGGGCCACAGTTTGATCTCATTTTCTAATACCATACTATACTACACACAAATGTATTTTTTTGGAATATGTTTTTTTGGTGGAAGCAAAATGAGAGGTTTCTCCTCTAATACTAGGGAGATTGTTGTTTTACAAGAATGTCTGTGCAGGGGCTTGTTTCTCTGTGGATATCCTATCCCAATAAAGGCCACGCCCACCAAAAGAGGGGTCCCAGTGTCACTCCCCTACTTTCTGTATAAAAGTAAGAGCATTTCACAGTCTCTCTCATTAACTGGATCTACGCTTTAATGGCAGGAATAAACTTCATTGACTCAAGAAGATTGTTCGCTTGTGTTGTCTTTTTTATTTTTTGGGTTTTTTTTACACTGATTTTTGTCTGCACCAGGGCCTTTCTCTTGCATTTTAGCTTTCAAGACCCAGACTCAGATTTGGCTATTGATTTGATTATTTGCTTTAGCTTTGTCTGACCGAGCTCTTGACCCTTTTAGGGGCTTTTTAGAAGAATTAATCAGACAAGTCTTCCTTAAGGCTACACAAAAGGTCATTTTACCATCCTTAAGCCTTTCTAAAGCCTAAATCGTAGGGACTCCAGAGCCTTTTTAAAGGCTGTCCACAACAGCCTTTCTGAAGGCTGAGCTAAAGCCCTTATAAAGGCTTTTTCAAAGTGAACCAGAGCCTTTTTAAAGGCTGTCCACAATAGCCTTTCTTAAGGCTGGACTGAAGGTTGAAGGACTAAGCATATTAGCCTTTTCAAAGGCTAAGGAATAGGTTGGTTTGCGAAGCTCACTAAAGGGATCCACAGCCTTTTTAAAGGCTATTCACTAGAGCCGTGCTTAAGGCCACCTCCCTCTGAGCCTTTTTAAAAGCTTGCCTGGCCTAACCAAGGATTGGAACTCAGGACTAGACACAGCACCTCAAGTAAAGCCCTGAAGCATATCATTATGGATCTCATAAACAAGGACATAGGCAATCTTCAAGCACTCAACCCCACCCAGTTCATATTCATCAAGGGCAGATCTTGCATGTTGAACTTGTTTGACTCATCAGCTGGGTGGCCAGCGGCTCACCAATAGGACCCACAGGGTCAAAATAGGTGCCTCCACTTCTGGCAGTAGACCTGTCACTAGTGGTGTTCCCCAGGGATCTGTCCTAGGAGCCCTACTGTTTGACCAAGTTTGAGGATGACTGTAAGTTGGGTGCTGTCACTGACTTCCCAAATAATGTTAACATACTGCAAAAGGGTCACTCAGCCAGAAATGACTGGTGCCAAAGTCATGGCCTTAAGTTAAACACAAAAATATGTATTATCATACCATTCACCAAAAACATTGCCCCTACTGATTCTAAGCACACAACCTGTGGTGAGAGACCTGGATACTCAAGTTGACAACAATCTCACATTCGACCATCATGTAGCGGCAGTGGTTAGAAAAGCCTTTTACTCAATTCCTCTCATAAGTAAAAGGATTGCATCCAGAATAAAGGAGGTTATTACCTCTCTGTACTCCTCCCACCTTAGACCAACAATTGAGTATAATGCCCTGTTTGGTATGTACTTCTCCAAACACCTGCACCAACTGGAATGGCCACAGAAATACCTCCCAAACAAAATCCATGGCCTCCAACACCTGTCCTGTGTGTACAGGCTCAAATTACTATCACTCTACTCAGTATCATACAGATTGCTCAGAGGTGATCTGTGTTTCACCTACAGGGCACTATCGAACCCTGCCCTACTAGAGATGCTCCATATCTGTAAGTCTAACTCCTCACACATTACCCACACAAAAGACCTAAATCTACTATGCAACATAGGTTCATAGGTTCATAGGTAGGTACTAGGCTATTGGCCCTAGGGCCTATATAAGCCTAGCCAAAAAGGTACCCTGGCTTTTGCCACCTAAGAAATTATTTTCCTATGCCCCTGTCAAGCACAGCCACAGAAGTGATCCCCAGGGTGACTTTCCTATTTCCCATCCAATCATCAAGATTTTTATAGGTTCATAAAAAGTTTATTAAATAATTTGCCAGAGGGGGGATTCGAACAAAGCATGTTCCAAGCATGAACCAAGCATGTTCTACATACTATACCATGACAGTACTGCTGGATAGACAGGTTTGTCTCCCAAAGGCTGCCCTGTCTCTGGAATAGACTTCCTATACATGTAAAACAGAGTACCTCACTGATCATCTTCAAACACAACCTTGATGAGTGGATGGAAAACCACAAATTTGTGCCAGGGGTTCCACCTGTGTCCCTCACTGACAGAGGCAACAGGTGCTGAGTGAGGTTTCTTTTTTGGGGATATACTCTTGGCTAGCCTTGTAAGGGCCCCAGGGCCATTAGCCTAGTAACCTCCTATGATCCTATACAATACTTTTGTCTGTATTTGACTTAAAAAACACATTGATAGTACCTCCTGTATTTATACATATACCAGATTCTTCAGATCTTGTTTAGTTAAAATAGATTTACAGTTGAGAGTCAATTATCTCTACATTATATTATTAGATCATCTCAATATTAGGAGTATTAATAACAAGGTACATGAACTGCATTCTCTCCTGGCTGTCCACTCCCCTGAAATACTCTGTCTATCTGAGACCTGTTTAAATCCTAACACTACTGACAATGATGTGTTACCTCCTGGGTATAATATACACAGGCTAGCTCATGAATCCAGGAAGGGGGTGGGGTAGCTATATTGTATAAATCTGAGTTGAATCTGACCAGAGATGTTAATCAACTACCTCAGATTAACAACTCTGAGATTCTTGCCACTAAACTGCAGCTTAACAAAATTAAATGCATTAACATCATCTGCATGTATATTCCCCCAGCCAATAACATAGCCACACTGGAGGATGCACTTCACTGGCTATCATGTCATTACCCCCAAGAAACCCTACTGCTGGGTGACTTTAATGTAGATTGGGGCACCTGTTCCTCAGAATCCCCTTCTACCCACATCAATCTGCATGCATTTACATAAACTATAACCACCCCTGCCAGGCTAGGTAAACCCAACCAAAAAGAAAGTATACTCGACTGGATGCTTGTAAATAGTAATCCCCAACTCTACACTGTGGGTACCTTTCCCGATGATCTAAGTGACCATCTCCTCACTTATATAGTTAAGCAAAAAGTTATTAACTCACAACCACCCATACTCAGGAAAGTCAGGCACAATAAAGACTTTGATCAGGCCAAGACTTTGATCAGGCCAAATTCCAACAGGAACCTATCTTCTGCAACCGGTCTATGCTAAAACACCTCCACCTAGAGGACTCAGTAGTATATTTTAACAATAAATTTATAGAAATCCTTGATCTGCATGCACCTGTCTGCTGCAAGCGGACAAAAGCAACTATGGCACCATGGCTTACTAAAGAGTCCAGGTAAAAAGTCAATATTAGAAACAAATTATGGGTTCGATGGCACTTCACTAAAGACCCACAGGATCATGTTAAATACAGGCAAGTCAGAAATTATGCCAAAAAATCTATTCTAAATGACAAAAAACAATACTACTGTAAATTACAGACAGTCAACCAGAACAATCCTCAGAAGTTCTGGGCAGGTCTGAATAACCTACTCCATCCGGGAAAAGCATACATTCCCATCCCTTCTGGTTTCATTGATAAATCTCCAGAAAATGTCTCAGACAATTTCAACCATTTCTTTACTGTAACAATTTAAACCTTAGCTAGCCAACTACCTCCTAGCTCCCCCGGCCCTGACAATACCACCCCTTTTAATATACTCTCATTCAGCTTCCAACCAGTGCCCACATCACTCATCCGTACCCTTATCAAAAAATTAAAACCCACCACTCTCTCTGCTGACCAATTTCCCACTGAATACCTTCAAAAATCAGCTAATGCCATAGCCTATCCAATATCAAGACTAATTAACCATACCATAGCAGAGCAAAAATTCCCACCATTTGGAAAACGTCCTATGTTATCCCACTACATAAAGGAAATTCTCCACTGAATTCTCCAATTATAGACCTATAGCTATACTCTCACCACTTACAAAAATAATGGAAAAATGTATACCCAAACAACTCATGCACCACCTAATCCAAAATCACCTCATGGCCGATACCTAACACGACTTTCATCCATACCACAGTACAACCTCAGCCCTACTGGCCTTTACCAACACCATAAACAGCAACCGTAACAATAATCACATCTCCTCTGCCCTCTTCTTGGATCTCTCCAAGACATTTGACATGGTAGATCACCAACTTTTGTTACACACCATGCAAACATTCTATATAGATTCTAAAGACCTTCTATGGTTCAAATCCTACCTCACTGGGTGGCAGCAGGCTTTTTTCTGGCAGAACAAGCTTTCTAAACTACTATCAATCACTCTTGGAGTACCACAAGACTCCATATTAGGGTCCCTACTGGACTCAATTTTTATTAACGACTTATATACTGTCATCCGAAATGTCAGTTGTATCCAATACGCTGACGACTCCACCCTGGTTTGCTCAGCTACATCTCCTTCAGATTTGAAGTCTGCTACCCAGTCCACCTTTAATACTGTACAAAACTGGCTCACTGATCGCAGGCTAGTATTAAATCCCCCAAAAAATAAAATGTTCTTATTCTCACCTACTCAAAGGTCTGCAATTTTCTCCTTCACCATAAATGCAAAAGATGGCACAGTTATCTCCCCAGACACCTCTACAAAACTGCTTGGTGTCATTATTGACAATAACCTAAAATTTGAACTTCATGTCACTCAATTAATAAAGGACATCAATAAAAAACTTGGATCATTGTATAGAATAAAAGACTTTCTAACCCCTCCAGCTAGGATTGCCATTGCCCGCTCTCACCTAATTTCAACACTTATATATGCTTCCCCCCTTCTGTCTAACCTAAACAAGTTGATATTAAACAGACTGTCTACCTGTTACAATCACATTGCCAGGTTTGCCACTGGTCTGCCATGCAGAACCCACCACTGCATCAAACTTAAACAGCTTGGGTGGCTAGAATTTCCCAGTCTCATACAATATAACCTTCTGATAATAGCTAACAAAATTCTCTATAATCCAGACAATACACCAGCTCTTAGAAATATTATCACTCCCCAAAACAATCAGAGACTGCTTAGATCCTCGAACAAACTTCTAACTCATACAATCAAAACCAACAATACAGCAGGGGAAGCTATCTTTGCAAACTCTGCAGGTAGAGCCTGGAATCTACTTCCAGCTGACATTACTATGCTCTCCTCCCTAAGTCAATTTAAGACCAAACTCAAACAACATCTGGCACTAAACTGGCTCTGCCACTGTAACAAGCCTGGCTAACCAGCATTCATGACTGTACATAAAAATTTAATACCTATCACTATTAATTAGTTTTTTTTCTCCTGACTGTAACTAGTGCTAACTAGTGTCAAGAACTTGTCTATTTTTGCTTGTCAAAGTATTTACTGTAATATCATGCCTGTATTTGTCTGCATTGCTTTTGTGGATTTTTGTCTCTGTTATATTGCCTTTATTAGTTGGTTTACTTTGTATATCCTGGAGCTTTTCTCCCCGGGTCTCCACTGAAAATGGACATAAATCCAGTTGGACTATTCCAGTCAACAAATGTAAAATAAATAAATAATAAAATAAATTATCTGAACTAATTGGGACCTAGGGTAGTGTGGATAATCAAACTGTTCGGATAATCAAGCATATATCGAACCAGATAAAATACTTCTAAAATCTTGTTTTCTCTGCATGCAGGGAATACACTTTTCAACCATTCAGTGATTCCAGTGGGCAAAGATTATTTTTCACACATGAGTGGGCTAAAAGCTCAAAAAACATGTACAAGCGAAGATGTATAACATTTGCATATTCAGACTTTTTGATTTTTCCTTTCCCAAAGCTTTGTAAGGCTGCATTTGGATAATTGACATTTCAGATAATTAACGTTTAGATAATCAACTCTCTACTGTTTATGTCTTCAGTCTCTTGTAGTATTTGAATTTATCTATATTATCTTAATAAAATGTGAGAAAATTTCTAAGAGCACCATCTGATTTGATTTGTCTTTTTTTGAATTTATAGGGTTCGGTTATGTTGGCCATGCTTAAACTCTTTAATTTTTCTCCGTTTCAATAAATAATCACAAGCATCAATACTTTTAAACAAATTTGTCTGTTGTTCAATTAACTCCTTATGCTCAGCAAAATAGTACAAGAAATGCCAAATTATCATTCTCCTTGCATTTCACTTTATCATAATAACTCGCCTTTATTATTAAAATGAAAGAAAATATATCCTGCTGATTAATCTTCAATTGAAAGAGCAGTTCATCATCCTGTGGTCCTGTCTGCTACAATATTCAGAGACAAATTGGCATTATTCCAATAATTTGAATAGCTACAAATGTCAGGCATCACTGTACATGCTGCTAGCTGATGTTGCAGCAATAATTAAGGCTTTATGAATCATCAAGCCTTCACCCAATGGGATGTTAATTAAAGACACATAAAACAAAACCAATTTTTTCTCCTAAAACAGGTTATTTGTGTATGTTTGCAAGTAACCATTACATTTTCTTCAGGTATGTATAAATGCATGATGACTATTAGTATAAATAAGTAGTGTTACTTGATATCTGAAACAAAAGTAAACTGCATTATTATATCCTTTAACATGTAAGTAAAAGCTATTCAGAAAGGAAATAGGAACTGAAAATAGTTCTTATTCAATAGTCTAACCACCATTTCATTAAATAATGAATAAATTAAATTCCTCTGCCTTAACATAGTGCTGGTTGCTGTACTTTACAAAGGTCATCACTTTGGTTACCTTACTTAAGCTGTTCCATCATGGTTGCATAGACACATTCAACTAAAACATTCTGAATGTTTACCTTCTCTTACTCCGGTAGTAGTCTTTGTTCCCGGCACTGACGTACATCATTAAAAATGATAACTTTCATAAAATGCTGGTGTGTCGCATGTGACAAGAACTAATGACATGTGTCTGGCACACCTCACAATTTTGTCAGCATGCCAACAACTGGAACATTGACAAAATCTGTATTTACAGGAGCTAAATCAGTACTTATATAAATATATTAACTCACCTTTTAATCTACATCATGTGATGCTGTCAATTGGTTAGCATAATCAACATTAACATTATAATGCAAAAATACCATTGATCTATTCTGAGTATCTGTCCACATGTTTACTTCACGTTCACCAGACAGGCATGATTTTGTACATTGTCAAGGTAATTGCTTTATTACCAAGTACTGAGCAGCTTCCTTAATAAGTAGTAACATTAGTTTTAATTTGATGATAGACATCTCATATGTTTGGTAAAATGTACTGTTTCTTAGAAAAGGTCATAATCCAACAATTGCCCTGCTGCTTAAAGTAATATATTCATCATTTACTAAAAAAAGTTATTCCCTTCCTCCACTTTCTCACCAGATAAACTGCGTACCACACTATTTTTTGAATTTCACAAATAATAGTCTGTTTTCATTTTTTACTTGGCCATAATCTGCTCAAGAATTCTAGACAAAGACAAAAGTAATGGGGGACAAAGGTCCAAAATCAAAGATAATTTGCAAATATAACTCTAATTAATTTAGAAAACTAACAGAATAACTGATTTTGCATCAACAGCAGAAAAAGAAGTATGAAACTCACATATTTGGCATTACTGATTGAATGTAATCTTCAGTGATTCATCAGAACATAAAAAAAAAAACATGAGGGTCAAGGCAAACATCTGAGCAAAATCAAGGACATTTTCCAAGTCAGTTATGGTCCATTGTGCTTTGACTATTACTTCCCCTTTCTTTGCATACTGAGTGTTCACTGTTTTTTCCCAAATATATTTGTTTTGTAGTGAACTTAAGCTGTCAGATTTAAATCATTCCTATAAACTTGACAAATCTTTGTATCAACTTTTTTCACACATTGGGTATCAGTACTGCTTTAAATTTGTGGCAACAGGAAAATACATTTTATTTTTTTATTGTATTTATTGATTTATTTTATTGAATTCTACACTGACACTTTTAGTAAGCATGAAAAGGAAAATTCTCATGCTAGACCATGTAATCCTGTACTTTTCACCATCTTTTCAGCTGTGTGAACTTGTTTACTGGCATTCCCAATGTTCCTTTGAACATCCTGGCTTATTTATCATAGCACCGTAAGATCCACTACATTCTTTACTTATTCACAGATTGTGCAGTTCTTATTTAGCTCTAAAATACCTTTCCTTTGAAACTTAAACTGACTGAAAGTGATTATATTTTTTAAGAAATTTTTTATTAATTTAACATATTTACAATATATACACAGAAAGGAAGAAATTTAATATCACCTACTGTTATATAAAATAATCCAAAACTCTGTAATGGCACAGTGGAAACAGGCACAGACAAAGCCCAATAATAAAACCAAGTATTTAATGAAGCGCTATTCGTTATTGTAGATACAGTAACTTCATCAGATAACATTTGAAAATTTTTTAAACCACATTTAAATAAAGTCTTTAAAACATCATATGACCTCATTAAGCCAACCAGAACTGTGCACTTGAAAAAATCACAATGCAGAACACAAAATTAAAGGGATACAAGCCTCAAAACATTGCTGTCAAATGCTGTAGCGTAATTAAATGAACCTTTAAATCTTAAAAATAATCACTACACCAATTTTAACTCCAATCATTTAAAACAGTTTTAACCAGTTTAACAACTATTTGTCAACAACAAAGTTATACATGCGGCTAGGTAATTCATCAGCGCTGACTGTCATTTTTCACTCTCTTTGGATATTTAAAACTAATTTTACCTCCTCAAACTTTTAAGTTTTAACAGGCACAAAATGTTACATGCCTCGTTTAGTCCGGGATTACTAAAGGCATTCAATACTAACTGCCAATATAATTCTAACTCTTCAAGTTGTAATGAAACTGGACCTCCTCATATATCCACTTGTACTTGATCAATTGCTTTAAAAGAGTGATGGGTTCACCATGTGGGGCCAGTTTTGTTAATTTAGTAATGGCCTATTGGGAGAGAGAGAGTTTATTTATAAGAGCTTACCACACATGGCTAAAATTGTGTACTATACTCGATTTTTGGATGGCATCTTTATAGCCTTTCGTGGTGACTATACAGATGCAAAAGCACTTGTTGATTACTTAAATAGTACAACAGTGTTTTTTGAGTTTACTTTCAAATTTAACAGTCTGTCGATTGACTATTTAGATGTCAAGTTAACCAAGGATGTCATTAACTCTAGGCTGGTTTCTAATATTTTTAGGAAAAAGACTTACTGTAACTCTTTTTTTACACTTCTCAAGTGATCACACCCTTTCTCACAGAAGCGCTCTATTGTTAAGGGCCAACTTATAAGAGCAGCTAGAATGGTATCACTTAAGTCTGATTTTTCAGTTGAATGTGTATGTTTGAGTGGTATGTTTTTGAAACATGGCTATCCAGTTAATCTAATAAATGCTTTAGTTGAGGAAGTTTGATATAAAAGGGACAATGGAATCATCACTCCTATCTTATACAAAGGTGTTCAGTATTTAGAGACGTGTTGAATTTGATTATACAACAAACACATTGTCTGGACACAATACAATACCACCTGAACCACGAACTTCATTTAACTATAAGAGCAGTTTTATTACCACTTACAATTTGGATAGTCCCTTAGTTACCCATATATTTTTTAAAAATTGGGAACTAATAATAAATGACAAACTCTTGGTAGAAAAATTGGGGACTTCACCAAACATAGTATTCAGGAGAGGTAGCAACCTTAAAAACTTGCTAGAAAGTAATCACCACAAACAAATGGACAGGAAAGCCAGTATGTTACCTTGTGGTATGTGTAGATTTTGTAAATTGATTGAGATAGGAAGGATGTTCATAGTGAATAATAAGAAGTACTACCTTAACCTTAAATTAACATGTAACTCAAAATTTGTAGTGTACCTGGCTAAGTGTAAATCATGTACATCGTTCTATGTAGGCAAAACCGAATGTAGACTACGTGACAGAATATACGAGCACATGTACGCTATTGATAGGAAAAAGATGGATAATGCCCTGGCTAGACACTCTCAAATGTATGAAGGGCACACTTTTTCTTTTAAAGCAATTGATCAAGTACAAGTGGATGTAAGAGGAGGTCCAGTTTCATTACAACTTGAAGAGTTAGAATTATATTGGCAGTTAGTATTGAATGCCTTTAGTAACCCCGGACTAAACGAGGCATGTAACATTTTGTGCCTGTTAAAACTTAAAAGTTTGAGGAGGTAAAATTAGTTTTAAACATCTAAAGAGAGTGAAAAATGACAGTCACCGTTGATGAATTACCTAGCCGCTTGTATAATTTTGTTGTTGACAAATAGTTGTTAAACTGGTTAAACTGTTTTAAATGATTGGAGTTAAAATTAGTGTAGTGATTATTTTTAAGATTTAAAGTTTAATTTAATTATGCTACAGCATTTGACAGTAATGTTTTGAGGCTTGTATCCCTTTAATTTTGTGTTCTGCATTGTGATTTTTTCAAGTGCACTCTTCTGGTTGGCTTAATGAGGTCATATGATGTTTTAATGACTTTATTTAAATTTGTTTTAAAAAAATTTCAAATGTTATCTGATGAAGTTACTGTATCTACAATAACGAAAAGTGCTTCATTAAATACTTGGTTTTATTATTGGGCTTTGTCTGTGCCTGTTTCCACTGTGCCATTACAGAGTTTTGGTTTGTTTTTTAACTTTTATTTTGTTTAAGTGTTATATAAAATAATATATATTATGTTATTATTATGTTATATAATATTATATAATGTTAAGAATACATCAAGGTAACCTTATCAAATGAACACATTAAGAGCCTAGTTATTTCAATATCAACATTTCAAGGCTATAACAACCACTACAATTCTTAGCATGATTTATAGATCATATTCTGATCAGTTCTTTTTCAATTTTATATAATATTGATGTTAAATTTAAAAATCTTTGAATGTATGAACTGAGTTCAATTTCCAGTTGTTATAATAATGTTTCTAGCAACTTCCAACAGACTCCAAAATATTTTTTGTTGTTTGCTTTTACAGATACAGGAAGTGAAACATTTATTAGTATTATTGATGGTTCTACTTCAAAACATCTAATTCTCATAACATCGAAACTCAAAACACTGAGACCATAACATCAAAACCCCAAAACACTGAAAACTCACATCATCGAAAACGCAGAACACTGAAACTTTGCATCACAACATCGAAAAATACAAAACACATGTAAATAACACCCTCCAACACCAAACTAAAAAGCACACTTTTTACTACATCTCTACAGGGGGTCAAGCCCTCCTGCCCCCCCCATGTAGGGGTTCTGCCCCCCCATATCCCCCATAAATTAAATATGCCAACTCCAAGATCACACTACAGTGGAAAAAACTTAATTTCCAAACCCCACTGTATCGAGATCACCATACAGAATGTACATATAATGTCTAAATCACTTACCTGTATGGCCTAAAAACACATACAGATTGGCAAAATAAACATTATATGAATAGTATGAATTCCTAGCTATATAAATAATAACTATATAAATGAAAACTACAGTGTCTTATAGTGATAACACAAGAATAACAAATTAAACTATAACATTTACATGTTTGATGATACACTACTCACTGTTATATGTTTTTGATGTTATGGTCTCAGTGTTTTGAGTTTTGATGTTATGAGAATTAGATGTTTTGAAGGGGAACCTTATTGACATAGTTAAAGAACAATTATCAGACTATAACTCCTTAAAAACATACTTATCTCTTCCCAATACACATTTAATTTTTCACAATCCATAAGCATGTGTGTCCAATCAGCTTTTCCATCTTTACTACATCTCCAGCAAACTGAAAAACTCATTTTACTAAACTTAGAGATTTTATACGGAGTAACAAACATTCTATGTATATATTTCGACATAAAAAACTTTCCGGTATAAACTTGAAGAAGTTTGACTAACTGATGTAAGGAACAAAGTTTTATTCTTATCATCTATTGAGTCACACAATTAACTACTTTCTAAACAAAATTCAAGAATTTTGCATCAAAATTGTTATTATTACTATTATTATTACTACTGTTATTTAAAAGTAACATATAACTTGGACAAGCTCCCTTTATAGGTCAATCTATTCATATAATGGGGAATAGTGTTCAGTTCCTCTTCACCCATATTATCTACAAATTATCTAACTTCTTACTGATAGATAATATTAACTGATTAACAAATTCATCCGACTTATAATCTTTCATTAAATATTCTGGCAACTTAGCTTTTCCATTTTCAAAGCAATCAGGCCACAATATTAATCTATTTCTTTTTAGTAAATTCATTTTAATATTGTTCTGAGTTTCATTAAATCTAGAGATGTGTGCAATGGGAAAGCACAAAAATGTGATATTAATGGAGTTAAAAAAACATATTTCTTAACTGTTCTAATAACTGCTTTAATGCATGAAGAGGCTAAAGATTGAAATGAATTTCCTTCTAAGGTAAATTTCATTAACCAGATAAAGGGACTGTTACATAGTTTTAATTTATCATGTTTGATAAACGTATAAGAATTTACTATAATCTGCTCCTGAATGTTTTTCCATTGACCAGTATAAGCTGAGGCTAACCAGAGTATAATAGAGTTAAAATCTGCAGCAAATAGAAAATATTCTGTATCTGGGCAGCTAATACTACCATACTGCCATAATTTTATATGGTTTGTATAAGCAATTCTTGGCTTTTTTTTAAGATACCATAAGATTGAAGTTAACATTTTTCCATCTTCTTTAAAAGTTTTTGTCAGTTATTAAAACTACTGAATGCGATATATCTACCTCTTGGGTAATATAATCATTTTAATAAGTACTAACCTATCCTAAAAAGTAAAACAAAAAAAATCACTCTATTTTTTAATAAGAAGTAACACGTCTTCAATTATTTTTTTATAATTATTATTCATAATCATACTCACATCTTGATATATTTTTATTCCTAAATATTTTAGTTCTTTTTCTTCCCAGTTATATCTATATTTATCTTTAAACTTTCTATCTAGTAATCAATTTAAGACTAAAGTTTCAGTTTTATTATTATTAAATTTCAGCAGTGATACTTCTTGAAACTTTTCAATTTCTTCATCTATTTCTTCTATTGAATAATTAAAATCTCCTATAGCTGGCAAAATATCATCAGCAAAAAGCTATATTTTATAATGGCAACCATTTTTAATTGAAAATCCATTATTTTTTTCATTGCTTCTAATACTAATGGCTAAGGGTTCAATAACTAAGGCAAACAGTAGATGGGACAATGGATACCCTTGCTTTGTGCCTTTGTTTAAAGTGAATCCTTGAGAAATGTAAAATACAATTTTAACATATGCTTTGGAGTTTCTATACAGGTTTTTGTTTTTAATATTGCAATAAATTGTTCTGGAAATGCAAATGCTTCTAAAGTTTTAAACAAGTGGTTCCAATCTACAGAATTAAAAGCTGCCTTGATATCTAAGTTAATTAGGTCCAGTTTCTTATAGGTTCATAGGTTCATACTAGGCTATCTGCCCTAGGGCATTTATAAGCCTAGCCCAGAGTTTTGTGGCTTTTGCCACCCCTTTAGTTTGAAGGATACTATGCCCATTATTTTGCTGTGCCTCTGTCAAGCAGTGACACTGAGGTTATCCCTGGGGTATACCTGCGATCTCCCATCCATTGGTCAAGATTTCTCTTGAACAAGGCCAGCGAGGTGCTCTGCCTCACATGTACCAGGATTTTGTTCCACAGCATAGGGAGTCTCTGAGTGATGAATCTGTCCCTCCAGCATGTCCTATTAATAGCCGTGTTGAGGTTTAAGTCTCTTGCCCTTGTAGTTTTGATGGATTTAGATCTTTTGAGGTGAAGCATGTTCATTAATTCCGGGTTGGACATGGCCGTGTATGTCAGGCACAGGTCACCTCTGAGCAGACGGTAAGCGACTGAATAGAGCTGGAGTTCCTTCAGTCGGGCAGCATAAGACATATTTTTGAGACCCTTTATCCTTTTGGTGAGGAACTTTTGGGGCCTTTCCAATTGCTGCAGGTGTCGGGTCAGATACATTCCGAATGGGGCATTGTACTCAATCATTGGTCTGATGAGTGATGAGTACAGGGGAATGATGACCTCCCTTGTTCTAGATGTGAATCCCTTCATGATCAGGTGGGCAATGTAGAAGGTCTTCATAACTACTTTGGCAACGTGAGTGTCAAACGAAAGGTTGCTGTCAACCTGGGTCCCCAGATCCCTGATAACCTCTTCTGTGCTTAGTGGATTGCCACCTATATGGTAACTAGGGGTAACCTTGTTTTTCCCGAAGGGTATGACTATGCATTTTTTGGCGTTTAACTTTAGGCCATGGCTCTGGCACCAGTTATCCGTTTCTATGAGACCCTTCTGAAGGATGTCTGTGTCAGATGGGTTTTCAACTATGGTGCCCAGTTTGCAGTCATCTGCAAATTTTGTCAGCCATAATCCTCCAGTGTTTGCTTGAACTTCTGAAAAGTAGATGCCGAACAAAAGTGGGCCCAGGACTGAGCCCTGTGGGACACCACTTGTGACAGGCTTGGAGTCTGACATGGTGCCAGCAACTCTGACCCTGTGGGTTCTGTCGCTTAGCCAGTTTGCAACCCATCTTGTGACGTATGGGTTTACATTTAAGCTGGTGAGTTTTTCAATGATACCCGAGTGGGGTATTGTGTTGAAAGCCTTTGCCAGGTCAAGGTAGGCTGTGTGGACTGCCTTGCCCTCGTCAATGGCCTTGGTGACTGTTTTGAAAAAGTCAACCAAGTTTAAAAGGCATGATCTGCCCTTGACAAAGCCAAACTGGCTTGGATCCAAAGTCTGCAAGTCCCCTATGTCTTTATTTATGAGTTCCATTATGATCCTCTCCATAGCTTTGCAGACCAGGCTTGTCAAGCTGATGGGACGGTAGTTTCTGGGGTCGGTGGAGGCACCTCCTTTGTGAAGTGGGACCACCGTTGCCGTACGCCACTCCTTGGGTACATATCCTGAGGTGAGGCTAAGATTAAACAGCTGCCCTAACTGCGGGTATAATTCCTCATTGAGTTCGTGGAGCATACAACCGGGGACACCATCTGGTCCCATGGATGCTGTGTTTTTCGCCTTGGAGAGAGCAGTTCTCACCTGAGCATTTGAGATGTTTGGGGGGCTACAATCCTCTGGTATAGATATCTCTCCTTTTGGGGGGGAGGGGGGGAGAAATTTGCACTGAACCTGTCAGCCAGTATGTTGGCAGTGTCTGTAGGTTCAGTGATTTTTACATCATTTTGAACTAATTCTGAGCATATCTGGGAGTTTCCTCCCAGGTTTCTAACATAGCTAAAAAAGGCCTTATGATTGTCTTTTGAGTCCTTGGATGATTTTGGATGAGCACTTGTTTCTCTGTTACAACACGTAAGGTTTACGTGACTCTTTACAATTTACCCTGACAGCGTTGTCCTTAACTTCGTAACAGAGAAACAAGTGCTAACATGGGTCCTGCAAGGGGGAAGATCGCTTACCTGAAATGTCGATGTTATGAACAGTCGATGATTTGGTGTCGAAGATGTGAGTGTCGATGTTCTGAACTGTCAGTGAACTGATAGGAACCCATATATATATATATATATATATATATATATATATATATATATATATATTGTTTCAGAAAATAAAAGTCCTTCAATCAGAGAATAAAAGTCACTTGTATTTTTAAACTTTTTAATTTTAGAAACAGTTTTCCGGGAATTCGTCTCGCTCTGTTTCTTGAGGGATGTTCTGTTCCAATCCATTTCTTCAGTATTATTAAGGATTTAATTTTTGTTAACAAAAGTGTATACCTCCTCCAATGTATCAAATATTTTAGTTTCTTCAAAAAAAAAGTATTTGATATTTTCAGGAAACACTACAGTTGTGTTTTTAATCAGTGCTAAGCAAGATTTTCTTTTATTCATATCTGACTACATGTTTACCTATTATGACCATGCTGTTTGTAATAATTTATCTTTTTCTAAGCTGGACATAAACTTAGCTATAATTGAATATGGTGGTGAGTTTTCCTTCTTTGAATGTGCTCTCAGGGGTCTATGTGCCTTTTCAATTCTAAAAGATAAAGTTTCAGGTAGATTTAATATGTTATATAGACAGGTTGGTAAGAAATGTATTATATTGTCTTCCTCATACTTTACAGGTATACCATAAATTCAAATGTTATTTTGTCTCTATTTTTTAAATCATTAACTTTATCTATGAACCATTTTTTTTTGTTTTAATAAAAAATCAGTCTGGGACTAACCTTCAGTTATTCTCCCTTCATGATCATTTAAAGCTTCTTTCATACTGCTGATTTGTGCACTTTGTTGTTTCATAAGAATTTCTAAATGTTCTATCTTCTTTCTGGACTCTTTTTTGAAACATTCTGTTTTGATATTAAGTTTGTCCATTTTAAGTAAAACATCTTGCATATTAGATATTAGCAACTGGCTTTCTTTTTAACACAAGAATCCTGAGTGCCATTTCTTGAGTGGCTCATATTGAAGTCTTTTTTCTCTTAACCAAGCGGTCAAAATTCTGACAGAAAATTTGCAGCTTTTAAAGAACTTGAAGTTATAAATCTTTTCTTTGACTATTAGTGAATAAAATCTGATAACAAGTATCTCCTGGTTTTATTTTTTTTTATGATATTTTCTGTCAGAGAAAAGTTTTCAGTCACAGAGCTTTCACCAGTTGCATCTCTCAGTTAGCTGTCTTGGCCATGGCCTGATATTGATTATATTTTGACTGAATGTCAGCATATTGACAGAAGACATTTGAGGTAGTGCTATGTTACATGTTACTTTAAAGCTTATCTAGATCAGAGTTTCATAGTCTTTCTGATCTGATGTCTTGGTTACCCATTCCAAGACATCTAAATTTTGTCTAGCATGATTTCCTTGATATGAATTCATATAGTACTGTCACATGACCCATTTATTTCCAGATGCATCTACATTCATTCTGTTCACAGTGATATAACAATTTTCACACAGTTAAGGACAAGTTGTTGATTGCTGGCTTCCAACTTTTGTCTCCTTCCCAGTCTTATGAAAAAGAGTTCCTGACATTTGTTTACTGATACTTCAGGCATGTAAAATCTCTCTGTATGGTACATGCAAAGCACTGGTGTGAATTGTCTTCACACCTAATACTATTAATTCCAGCATTTCTTTTTTAACTTTCAGAAAGCATTTATTTTCCCTGTATACTGTCTAGCCAAATTAATTTGTCTCTCCAATATACATATTGTAAACTCAAGCTGTTATATCCATGCATTGTACAATCTAAGTTTTTTCTTACTTGTAGAGATATCATTGTATTACAAAAATAATAAATACTGCATTCTTCATGCAATGCTAAAAGCATGTTCTTTATGTGAAGGAGAGCATCTTAGTTGGAGAACATTGCTTAGATAGCTGAATACATAACAATGAATTCTAACCTTGAGCAGTACACAAGATGGCCTACCTGACTGAAATATGTTTAATGAATAGATGAGTGAATGATCATATTTAAAACATAATGCACATTTGTTTTGCAAAGTATTTAGCAACTGACTATTGAGCTATAGAGAAGGTTATGCCTTTCACTGATGTCCATGGCACCTTATTTATTTATTTTTACATTTGTTAACTGGGTTAGTCTGTCTGGGTTCTTAGAAGCCCTTTTTCAGTAAAGAACCATGGAGAAAAGCTCCCTAAAAAAAGTTTAAGTAAACAAATAGTAAGAACAAAGATAAACACAGATCACATTTTAAGTATACATACTTCTGAAGTAATTACATAACATGCAATAAAGGAATATATAGAATGGATAGAAATACAATACAATACATATATGGAAATGTTCACGTAGTATGGCAAGAAACTAAGCAGAAATATGGTAAGACTAAGGCCAATACATTGCTTAACCAAGATACTAGGCATTAAGTAAGTAAATATACAGATATAGTTGTGTGAACTTTGGAAGTTAATAAATAAATTAAAGAAAAGTAATAAGGGATTATGGGAATTGAGTATAACATGAGCTAACTAGTATGGAATATGACGAAAAAAAATGTGTAGGTAGTAGTAAGAGAGAGAGATAGAAGCGATACAGTTAAGTTAGGTTATCCCTTACTGTTAGTGACTGGTGGCTACAATGTACAGTTAGGTAGCAGACTTTGATATGAAATATTAGGAGTGGCTAAGGAGCTACATGGGAGAAAATGTCATAGAGTGATATTTACATGACCTAAACCGATATTGTATAATGTTTAGGTTAAATAGGTTGGTAAATCCTCCTTTTGTGTAGGTTAGGCCATGGGGCAGTTGTCTGCAACTTATAAAGAACATGCTGGAGAGACAAATATGTGTCCAAGAGAGTGCCCCTCCAGTGGAACAGGCTTCCCATCCATGTGAAGCTGAGTTCATCCATTGCCCAGTATAAATGCAACCTAGGTCAGTGGGATGGGGAATAGAAAATTTACACCAGGTCTGGATCCCATGCAGTGGCTGGTGGTGACTTCAAATTAAAGGGAGCTGCAGGAGACAGCTGAATGGGTGGGGACAATGGGAATGGTGTGGACAACTAGAAAGGAGCAGAACTATGGTACAGTGGGATCAATGCTGGCCATGCTTACCAATTTACATGAAATAAATGCTCAGTCACTATGTTGAATGCTGAATACTCATTGTTACATGTATATACAGGTAGTCCAATCAAGACATAATGAAGTGGAGAAGAAAAAAAAATATTTCAATTCATTGGCTACATGACAGCTTACTTAATATCTAGACAGAAACAAAAAGGTTGTGAGGCATGAAAAAAAAAATTACTTTTTAAATACATTACTGGAATGCCAGTCAAAATCAAGTATAAAAAAACAAGCAGCACTCAACTCAAAACACTTCTACTTGCAGTTCTAATTATAATTTATATTCAGCTTTATACAAGTACCAAGTGACATGCTGAAAGTAGCAGTCTTTGGGATACCCCCAGTCCCCACTTGTAAAAATGTTTCTTATCCAAAAGATACCTGCTGCCTGACAACTATCTACTTGTTTCATGGGGAAAACATGACCAATGTAAAAAAATGAACAGCAAACAAGAAACAAG
Source organism: Protopterus annectens (assembly GCF_019279795.1). Lineage (NCBI taxonomy): Eukaryota > Metazoa > Chordata > Ceratodontiformes > Protopteridae > Protopterus > Protopterus annectens. Next base: position 840,603,528 of record NC_056731.1, read on the forward strand.
CTCAAGATAAATTGCTTAAAGGATTACTGCACAAGTTATGACCACACATGTTAGATTGGCATTCTGTTTAGTTTACGTGTAAAGCCTGCAAAGATGACTGCAAGTCTCCAGCAAATGTAGTGAGCTTCTGAAAATAGTGTAATCCTGTCTTGTGCTACCACTATAATGCAGTCTATCATCCAAAAGAAACAAGAAAGCAAGTATTAAGTAAAGCTGTATGGATTACTAGTCTTACAGCATACATAATTAGGCATACTTATCACTCTTAGTAGAAGTAGCCCTACCTCAGAATCTTATAAGTAACAATCGCAGCCACATCAAGAGCCAAGCAATTACTTTTGTTTTTGCATTTGCACCCTGTGCCACTTAAAATGGAACCACATAACTCATACAGGCAGCACAGTGTGGTCTAGATAATTTTGAAAATGACTGTCACATCCTTTATTACAAATACCGTCATATGCATTTCAGTACCTAAGGCTTATACGTTATCTAGTTACATAAATATTCTCTGAATGGCAATAACATAAATGCTTTCAGTGTTGATAATTCTTTAATAGTATGCTTAGTAAAGCTTACTTGCATCTTACAATCTCAGACAAGCTTACCTGATGGTCATTAAAGCATTGCTACTTAAACACAGAGCAACAACAGGCACTGCAACAGCATGCATTTTCTGAATAATAAGAAGCATAAATAAACAGTATAAAATATGACAGAACATTCTGCAAAAATCAATAACAGATGAAATGTAACTGTAGTACTTGTGTGATGTCTACCTTGAATGGGGGATACTCTGCACACTTGCACTGCATAACTTTTTTGCCTTGCTTGAACACATCCAAAGTCACTTCATGGGGGAGTGGGGTACAACAAGCATGTCACAATTTGAAATGTCTCTGGCTGACGGTGATGGCCCTGACACATTTGTCATACCTCTCAACCTCAGAGCAAAAAATCTGGACAAAGCCCTAAATAGAAGTGGGACAAAAGCCCAAAAATAAGGACAATTTTTAAATATTGTTCTTATAAACTTAGAAAGATACTACAATAGTAGAGCTTGCATTAGTATGAATTTTCTGAAGAGTATGAAATCTGAAACTCAAATGTCTGTCATTATTTTCTAACTTCAGTCTTTAATGATTTGTCACTAATTTGCCAGAAAACCACAATTTTGTGAAAAACGGACCACAAATGTGATGCAAAACTATAAAATAGCAACATAATACAGCTAGGAACCTGTCAAAACCAATATTTACATAGACACACACACACACACACACACACACACACACACACACACACACACACACACACACACACACACACACACGCGCACACACACACACACACACACACACACACACACACACACACACACACACACACACACACAGGTGTGAACATCAGCTATTTAGAACTTTGCCATCTTAAGACTCAAGATAAGTAAGACAGTTTTAAATTATATAATAATTATGTAAGCAAGCCACCAACTAGTACAACTTAAAGAATTATAATTGCAACAATAAAAAAAAATATTTTTCCACAACTTAACTTTTTTTTTTGTATCCTCCTTCACCCTCACTAACCTTATGGCATCCTTGGCTACACTGTATCAGTGACAATACTCGTATTCAGTTTGTAGCCAAACCTGTAGTGTTGCCCCGTCCCAACAACTGGTTTTGCTCAATGGTACTTGCCCTAAATCTCTGATTAAAGGAGCAGAAATCATCTAAAACATTTATACTTGAACCCTTTAACTGGATAGCTAGCAGTAACAAGTATGGGTCAATGAACGCATTCATTTCCTTGCTAGTTAGTTCACTTACAACTTCATTTATGTGTTTGAAGTAGTTCAAGGATTTGGTTCCTTTGAATTCATCAAAGCGTTGCCCCCTCAAAAATAATATCCTCACCATTTCTACCATAGACACAAGAAAATATTTCACCATCCTTCAATAATCCAAAGCAAAGGTGGTATGTACCTTAATTACTTGATCTTTCATCAGTGTATGTCCAAATGTAAAACCAAGTATTTTGAAGATTGCCAAGATCAATCCTAGTATGCCTGTTGCTAACAGAACTTTATATTTATAGACAGTCATCTTCAGAGTAATAATGAATTATGTAAAAAAAATATATATATCTGGGTGGACCATAAACAAAAACAGCATCGCTCCCCCCTCCTGCAGCCTCAGTTGTCATTCCCACTTGTACTCCAGTCTTGTGGGCTAGTTAGCTCGTGGCCTCCAACCTGCCCTAGTGGAAGATAGTGTTAAAATTCTTTCTCTCCTGCTGCGGCTGATGCACCTCCTACCAAGCAAATGTACCTACCAGACCCATTGCAAGCTCTTTTCAAAAACAGCAACCCGTACTTAAACTGGACAGAGTAAACTACACAGTCCTGGAAGACTGAATACTGCCCACTGGGATAGAAAAGTTCATCCATAGAATTCTGGGAGAAGTGGTCCTCAATTGCCAAAGAAATGTACACTTTGCCATTTTTTGCACTGTTTTGTTTTTATATTGCTTTGCATTCATTTTACTTCTGCTGTTGCTTTTCAAAAATATTTCTTAAATGTTGCCTTTTCATCTCCTGACTTACCTGCTATCATTTATTCAGTTACTTCTTTCCTTTCCTCCTTCCTTATCACTTGAAGCACCTCTTTTGTCTTTCTATCCAACATCACTGCTGCCTGTCAGTCACTAGTGTGTCCGATCGATCGAAGAAACTCATCCAAGGCAAAGTCTACTCCAAACTAAAGAAATACTGGCTGATGCTGACTGTTTCTCGGCTTACTCTTTTTTCCCCAGCATGCAAAATGCGGGAAGAAAGTGAGAGCTGAAAATCAATCAGTAGCCATCCAGCCATCCACGTCATGTATGTGACTGCGGACGTGGCAGTCCGATCCCCTTCCACTTTACTGCCTTTACAAACCACATAGACTTCTGGGCATCTGTACACTGGTGCCTTCTCTTCTTAATATGGACTAGTTTAACAGCAGTCTGGATTTACAGAAACTAGTTTTTTTTTTAAAACCCAGAACTTGCTGAGCACGCATGCACAGTTCGAGTTCTGGGACTTTACACTGAGTCAGTCAGACTTACAGCTAGTTAAGCAGCCAGTATACAGTATAGTATACTAAATATTTTATTTTTTAAAATTCTTTAATTCTTTTTCTTTCTTTTTACAGCTGGGGGGGTCTGCAGTCCTACAGTCCGATAGCATGAGCCACCACTGAACCCATGTCCCTTATGGACAGAGTTAGTTCATAAATGCCTGGCCCTCAATGTCCTATTTGCATTACAGGACATAATTATTATTTCAGGCAAACCTGGCTAGGCTTAGAAAGGCTCTCTGGGTGGTTAGCCTAGTAGCAATCTATGAATCTATAGCAGAAAAAGTATTCCATACTAATATTTATAATGTTGCCTTTTACTGCTTCTTCTGGAATACTGGTGTTTATTCTGTCAGCTATTTTTTTCAGTTTTGATTTTTGACTTTATCTTTTTCATCACAATTTTTTATGTCTCAGTCAGCTGATACTGAATAAAAATACAAAATTCCTACACAACCCCATTTCTTTGCCATGTATAATAAATTATCTACTTTAATAATTATGAGTCAAACCTACAACATCAATTAATACATGTATTTATTGTCTTTAAATAAGCAGATAATCTGTTTATTTCAAGGGAAGTACTAGTATATAGATTTGGTACATCTGGAGTTAGCCATATAATTTCACTATAAAATTAGTTTTAGAACTTCTTACAGTCAGAGTAATATTTAAGTGAGCAAATATAGCCAAATGATGTATATTCACTACTACTGAGTTACGTATAGATTTATTACAGGATATATATCCCCTGGCATAAAAATATGTCCACCCCTGTTAGCCTTTGATGTCTGCACTAGATAACAGCTGTAATTTCAAGTTAGAGGAAAACAGTTGTTCTGTATCCATGTTACATTTTCTTTCAAATCTCACAATTTTTGTAATTTTTTTTATATACACAGGAGTTATTTAGATTTGCATCTTAATATAAAAGTCTAGTAGCATAACTTATTCAAAAATGCAGTAAATAATCCCATCTCCATGGTCATACAACAAGAGTGCAGTTGTTTAAACAAGTGATTTATATGTGCACCATGGTATAAAAGTCCTTTGCCTTAAATGGTTCAGAACTTTAAGCTAGTCTATATGTGTTGTCACACAACAGCATAGCAATACCACAGTTTATAAAATTCTGCAAAGGTCAGTGTAAATAAAGAAAATGGATGGTGGGAACAACTAGTTTGACATATTATTTACAAGAACAGAATAGCTGATTCATTAAATAACAATGTATATCATTTTGGTATAACATACGTATGTGCAAAATGCTACAGAAAGACATTTTAAGTTAGAGTTTGTTGAGAATAGTTATGCTAGATTCCCAAGATTCAAAGACAGTAGCAAGGTGAATGTCATCACTGTACCAATATTCATTATTTTTCCTCTACTTTATACCTGGCAAATCTTCTCAGTGGCATCTAGTTTATTTTAATTTTCAAAAGTGCTAATTAAAACGGTTTAACTTCATTTCATCAGACATAAGTTGTACGATGCACCAAAGTGCGAAAGTACAACCCCAAGATTTCAGAAATGTCAACTGTCACTATTGCAAAGTCAAATGAGTGAATGCACATTGACATTTGCTCATTTGAATTCGGCATTCCAGATGCAGATCGGGAAATGAACACTTTCCCTTACTGTAGTGTGATCTCGGAGTTTGTATATTAAAGTAGCGGGGATGTGGGGGGCCCCCCTGCATAACGATGTTTGGAGACATCTGGAAATGTCTCCTACCATTCACTGTTATGCTGCAGTACCATTTTCGACATTTTGTTTTGGGTACATTTTGAATTTCATGATTTAAAGTCACACAATAGTGAGATCGTACAACTGCCTTTCAACAAAATGAGGGTATACCAAATAAAACATTAAGCACTAACTTTTAATCAGCTATGTTTAAATAATAAGGATCATTTCAATATTAGCACAAATTGCAAGTCTGGTATGAGGAAATCAGCTTTATTTTACAGTATTCTGATCAGTACAGGTAATATTTTTTCTAAGTGTTTCTATCTCTTGCACCTGTCATCCATCAAAACTGAGGTTATAGTTGTGCAGAAGAACCATCATTCAGGCACCAGTGGGGGCAGCTTTTGACCTCACTAGCATCCTTGTTGTAAGTACAGCTATAATGACCCTAACCCTAGCATGAGAAGGAGTGAGCCATATTACAACAGAGCTCTTAAAACCTTCATCATTTGCATGTATGCTTCTACACAGTCACTTGGTAGGCCTCCACCCATCAGTTTCTTGATGAGCCTAAACGCAGACAGCTAGGCCACATTTTTTCACTTTAATCTGTCCTTCAAGGAGACTCGTATATTCTGCTACTGGGTCCACCCTAAGCACCCCTCCTACTCCATCAGTTTACTGAGCTGGTTATTGAACTCAGGCCACAGTGGCCCTAGTCAGGGCTTTATCGCTTAATGCCAGAAATCCTATCCTGTCAGTAAGGATAATAAAAGTCATGTTATACCTTTCCATGTTCTGTTATCATTAGCTCTGGCTGCACAACTTTTTTTTAATTTTCTTATTGTGTCTACATAATTCTGTACATGCTGCACCACCCGATAAAGGGGAGTCTTTTTTCAATAACCTGCAACTGGAGATATACAGACCGTGTTTAGTTTTAGAACACATTCCCTTCTACATTTAGATTATCTTTTTGTAGTTATGCCGATTGAATGGCAGCAAATTCATGAACATGTTTGTTTGCAGCAGACTGAATGAAGATTGGCTTCTTCAAAAAGCTATTTAAAAATGTTGCCAGAGGATAAAGCTCTTACTCCCCCCTTGAAGACATTGCTCTTCAATGTAAGTTCTGCTTAATCAGTGTTCAGAAGACAGTTTCCTGCTACGTGTGGGATTGTGAAGAAGACAGCTACAGTCCGGCATGTCTGATAAGCCATTTTATCACCATCGTCATCATCATTAAGAGCTATTAGTCTCATAAACTATCACTTGCTTCTAAGTCTAGTTTCATTCTCAATAAGACACTTTTCTTCTTTCTTTATCAAGGTTATTTTTTTATACTTTGAGTATTAATTTATTTGTTTTTATCAAGAATTCTGCTTCTGTGTCAGTTAGCTTGTATACCTTATTTCATGATGCTTGATTAAAGTATGTTTAAGGACCTATACATTGTTGTTGTGCCTTTTGGCTTTTCCCGGTTAGGGGTCGCCACAGCGGAACTCTGGTCCGCTAATGATTGGCAGTAGATTTTTACATGCCGAGTTGCCAGCTCTGATGCACAACCTTCAACGAAGGTACGCCCATTCACGCATGTCTCCACACAGAAGACGCTTTAGCTGAGAATCGAACAGGACAACGTCTTACTGTGAGGTGACAATGCTACCGCAGCACCACCACCGCAGTTATAATTTCTTACACATTTCAGAAGTATTTGTTTATCAAATAGCTATGTCTGTTTTCATGAGGACTCATTTATAATGCTTTCTATTTTAGCATTTAGTTCTTCCAATCCAATGTGTGCACAACCTGTCCTAAAGAAGTTGCTACAGCGCATTTACTGTTACATTTTAAGTCTCTCATCTCTGCCAAAGAGGTCATTAAGTTATTGTTTTCCCTTTGGTGTTGAGCTTTAAAACAAAATAAATAAGCATCAGTGGATATTGAGTTGATGCTTTAAATCCTGTAGGCATACAAGATGTCGTCTTCCCTTCTTTCTTGACTTTATATATTTGCTATGGAGTATGTATAAGGTATGTACAGTATCAGGGTCTATCTTTATGCATCAAAAAATACAGTAAACAGCTAATATCAAATGTTAAACAGCAAAAGCTTAACTTACTAAACATGCTTAATACCGAAACATAATTCATTTAATGCCCATAGTTGGCCAACAAACAGGAAGTACCATGATGCATAAGGTAAGCGAAGGAAACTTTTTTTTTTAATTTGCCATATTCCCCACTGTAGTGTGATCTTGGAGTTGGCATATATATCAAAATACAAAACTACTAAAATATACAAATTAAAATACGACCAAACAGGAACTTTTAACGGTGCTTCTGGTACTTCGGCAGAATTGCCTTCAAGGAATAAATTACACACTAAAAAGCAGTCAATTTATATGAAACAATTATCACACCTTATTTAAATGCACCCAGTTAAAAAGTGACGATATTCCCCACACCATGCATATTCAAACAAAGCCTCCTCAAATACAGTACTTGAAATATATAAAAATACAAAATTCAAAATGCAAAATACTCCATAATATTTTTCACATATAAACATCTATTTCTAAGTTCATACCATAAGGTTGTACAGTCTTATAATTTATAATAAATTTGGTTTCCAACTCTAATATATAGTTGGGGGGTGGGGTTAGTTAGTCACGTTCACGATGTTGGCCAGCTATGGCTATTCAATTAATTATTTTTCACTGTTAAGCTTTTTCAGTATTTTGCTGTTTAACATTTGATTATTAGCCATTCACAGTAATATTTTTTCTATGCGTGAACATAAACCCATGGTATCTACATTTGTTATATTAAAATAAGGTAATGGAAGCATTTCCCTCTAAAATATAGATTTCCAAAAGTGTTTCAAACTCAGATATAGTCTCATTTAACTGTATGAAGCTCTAAGACAAACAGAATTGCAAATAATGTTCCCAACTTGACTGGACTTACAGTTGTCTGATTATTCATGCAGTTTTCAGTTTCATAAATAAATATTAAAAAAGTATCCCTTCTAGAAGATGACTCCTTCGACTGATGCATCCATGTATTTACTGCAAAGTAGAAAACTCCAGCCTTCCATAGTGGGTGGATTCAGACAGATTACCATAATTTTGGTTAAGAAGATAGCTTTCTTCTTGGTTGATTGTCTGTTCTAAATTATCTGTATTTATGTCACATTCACCCATTCCCTTGTGGTCCAGGTTATGGCTGAAAATGGTGTATAGAACATCAATTTAACAAATTATTATGGCAACTACATTGTTTAATTATATGTTTAAACTGCTTTAAACATCTGTATTACAGTATTTGCAATTTCTGGAGTAAAATGCATGGACAATGAACTTTATTTAGGTCATTACTCTGTGCAAAGTATCTCTTATTCTCCATATAAAACTGCATTGTTGCTGTTCTAATGTGCTGATTCCCTTAATACTGAGCTTTGTTTTTTAGTGGACTGTATTACAACACTGTATGCTAACATTTATCAGGGAACTCAGGTTTTGACAATTTTATACTTCAGAACTCAAATGCACTATTTACAGCAATGTTCAATGTTAACAAAATGCATATTGCGTTAAACAGCACTTGATGTTTATAAGTTCTCATTCTGTATTACTGAAGCGGGTCTTATGCTTTAAATAGGTTAGAGTATATTTTTTTGAAATGTGTTTCAGTGATTTTCCTGTTTAGTTTGATGTCTTCTCTGGAACTTTATCTCCTTTCTTCCTTTCTAATAACAGAGTATACTTTTGCCTGACCACCTACTGTTTTCTAGTATATTCTCACATTCTTTTACCACAGTAATACTCATGTATGTATATAGAGCCTCTCATCTTATTAACGCATTAACTGTCCAACTAAATAGATGTTTTTCATCATGGTTGTCCTATTTATTTGGTAGCGCCATTCTCCTTTATCCCCACCTCCTTTAATTTCCTGGTCTTTTTTTTCTCTTCATTAGACAGGGCTGGAAAGAGTGTTTGTTATTCTTGTAATAGGTGCCATCCATAATATTACAACAATAGAAAGAATTCAAGTAAGGAGAGATGCTAATTTAAAGTTTGACATGCCTCTTCAGAGGCACCTGCAGTTTACCTCTCTCTGCCTCTTTGCTGCTCTAAATACTTTAGGTAATTGTAGTAGCTGTTTTGTATCCTATTTCACAAATCTTGAGTAATGAGAGCATTGCCATTCCCAAGATCGCATGTACAGAGAGCATACATTGCTTACCTATGTTTATAACTGTTGCCATGTCACCCTAAGTGAGCTGCTTTCATGTTTACACATCCTTGAGCACCCAGTAGTACGTCAGTGTAGTTGTTCTGCCCCCACTCTGTAGATCTTACCTTATCATTAGTTTGTAGTGGTGTCACCTCACTTGAAGATCTAGACTGATTGTTTCCCAATAACGTGATAGGTGTCTCCCGCTTCACTCCCCTCTCACTCCCAATTCCCCAAACATCATCTAGATCCACTCATTTAATCCCACTGCTCTCCTTCCACTTTGTAATGACATCACAAACCTGGTTAAACACACAGCTGCATATCAGGACAATTTCCACACATTCACCCAACCCATATCATCCATTACTATGTGTTGTTTTGTTCTTAGTTTTTCCTTCCAATTTCCTCTCTATACTATTCTAGATGACTGTTTAATACCTTATAACATGCTTATGCATCTACTTCCTTAAACAGGAACTTAAGCCATCCTAAGCTTATTAACTACTTATGAATTATGGCAAACCTGCACTCAAACCAAGTCCTCCACAAAAAAACTATTTACCCCCTGTCCATAGGTAAGTATTAGGCTAGCTTCCCTTGCAGACCATTTTAAGATTAGACAATTTCCCCTTCAGAGGTAAGAATCAAGCCCTCTGCCTTGTGTGTGTGAGGTAAACACCTTAACTATTTTGCTATCCCCATTCCACAGATACAGTTCTCTAATCTGGCCGTCCTTCTTCAGCATAAGCAAAATCTTACTCAAAAAACATACATTACTAACCTACATTAAATACAAAACCCCATACTCCAGTGCAAGAAAAATACAAAAACTCTCTATAACCTCAAAAACTCCACCACCTATCCCAATAAACTAATAGAGAGTGTCATTGTATACCCCAGCCCTAGACTAACACAAGCACACCTAAACAAACCCAACACCCAACTTACCTAAACCCCTCTTATAAACTTTCCACCTCAGCAATCCTCTGAAACACAGCAGATCCTAGTTTCTTCCTCCAGCCTACAAATATATAATCTCAATGACCTCGGCATCTGCAGTAAGATGTCTGACCTTCATGCGTGGATTAAATTTCATCAACCCCACATCCTAGTTATCACTGAAATTTGGTTAAGATCTGATATTACAGATGAATAAATCATTTTTCCTGTTTGCACCATCATTAGGAAAGACCACATAAGTAAAAAAGCAAGGGGCATGGCCATCATCTTTTAAGCTGACTTGCATATCCATACCCACCTCCCAACTGTTCCACAATACAGCAATGAAATTATACTAATAACCACACTCCACCTAAACAATCAGAGTTCCATAATCCTTGTAGCCATCTATATCCCACTGCCATAGAAATGCCAAGACTGCAGAAAACATGCTTAGCTATTTATCTTCCACTTTCAACCATGAAACTATCTTGATCAGTGACCTTAACATTGGCTGGACCTCTAACAAACCTAACTCTACTCCACATAATATTAACCTCTATCATTTCACTCAGCTCACTCAAACCAACCCGATTTGACAAAGTATCCAAAAAACATCCATACTAGATTGCATACTCTCAATCAACCTTGAAAAAAATTAAACTAGCCAGCACCCTCCCACGCTGTCTCAGTGATCGTTACCCCAGCTACACCAACAGAAAATACCATAATGCCCTCAAACACCTATACTTCAACTCTGTGATAAACTTAGCAAATTTTGATAAATCCATATTTAATGATGCACCTAAACAATGTGACTGGGAAGCCCTCAAATATCTGCCTGTAGATGAACCTGTTACTTCAAGGATCAGAGGATCATAGGATCACAGGAAGTTACTAGGCTAATGGCTCTAGGGCACTTGCAAGCCCAGCTAAGTTCTACCCTTATTTCCACAATCAGCATCTAATGCCCGTGTCCAAGAGGAACACAAGTGGAACCCATGGGCTGAATTTGTGGTTACGCATCCAATCATCTAGATTGCATTTGAAGAGGGCCAATGAGGTGCTCTATTTGACATAAAGTGGGAATCTGTTCCAAAGGTGTGGTAACCACTGGGAGAAAAATCTGTCCATCAAGCAAGTTCTATTAATGTCAGTTACCAGGTTAAGGTCTTTAGAATGAGTAACCCATGTACTATTTAACTTGAGGATATGCAGCATTTCCAATAAAGCAGGGGCCAAGATTGTCTTATATGCAAGGCAGAGATCGCCTCTGAGTAGTCTGTATGAAACAGAATAAAGTGACAGTGATTTCAGATGATCCACATAGGAAAGATGCTGAAGACCTTGAATTTTCCTTGTGAGGAACCTTTGTGGCTTCTCCAATTGATTCTTAATCATACTAAGCCAACAAGCCTAATTAAACATAACAGAGTAAACATAAATTCTACTCCATGGCTAACCTGTAAAACTAAACAACTCATGAGAGAAAGAGACAGTGCCTAGAAACAATGTTACAAAACTAGGACCCATTCTTACCTAGATAAATATTGGTGCCTCAGAAACCACGCAAGGGCACACGTTCATTATGATAAAAAAGAACAACTTCTCCATAAACTAGACCACATGTACAAAAAAAGAAAATATTTGGCAAAATGTAAATAGCCTCCTAAAATCAGGCAGAAAACCCACCCTAAATCCTTTCTCATATGAAACCAGCTAACATTGCAGACAAATTCAACAAATACTTCATATCCAGTACTACATTTAACTCAGAAATAATAACCTATACCCATCCCATCTAACCCCCCAGAACATAGCTCCACACTCTAACTCATCTAACACCATTCAGACAAATACCATAAAAAAATACATTACGAAACTGTAACTCACAAGACTAACTTCTGACAACCTGCCATGTGAATACCTCAGTATAGCCACTTTCACACTATTTGCTACCCTGCATATATCCTAATAAACAGATACATTACATAAAACTAAATCCCAGCCCTATGGAAGGCTTTCTCCAAAAAATCCAAAATCACATTACATAAAGGTGGCACATCTACTTAACTGTCAAACTATTCCCCTATAGGAATCCTTCTTCTTTGTTACAAAGTACTTGAAAAATGCATACATCAGCAACTCCTAGCTTTTCTACTTGATAAGCAATTACATTCTCCTACCAACAAGGCGTTCAACCCCACCAAAACTGTCCTACTACATTTCCAAGATACCATTACTCAAAGTAAGAACTTGGGTAATTTTTGTCTGCACAGGTTTTCCTGGACTTGTCAAAAGTATTCAACATGGTCTCACATCAACTACTCTTCTATAGACTAACTCTTATATTCGTCACAACACCCTCAACTAGCTGATTCACCAGCTACTTAAATAATCGCACCCAATCTGTAAAAAGGAATGACTCCCACTCCACCTTCCTTTCAGTCGCTACAGAAGTCTCCCAAGCCTCCATAACTAGGCTAATATGTTTAAATATCTTTATTAATAACATGCAAAAGGAATCAAAACTTGCAACCATAATATAATATGCTTATAACTCAACTTTAGTTTGCTTAGTCCCAAATCTTCCCACCTTAAAAAACATCACAGAGGAACCTTTCACCTCTACAGAAAAACAGCTAAGTAGATCTCAATTGCTCTTAAACCCTAACAACACAAAAACTAATCCTATTTCTTCCCAAAAATATAAACCAAGGCAGCACTAACCTTAATATTGTTTCATAAAACAACAAAAAATTGAAAACACCACAAACACAAAATTACTAGGAGTTAACATTGACAACAAGTTAAAATTGGATCTGTACATTGACATTGCAGTAAAAAAGACATACTACAAACTCATTCTATTTATAGAGCAAAGCACCTGCTAAGTGATCATATTAAAAAATAGCTACCACCTCCCTTCTCTTCCTACCCTCCTGTAGGTCTTAGAAATATCCACAAATAGCAACTATTCTACCAAAGACAAACTAGAAAACACCTACAACAAAATTAACAAATTCACCTGTAGCCTTCCAAATCACTCCTCACACTCCATGGTGCTCAATACCCTCAACACATTACCCTCTCCCAGCTACTCACAGCTCACAAAATTATTCACCCTCCCCTTAAAACACCCTTGCTGTCAAATCTCATCCAATGGCATGTGCCAAGTAGAGCCCTAAGATCCTCAGAACTTAAACTAACTGTTGCTAGCAAATCAAATAATTATTAAGGCGACTCTCTATTCTCTGTCTCCATCTCCAAGGCATGGAACAAACTTCCAAACCACATCATGCTTTTAAATAACCTGCAACAATTCAAATCTGCCCTAAAATATCACTTGGTAACTAACTATGTAAATGTACACACATACAGTTTGAAGTATGCAATCCTATGTAACTGTCCACTATGGAAACAAGTATATTAATATAGTATTTTTGAGTTTACTCACGATATCTTGGAAACATGAATTTCCTTAGTCTAATGTGCTTTGTAAATGATGTTTGTTGACCATTTGCTTTGAAATACTTTGCAAATAATGTTTGTTGACTGTTTTTCTTTTCAATTATCAAAAATGAATTTCTATCTTTTTTTTTTTGAGTTTTTGTTCCCCGATCTCCATTGAAAATGGGCGTTTCCGTTCCCAGACAAACTTTCCTGGTAAATAAAAGCAAATAAATACAATAATAAGCAAATGACAGAATCAAATCAAGTGAATAAGCTTTGATGCACTGAAGATGTAACACAACACAGATGACAGTCAAGGAATATGGACTTTGAATGGTATGAATCAAAGACAATCAGATGCAGTGACTCTTGTAGAATATGCCTATATGCAGATCATACATACAGGCATGTCATATTCTAAATGCTACCTCTGTAGAAGGCAAAGCAAAATAGAACAGCTGCAGAGTTGCATCTGTAAAACTTTGGAATAAAATGCTGCATGTGTTCATCTTCTTCATCTCAGTCTAAACTGTTGCAGTCTCCATATCCTACCAGTTCCTACTAATTTCCTTTAATAAATACAAATACCAGCAATCATATTTTATTAAACAAATATTCCTAATCATATTTTATTACCTGCTATATATTCATCTCTGTCATCCATATATATTCTGATTGGTTTATTCCTTTTCTTCCAAGATCTGTACATGCCATTAACATTATATTATCTGTGATAATCCTATTATCCCACCCTGGCAGTTTATTATAATACCCATCACTGTGCTCAAAAACACCTCAGTGGAGGCCATAGCCAGGATGCTGACATGCTAGCAACAGATTTCTTCTGCTCTATTTTATTTTATTTCTGACAGGAAACTGTACTTCCATGTTATCCTATTTGTTTTTTTTTAATTAAATACTACTACTTTAAGTTGTCCTGAAGGATAATATCAGAAAATTATTTACATATACAAATATTTTCATGTCAAACTTTTATCTTGAAAATCTCTTCACTTATAATCCAGGATGAGTTATACAAAAATAAACTCTCAGGACTCATCTTTGACAAAGGAGCTTCAGACTGTTCTTACCAATATACAAGAACTTTCCTTGAAGATGCACAGAATGGACAAAAATCTAGACAATTTTAAAGAAAAATGTTCAAAATAAATGGAACAAATGCAGGAGTCTTTAAATCAGCAGAGAATACAGATATCTGGGATGAAGGATGCCTTAAATGACATGGAAGGTAGATTATCTGAAGGTGAAAACAACATTGAATTCTTACTGAAACAGAATTCTCTACTTCTGAATAAAATAAATGATCTCAAGTATAAGTCTCAGAGATACAACACCTGTATCTTTGGCTTACCTAAAAAGATTGAAGGGGAAAGTATGACAAACTTTTTGACATCATAGCTTCCTAAACTTCTTGCTTTACCTGAAGCTATGTCATGTGGCATTGAGAAAGCATATAGATCCTCGGTGACTTCCTCCTCTAAGAATAACTCACCACCGAGATCCATCATAGTGAGATTTCGTTCAATACAGTACAAAGAAGTCATTCTCAAAACAGCCTGGACAATGTCTCCTATCAAGCTACAGGACAAAATAATAAGGTCTGATAATGATTATTCTCCTGCTGTGATGTCCAAGAGAAAATGCTTTCTACCTTTTGTAAAAGAACTTAAAAAGACAAATTAAAGTTCATTTGCTTTACCCAGCCAGACTTAAAATATTTCTTCCAGCTTTGAGGACATAGATAATGCTATGACATTCTTGAAATCAAAGGATCTAATAGATCAAATAGAAGATATGCATTTGAATAACAGCTCCTTAAAGAGACAAGCTGAAAGAAAAAAGAAACTAAAAGTAAAATGGCTTTTATTTAATTTCTATTGCTAGCTAATCCAGTTTGCAGTTTATATATCTATATCTCTATCTATATATATATATATATATATATATATATTGCATAACAATACCTTTTATGTTTTTTAAACATACAACCAAACTAGGAAGCCTGGATGCTTACTTCACTAAGGTAACTGTATTTCTTTTTATTTCTATTTCTTTCTATACATTGATATCTAAAATTAATAAATAACATATTTCCTTTTAAATTTACTAGACATATTCTATATATCATTCCTATTACATTAGTATCTGCTTTGCTTTGGTGTTTGATTTGCTTGCAAGTTTATTATATCAATACTGTTATAAGGATACTAGTTTAATTCAATTAATAAATTATTCATAGAGTAATAGCTTTCTAAGTTAAAATATCTTCTTTATTTTAATATATCAATTTTCATATTAAGCTTTTTAGATTAGCTCATCTATTAATTAATGTTAGTGCCTAGTTATAAAGTATTAGTTTTCTATTTATCATGAGGTTCCTTTGAATAGAAATTAATTTGATAGTGTTTTTGTTTTTACTTTTGCTTCAGTTGTCTGTGTTGTTGTTGTTGTCTTTTGGCTTTTCCTGGTTAGGGGTCGCCACAGTGGAACTCCAGTCTGCTAATGTTTGGCAGTAGATTTTCATGGTGTCGAGTTGCCAGCTCGATGCCCAGCCTTCAACGAAGGCATGCCCGTTCAAGCATGTCTTTCAGAACGCCACTCGATCTGCAGGGAGGACATGCAGACTCCACACAGAAGGCACTCTCTGCACACTAGCTGAGAATCGAACAGGAGAACCTCTTGCTGTGAGGCAACAACACTACTGCTGCACCACTGCGGATTCTTAGTTATAGTGCCTTTATTGCAAGAGCCTTTTTGGGTGTTAGAGAGATGGGGGTTGAGTATGTTTCTTGTTCTTGTTTTTGTTACTGTATATTTCCTTTTGTTTTGCTAATATATTATTGTTTTGTTGTGTAGTCAGTTGCTGGCAATGTCTGTGAAGTGCTGGTTTGACTGTTGAGAGTACAGAAAATGGAAGTGTTTGAACAATGCGAGTGAACCAGAGGAGATAGTTTATTTCAAAAGAAAGCTCTTGTTAATGCCTCTATCTAATTTTGTTTGTATAGAGCTCAGACACTTACATTTTGTGCTAGATGAGTTTCCAGTTGGCGATGCAAGCTTTTGTGCACTTCAAATTAGATTTTAAGCTGTTTTTTCATTTTGTTCTTCAGTTATCTGTGAGATCATTGCAGCATTTACACTTGTCATTTTTGATGAAAAGGTAGATGCACTTGTTAAATTTAAAGATGTAGTTCATTTTAAAGTGCACAATAAATATCGTATTAAATGGTTCACCCTTTACCTTGTCAAAAACACTTTCTTGTGAATAAAGCAATTTACATTTGATATGCTTCATATGTTTCTTCCTGCTCAATTCTCAAACTATTACAAAAATGAGGTGTTGCAAATGTTTAATGAGGTATCAGTATAGCATTACATAGTTCTAAGCCAGGTATTCTTGTTTATGTCAGCACTTTTGTAAGACTTAAGTACTCCCTGTGTATTATTGCATGTCTACAGTAATTCACTTTATTGTGTATAAATAACTATTTACGGTTATTCTTGTATTCAGAGTCAGATGTTGTCTGTTATAGTGTTTCGGCTTCCTTTAAGATGTTATCAATTATGGGTTTTGACATCTATTATGGGAGAATGGCATTTCATGGGTTTGGTTTTCATGGTGGCCTGTGGTGGATCTTGTAACTATGTAACAGAGTATATAAACATCTTGAGAAATTAAAAAGCACCAGATGCAGTCTAAAGTTGGATCAACACAAATGCACAATATAAAAAAGTAGTAAAAGAAGATCCTATTAAATACAACTAAAACATAAAATTTAATATTTGGTAAGTGCTTTCAAGCCAACAAGCTCTTCATCTGACCAATACAATAAAAAACACTGAAGCAGAAACACATAAGTACCAAAACCAACAGATCACATGATAAAAAACAATTAGTCAAAAAACTAATATCCTGGCTTTCAGCAGAGATCTTAAAGGAACCAGGGCATTCAAGCCATAATGTTTATCAGCTCGCAGTTATACTATCCATCTGGTCTCTGTCTTCTCAGTGAAATTTTTGACATCACCACCCCTAGGACTCCTACTGAGCAGATGAAACATCATAAACTTAAAGAAATGTCCATGAAACCAGGCAGTGCATTACTGGCTTTACATTTGCAGATATCACAAAGATGTTCTAAAATACGCTCTTTAAGGGTTCAGTTAGTCTTCCCTACATAAAAATGACAACACATCTGGCATATAGATAAATAAGTCAAATCAGGACTCTTGCAATCAGCATACAACTTTGGTTGGTATCTCCTCCCCATTGTTGGATGTATAAAACATTTATTCTTACATAGAGAGCTGCAGGCACTGCACATACAGCAGAGAAATGTCCATTCACTCATAGATCTATTATGCACAGATGGTTCCTTACAGCTTGGGCCATAACACAGCTGCCTCTTTAGAGAGAGAGAATTCTTGAAGCGAAACAGAGGGAAATCACCAATGATCTGACTAGTGGTGTCATCTGTGCTTAAAATAGATCAATGCCTCTTAATTCCATCACAGACCATATTGATGTTACTAGAATATGTCAATGCAACCCACATTTTATCTTTGTTCACTGACAGATCAAAGGAATGTCTGGATTCAGTTATGATTTTATTAGAAAAATAGGGCTTAGCCCTTGTTGTTCTAAGATCATAAGCTCTATATCCCCTGTCATTAAAATTGGAAGAAAGTCTATCCAGAGCACAACGAACTTCAGATTCTTTACTTTGCATCCTAGAAGAACTCATAAACTGGCCTTTCATGCATTCTTATAGTTATGTGCAGGATGCATGCTCATTCTGTGAAGGATGCTATTCCTCTAACATCCTTTCTTGACCAGACTAGTGTTGTAGCTTCCATTCTCATCCTTGTGGATACAAACATCTAAAAAGTTAATCTCACAGTTTGAACATTCAAAAGTAAACCTTAAGAAACTCGTGCTGTCATTCAGCGTATAAACTCATCAAAGACCTCCCATGTACCATCCCACAACATAAAAATATCATCCACAAAGTGCCCATAGTACCTGGTGTAGGAAGAAGAATCATCATTCCTCAAGATATGTTCTTTCTCCCAATTGGTCATCACCATATTAGCACAGCTATTAGTGCATGGTGTCTCCATAGCTGCACCTGACCTTTAAATATAATTTTTTTCTTCAAATGCAAACACTTTGCTGCTGACCCCTAACTAGAGCAAAAAACACAAAAGCTTGACCTGGCCATTATTATATTTATTATTAAGTCAAATTAATGAACTAAAACCTACAAAAGCTCCTAGTAACGATGGAATAATATCAGAACTTTATAAACTTATTCATAAACAAACTTTAAATAGCTCATTTAAAGTTTTTTTAATAGTTAAAGATTTCTTTAACAAAGGTTTCCCAGTCATGGAAATACACACTTATTTCTCTGATTTTAAAGGTTGATAAACACTCAGCAGAGTGTTCATAACATAGGCCAATTTCACTATTAAACATTGATTATAAAATAATTGTGGCTATGTATGCTGCTAGAATTCAATAATTTCTTCCATATTTGATCAATAATGATCAAACAGAATTCATAAAAAATAGGAATGCCTATGATAATATTAAAATAATATTAACCATAATTGATTATGCAAATAATTCCAAAGAGAACTTTAATGAGTTTATACATTAATAGGGCCTCTGACTCAGTCAATTGGAAATAACTCTCCTGGTATTAGTGGAATGTAAGTTTTCAAATAATTTCTTACAACTTATAAATCTGCTTTATGAAAACTCCTTGCTTATATAAAAATAGGTTCCTATATATCAGAGTTGATTTTGATTTCTGGAGAAACTAAAGTTGCCCTCTGCTCTTATATTTTTATTATGGAACTATTTGCTAACTACATAAGATCAAGACTAAATATCAAAGATATACAGATAAATGATAAATTAAACTCTAAATTACTTTTGTCTGGTGATGATATTCTTCTTTTTTTTTTAAAACAATTTTATTGTTTTTAACATACAAAATAAATATCATAACAATTTTATACAAGCAATTAAAATAGAAATAGTTATAACATTCAATAAAATAACCAAAGTATTTACAAAGACATCCACTACAAATCAAATCAATTGATTAAACTATAATGTCATGCTATTGAGACTAAGATTTTTTTAACAGGTTTTGTAAAGTATCCCATATAATATAATAAGATGTTTCCTAGTAGTTCTTGATTTTATTGTCATCAATTCCATATGACACACTTCAGTCATAACATTTTTAAATTCATTAAATGAAGGAGGGGTATCTGAAATCCAATTTCTGGTTATTATTTTTCTAGCCACTGCTAGAATAGACCATAATAAGGGAAGTTTAACTTTTTTAACACTTTTAGGAACAGGTGTGTTAAATAATATAAGTGATTTAGAAACAATGAAATTATCTGTGAAAAGGGCCTGCAAAAATCATTGATTAACTTCCAATATTCCTTCAATTTTATACAGTCATAAAACATATGTGCCCAATCAGCATTTATTTCTACTTTACATCTTTTACATAAGTTGTCTTTATTATTTATTTTATTCATCATTAAAGGTGTATAGAAGGATCTATGTAAAAATTTCCAAGTAAAAAGTCTCCAATTAATGGAAGAAGTAGTTTTATAAGCAGATTCCAATATATATTGTTTATCTTGTTGTTTTGGTGATTCACCATTAATGGAAATGAAATAATTCCAATAGGTATCTGAACTATATTGAGTTTCTTCTCTGATAATTTTATGTATGTATGAAAGCTTACCTTTATCAGAAACTCTATGTTGTAAATTTAATATCAAGTAATCAATCAGTATTGGAACAGATTATTTAACTGTTAAAGACATTAAATCAATTTTATTAATAAGATGTTGTCTAAAAGTCTGAATTTCTAACCAACATGTTTCTCTCAAATCAAATTCTTGCTTTAAGAAGTCTAAATTTTTTACTTTATTATCAGACAGCAACTGATACCAATACTTTAGATCATTCTCTGTGACTAAAAGAGTTCTTTCAGAGGTGGTTGACAAAAGCATACCTTGTGTATAAATTATAGGGAATAGAATAAAATTCCATTCCTTATGCATGAATATAAAATTACGATAACTGATAATAATGTTTAATGGGTAACTAACTACATATTTTGGTGTAATAGATGAAGTACAAAATTCTTTTAGTAACCATAACATGGGGTTATTTACAATAATATTTTTATGTATTAAAGAGATTTTCATGAAGTGAATGCTAATTAGTTCCCAGTAATCTTTCTATCTTGCAACATATGACTGATCTATTAACAAAGTAATAACTTTTATAATAGAAGAGATAGTATATAAATTAAAGTCTGGAAATGAAATGCCCCCTTGAGACCAGCTATTAGTATGTTTCTTTAATGCAATCCTAGGTCTATTAGGTGCCCATAAGAAATTTAACATTAGTGAATTCAATTTCTTAATAATTATTTTTGTAGGTGGGAGTATTATTGATTGTATTAAGTATAATATCTTAGGGAATACTATCATTTTAATAATTGTGAGTCTCTCTTCCATGGTAAAAACATATTGTTCCAGCTATTGAAAAGATTTTGTATATTAAGAAGACAGGTACTATAATTATTATGTATAATAGATTTGATATCTTTAGTTAATATTATACCTAAGTAAGTTATCTGACCTGAGTTGGGTATATATTTGTTAAAATCATTAATGAGGACATTTTTTCGTGTGTTTATTGGTAATATTTTAGTTTTTCTTCATTGAATATTAAACCAGAGATATTTTTAAAATCCATCATTTTATCAAATAAGGACTGCATAGAAGAGTTAGATCCAGCTGATGTAATTAGAACATCATCTGCAAAAAGTTGAATTTTAGATATTGTATTTTCATCTATATGAAATCCTTCTATATCAGTACTGTTTCTGATCAAATTAGCCCAAAGCTCCATTATTAAAGTAAATAATAGTGGAGAGTGGACACCCTTGTTTTGTACCTTTAAAATGGGTATTTTTGTGAGACATATGTTCCTATCTTAATGTAAGCCAATGCTCCTTTATATAGATGTTCAATTAGATTTACAAATGCATCTGAGAAGTTTGTGCACTTCAGTAAGATAAACAAGTAGTCCCAACTTACTGAATCAAATGCTGAACTTATAACGAGACTAATAAGTGTTAAATCTTTCTTTTTCCTATTTGCAAAATCAATTAACGTTAAAGTTCTCCTTATATTATCAAAAGTATTTCTATTTACAATAAAGCCTGTCTGGTCTATATCTATAATGACTGGGATGATTGTCTTTAATCTATCAGCAAAAATACTCATAAACATTTTATAGTCAACATTAAGTAATGAAATAGGTCTATATGAAGTGCATCTGGTTGGGTCTTTATTGGGTTTTAAAATTGGTGAAATAAATGTGTATTGCCAAGATGGGGGAGTTGTTAACTCATTTTGGGCCAAAATAAACACCTTATGTATTAATGAGTAAGTACTTTTGGGAAGAATTTTATAGATCTCTGGTATAATACCATAATTACCTGGTGCTTTGTTTGATTTAAGCTTGTTTATTTGTGTAATAACCTCTGTATATGAAATATTTTTATCCATTAGTTTAGTCTGTTGTTTATTAAGTTTTTTGTTCATGTTTGTAGTTATAAATTTCTTTATTTTATCTTTAGGCTCCATGTTAATGTTATTATGATTAATTTTGTGAAAGTGATTTCTAAATTCATCTAATATTTCTGGTAAACTAGAAACATTCTTCTTTTTCCTTGGAGAAAATTTCTTTGATATGATTTTGTTTATGCAACCTTTTGTTTTATTTTTAAGTCTATGTAAGTATTTGGGACTTATTGAGTAAGACAAAAACTTATATTTC
This sequence comes from Protopterus annectens, assembly GCF_019279795.1. Lineage (NCBI taxonomy): Eukaryota > Metazoa > Chordata > Ceratodontiformes > Protopteridae > Protopterus > Protopterus annectens. Next base: position 840,625,883 of record NC_056731.1, read on the forward strand.
TCTAATGTTATTTTAACTTTATGAGTTAAAATTTCTTTGTATGTCTCATTTAATTTATTTATTTCTTCAATGACTTTTTGTCCATAATATTTTCTTTATTATTATGTTTGTATGAGTCTAATTTGCTTTGAATATCTAGTAATTCCTTGTCCCAAGATTTCCTTTTATTATTATACCATCTGATACTTTGTCCATATAAATATGATTTTAAAGCATCCCAAACATAAACAATGGAGACTTCAGGTGTATTGTTTAAGTCTAAAAATGTTGCACTTCTGAAAGTATATAATCTTTATAGTCTTTTAGTTGAGTTAAGTATGCTGGTATCCTTTTGATCTGAACATTGTAAGTACTTTTATCATAAACTCAAAGACAATTGAATTATGATCTGATATAGGACACAAAATGATTTTAGAATTAATTAAGTCTGTAACCATCTGGTTAGAAATAAAGACTCTATCTATTTTTGAATAAGTTTTATATCTGTTAGAAAAAAAGTGTATGGTAATGATTTTGAATCTGTCTGATTATTAATATCATTCAAATGATATAAATTAACAAAATCCTTTAAATGTTTTGCATTATATGTAATTTTCCTTTTTCCTATAGTAGTAGTATCTTTTTCATGTAGGATACAATTAAAGTCACCTGCTAAAATAATATCTCCTATAGAAAATGATATGATCTTATTGAGATGGTGTTTCACTGTATTAATGCCAATTCCTGGTATCCAATATACATTGATTAATGTATATGTCTTTCCATTAATCTGTATTGTAACCATACAAAACATTCCTTTATCATCTTTATAAGACTTGATAGTTTTAGGTATGGGCATACTTTTATTCCATAAAATAGCCACTCCTCTTTTTTTCTGAGTGTGTTCTGAACTAACCAAGACTGTATATTTATTAGTGGCTAATTTATCAATATCCTTTTTCAGGAGATGTGTTTCTTGAAGGAATACTAAGTTGGCCCTATGCAAATTAATGTATCTCATTAAACTTGCCCTTTTGCATGGGTTATTCAGTCCATTAATGTTTAAAGAAATTCATTTTAGAGAAATCATTTAGCTTTTATAAACATATAAAACATATAATCAGAATAACAATTAACAAAATAAATGATATTATACCTCCTCCTTTAGGTGTACCATTAATTATAGCTGTATTTATTGAAAATCTTATGGGATTTTGTATAAGCTTCACTTTTATTTGTAGTGACAATAAGTTTATAAAATGTGTTGTGGATGTCAGAACTATATACAAACAACAATAAACAGGTGAAAATAATATTAGGATTAAACATTGCACCCAGCCTGGAGTTAAGACTCCAACTTTGAGTAGCACATACCACTCAAGTTATCCCCCTATCCTAAGCAGCAGTACCTCAGCTGCCACCATATCAATTCAATACTAACTATTATTAACTAAAGTTAACCTCATTTAATTAGATTATCTAGTAAGACAAAGCTAAACAATTTATAAATCAGCTTCATATAAACAAATAAGAACATTTAGAAACAGCTCATATTACTATGTACATCTATTTTGTAAAATACACTCATAATCAAACTAGCATTCTAATAAACTTGATAATGGGAACCAAGAAGAGAGAGAGAGAGAGAAGAAAAAAAAAAAGGAGCATATCTATATATTAGTTTATTAAAAGTTTGTAAAAATAAGTTCTTATGTTCATTTGGATTCAATAACTTAGGCTATAATGGTTCAGACATTACATATATTAGGGTATTCCTACTTTCTGCCATAGAAATGCAGTTAACAGTTTTAAAAACTTTAAATTACTTGCACCAAAGCTTTCTTCTCATACTTATTATTGCCAGTAAATAAAATATTTATACTCATACATATGTTTACAAGTCATACTGCACAGCAATGATAATTCCTAGTTATACATAAATCATTGTGATGAAAGTCATCTGTATTTTATATATCTGAACTGCAGCTTTAAAATATGTCACATGACAGTTTCTTCTAAAATATAGACATAATGATACTTGTGCTTGTCAGTTAGTTAAGGCAAATGATTTATAACATTATATATGCTTAAATCATAAGTATTTATATACATTAATATGTTGCAGTCATGTAAGCTTTCAAAGACAGGTGTATATGTGTTTTACCTTCTATGCCTTCTAAAATATCTCACTTGCTTACTATGGCATGCTGAATCATTTAAAATCATTATAACTTTCATATTTTATAAATTACATCTTAAATAAGTAAGTTGTTATAAAGAATAACTCACATTTAGATGTCATAAAGTTCGTTTTTCATCACAAAGTCGCATTTACAGCAGTTCTACTTCCTGGAACAGTGTTCTTCTTGAATCTGTGATGTGTCAGTGTGAAATCAGGGGTCAAAGTTCAAAATGACTGCATTCAGCTTCTCTGCGTGTATTCTGAGTGTTGAATCTTTTAAAACAACTCGAGGACACTATTCACGAGGTAACCCACATCCTAAATTGTCTCCCTTAACATTCTGGTGGGAATTTTAGTAAATACAAGTGACTGACATTCATTTAGTAATACAAATGAAACTAAACAGTGCAAAACCTTCGCGAAGTATTTTACAAGTCATTACAGTCTCTATGACAGTGAAACCAAGCCTACAGTTATTTAACATATTATATAACTTATTTTTATATGCCCCATTTCATTTTCTCATACAAATCTTATTATATACATATATCAGTATTATTAGAAGCATATAACTGTACTTATAAGAGAGAAAGAGAGAGAGAGAAAAAAAGAAAAGGAAGAGAGTAGAGAAAAAAAAAAGGAAGAGAGAGAGAGAAGAAAGGAAAAGGAAGCTACAAAGAGTATCTACAAAGAAATATTACTTGCTGTTTGTATTAATAAAGTTAAACATGAAACATATTACTTACAACTATTTTAGTTCTAATTATTTGCAATTATATCATGACATATTATTTGTAATCATGTATAAGCAATAAAGTCATGATATAATATTTAGCAACAGTGTTTAAACAGCATACATAGTTTTAAAGAACTAATAAGTTATTATTTCACTTTTTCCATATTTTACATCATACTTCTCTCCTTGCCCTCCCCCACCCCTCACTAAATGCATAGTTTATAAAGAATGCCATTATTTAAAACAAGAAGAGAAAGAAAATGTATCAAATTACTAACCTTAGGTCTCTTTATCACAAAGAGAAACAAGTTGATTGATAGCATGTTATTTGTTCCTCAGAGAGTTTGACTATTTATGAAACAAAAACAGTTCTTTGCACACAGAAAAATAACTTTGAATAAATCTTTAAAATATTTGTGGCTTTCTGGAGATGAAGTAACTGTATTTGAAGAGATTAAGAGAGAAGGAAAGAAAGAAAAAAAATATAGAACATGTCATTTGTTTTTTAGTCTTTTTTGCTTCTCTGAAGTCTTCCAAGAAGTTCCTGTTGCCATCCTCTTTAATGAAGGACTTGCCCATTCCATATCTTCTATTTTATCTAATATCTTATTTGTTTTAATATACAGCAAAGCAGAGTCCAAGTCTTCAAAAATTCTAGGGTCATCAGGTAAAAAGATTTTTAGTTTGGCAGGAAATAAAAGGTAAGTTTTGAACGGTGCTTTCTTAAGCTCTCTTATTAATGGCAAAAAAACTTTTCTTTTAGTTATTACCAAGGAAGAATAGTCATTGTCAAAATGCACAGTTGCCTCATTAATTTTAATAGGTGCTTTAGCCCATGCAGATTTTAATACCATCTCCTAGTCATAAGATGATAAAAATCTTACTATAACTGATCTAGGATACTTTTTGTTAGAGTTAAAATTAGATAAGGACATATGGACTCTTTCAATACCAAAAGAAAATGCTTCTGACAAGTCTAAAGTTTTGGGAAGCCAAGTATTTAAAAAGGAAGTAATGTTGTTACCTTCTATATTTTCTGGCAGTCCAAAAATCCTAATATTATTGCGTCTAGATCTGTTTTCCAGGTCATCAAGTTTGGATTGTAGGTGTGTGTTCTGCTTCAGCAAAAACTCAATGTTAATTTCTTCTTCCTGGATTCTGTTCTCCATATCATTAACAGTCTCTTCTATGCCTGTAATCTGAGCCTTCTGTTGTTGCAAGTCTTGATGTAACAAATCCATTTGTTTTGTAGTTTTTTCTATGAAGTTATCAATTTTAGTATCCAGTTTGTCCATTTTGGTTGTTAGTTGCTGAATAGTAGATATCAGAGACTGAAGCTCTTTTTTGATGCTGGAATCCTGACTGTTTGCCTTACTGGAACTCATTTTGAACAGAGGTGATGAAAGAGAAATTTCCAAGATGATTTCTGACAGGAAAATTATTGAAATTTTCTTTCTTTTTTAGATATTATTCAAGAAACTGATATTCCAAACGTATTTAGAAAGAAAATAATTTCATTAGTTGATTTTTAAAGTAATTATTTCCTGTCAGTGCAGTTAAGTTGGTGGAGCTGAAGAAATCTGCTGCTATCCTGTGTTCATCCTTGGCCACGCCCCCCAATGATGATATTCTTCTGACTTTAACTGATAATAAAAAATAATCTCTTAATGCTGTTTTTAATGCAATAGAGACTTTTCAGAAAAAAATCTAGACTCACTTTTAATGAAAACAAAACATAACATTTGCCTATAAATTCTAATACTCATGCTGTGGAAGAAAGATTTTCTAAATATGTTGTGGAAGATAAAAAAATTAATTATATAGGGATAATTTTAACAACAAACATTAAGAATACAATAAATGTGAATTATAATAGTTAATAAATGATCTTATTAATTAATGAAACAAGTTATTTTTTTCCTATGGAAGAGAGACTTTCTTTAATAAAAAGATTATGCTACCCATATATGTGTATATATATATATATATATATATATATATATATATATATATATATATATATATGTATATGGGTCTACCTGATAACACTGACTCGCCAAAACACTGACAATGAAATAACCGACACAACAAAACCGAAAAAAAAGAAAGTTGAAAAACACGAAACTTCACATGCTCGACAAACCAAACTCCCGACAATCAACAAAACAAATACCTTTCCCGAAAAACACACACACAACACAAGCACACCAAAAACCTTACAAACCTACACTAAACCTTACATACACAACTATCTATGCACTAACCTTAACCCAAACCCTAACCCTAAGGTCCGTCACTATCGCAAACTTACCTTACCCGCACCCTAACCTTAACTCACTTAATCTACCCCTAACCCTTAACTCTGTCACTATCGCATACTTACCTTACCTGCACCCTAACCCTAACTCACTTAATCTGCCCCTAACCCTCATGTTCGTCACTATTGCACACTTACCTTACTTGCACCCTAACCCTAACTCACTTAACCCGCCCCTAAACCTAAAGTCCTTCACTATCGCACACTTACCTGACCCGCACCCTACCCTAATGTCTGTCACTATCACACACTTACCTTAACCACATCCTGACCCTAACGTCCGTCCCTATTGCACACTTACCTTAACATGTCGGTGTTTTCAGCGTCAGGATTCTCAACTGTCAGTCTTCTCTATTGTTGATCTTCCGGTGTTGGTGTTCTCGTTGCCGGCATTTACAACTTTTGCCATTTTTAGGTAGACCCATATATATATATATATATATATATGTATATATATATATATATATATATATATATATATATATATATATATATATAAAATTTAATTCTTTAATTCTTAGATTCCTTTGGTATCCCAATAAACCTATATTAGCTCTAAATCTTCACTTTTTGTGGCATAGGTTTGCCAGATTTAAAACTATATTTTTTATCATCAGTTATAAAGATAATTTCTCTCTGGTCAAATAATAACTATAATGCCAAATGGAAAGAGATACAAGAAAGTATTTGGATAGAATCCAACCATCTGACATATCTACATCAGAATAAAATAGTAAACAATAATCTTCTTTGGTTATTAAAAGATTATGTCTTAGACAATCAAACCCAATTAATTAACTCTTCCTATATTACTATGATAATGACTACCTTTAGAAATTTTATTTGCAAGAATCCAGATTATAAAGCATGTTTTTTTTATTGTTTCCCATAGCATGTACTCAAAACAATGTATGTACATTTAACTTATCTACTATGATTGCACTTAAAGAAAACAATCTGAAATATTGGTTTTAGCTGATGGATAGAAAAAAGTTGCAAACTGCAGAATGCATAATGACAAAATGTAATTTAAATAAAGGAATGCAGTTAGATATCCAACATTTTAGATAGTTAGTAGAAAATGAAGTCAGTCAAAAATACTGTTCCTAAGTTTATTGACTTTTTAACTATTTTGATGCATCAAAACATACTGGAGCAAGGATTTCATTCCAGTATATATAGAAAGTGATTAAACTACATAATGAAAGCTTTTGGGATTACTTTAACTACATAAATAATTGCTATCCAAGTGAAGAAGATTAAAAAATCTATATTATCATCTTCAAAACAAACACATTCTTCATTAAAATGGAGGTTATTCTCTTGGAAATTATTGCATAAAACTTTCATTACTCCACACAGAATTGAATTAATGTATAAAAGATGTAGGATGTTGGAGATGCAAGTCTAATATTAAAGTGGATTGGCAATATATGTTTTTGACTGTAAAGTTATTAAACCATATGGGATAATATTTTTTCAGGCTTTATTTAATGATCAGTTTACTTTAATTAAATCATTAATTTTATTTAATACTTCAATACCTCATGTCAAAAATAAAATATTCCCTTCTATGAAGTATTTTAATGATTGCAAGAAAAGTATTCACAAAAAAATGGAAAAATGAATTGACTCAAACTTTAAATGAATTTCAAGTATTGCAACAAATGTCTGTCATTTAGAACTTCTCACAATCAAGATGGGAACAACCACAACTACCACTTCTTATAACACCTGGATAAAATTTAAAGAACCGGTAAACAAACAGTATTCATTACGTTAAGAACAAAAACTTTTTCATCAAAATTTTGAGTTTTTGATATATAGTAGATACCTCTGTAAATAGTTGTTTTTTTTTATATTCGTTTTTCTTTAGTTGTTTAATTATCCAATTTCTGCATATAATCTGAATGTTATATGTCATTATCCAGTTGTTAAATTTTAATAAAGTATTTGAGAAAAAAATGAAAATAAAGAAAGACACCTCAGTTATTGTATAGTCTGGATCCATCCTCTTGGTTGTACAATAAGTAGTTCACTGAATGTAAGTGCACTTGTGCATCTCTTGATCCTTTAATGCCCTCTTTTATTACCCTTATGGTTCCTTTAGTACTGTACATAACAAGAGTGACACATATAGATTTCTTAATGGTTAGAGCTGTCATTTTGTCTTTCTTATGAATAAAGTCAGATTGCACATAAGTGCATATGAGGGACTAGGGGTGTGTGTGTGTGTGTGTGTGTGTGTGTGTGTGTGTGTGCCTGTGTCTCTGTGCCTTCTGAGATGCTGATCTACAATTGTCTCCTTATGTCTTGTTGCTGGAAAAATCCATTCTGGAAATGGAGTCCCTTATGGTGCAGGGCAGTCTAGTTACCAAAGCAACATTTTCCACCTCCAAACAGTGATGCTGTTTTTTCTCCCACCTACCAGATCAACCACAGCATCAGGTCTGCTCATTACCATAATATTGTAATGCTCCTAGTTCCAACATCATACTCAATAACTGATAAATTCTAATGAATTATTTTTGTCATGACAGCAAAATTGACTATTTAATAAGGGAGGCAAACCATAACATAGTAAATAGCTCTCCCTGCTGTGCTGTGTTTTATTTCAGTGTACCAGAAAAATCTGGAATGTCTATAGCACAGCAGCATGAATTATACACTATGGTGTACTATGCCGTCCTGTGAGCTGTCATAAAGTAGGACATTTCCTTTTGTATGATATGTATCAATACCATGATATCATGATCCATCTCTAAGAACTACAGTACCAAGAGGTGGTATACCAAGCATAGTGCATAAAATGTATGCATGCACATGGGCACTACATTTAGAAACCTGTGGGCATTTTCAGACAGTCATGTTTGTGCTGAAGATTCTAATAAGTGCTTCTGTAATTGCTTTTTATGATGCAGGGTATAAGATCTACCATACTGAAGATTTCATAAAAACATCTTGAAGCAGTGTAGAGGTGCTGCTACCTCTCAACCTCTTAGAGCAAGAAATCTGGACAAAACCAAAATAATGGGAGGACAAAGGCACCAAAATAGGGGCAAATTTTAAATATTGCTCTTCCAAACTTCGAAAAGTTGATATAATAACATGTTTTACATTAGCATGAATTTTCTGAAGGGTGTAAAGTCTAAAACTGAAATGTCTGTCACTACTTTCTTATATCAATCTTTAATGAATTGCCAATTATTTGCCAGAAAACCATAATTTTATGAAAAATGGACCAAAAGTATGAGGCAAAACTCCAGACAGTCTGTGAAAATCTGTACATTTGAGAGGTATGTTGCTGAAGATAGAGATCCTTAGAACAAAATGATTTTTTGAAAGTGACTCACTACATTGACAAAACAGTCAGTTAATACCAAAGGTGTTGTTTTCAGTTTTCTTCAGAGTAAATAATATAACAGATATCAAAACATAATCAAATAATATTGTTGTGACTTCAAGTCTAAATAATATAACAGATATCAAAACATAATCCAATAATATTGTTGTGACTTCAATTCTAAATAATATAACAGATATCAAAACATAATCCAATAATATTGTTGTGACTTCAAGTCTAAATAATATAACAGATATCAAAACATAATCAAATAATATTGTTGTGACTTCAAGTCTAAATAATATAACAGATATCAAAACATAATCAAATAATATTGTTGTGACTTCAAGTCTAAATAATATAACAGATATCAAAACATAATCAAATAATATTGCTGTGACTTCAAGTCTAAATAATATAACAGATATCAAAACATAATCAAATAATATTGTTGTGACTTCAAGTCTAAAAACAATTTGCAATTTGGTATAAAAGTGGTGTTTTTATTAATTTAAATATTGTGGCATAACAATGACATTATTTATGTATTTAACATTTGTTGACCTGAAAATTCTGACTAGGACAGAGTCTATTTTTAGCAGAGACCTGGGGAGAAATGCTCCAGATGCATGTCTTTGGAATGTGGGAGGAAACCGGAGTATCCGGAGGAAACCCATGTGAATCCATGGAGGATATACAGACTCCACACAGAAGGCACACCAGCCGAAAATCAAACTGAAGAACCTCTTGCTGTGAAGCAACAATGTTAACCACTCCACCGACAGATTTTTTTTTTCTAAATAAAAATCAAGATGCAGGTTCTCCCTTGCCTTTAAGTCAATGAAGACTGAGTAAGATGAAAAAAATATCAGAATGCGTTAATAAAAGTGTTATGAGTGCCTCATTTATCACATGTATAAAAGTGCAGTATGCCAATTCATTTTCAGCAGTTGATCTGTGAATTACAGTAATACACTCAGGTATATAATGCACCTAGGACTGCAATCCTTCCTTCAAGAATTTAAATGCAGCTAAATGCTAAGTGTAACTCTACCACCCTAGCTATTTCAGACAATGGAGATTGAGAATCATAGTATATGTCACTAACGAAAAAAAAATTTATGTGGGTGTGTGTATGTGTGTGCATATGTATGCATGCACGCGCGTTTGTGTGTGTGTATGTGTGTGTGTGTGTGTGTGTGTGTGTGTGTGTGTGTGTGTGTGTGTGTGTGTGTGAGTGTGTGTGTGTGTGTGTGTGTGTGTGTGTGTGTGTGTGTGTGTGTGTGTGTGTGTGTGTGTGTACATGTGTGTGTGTGTGTGTGTGTGTGTGTGTGTGTGTGTGTGTGTGTGTGTGTGTGTGTGTGTGTGTATATATATATATATATATATATATATATATATATATATATAGGAGAGCTACAGAATCCTGAAAGCCCAAAATCCTGAAGACCAAAATCCTGAGACCAATATCCTGAAAGTTCAAAATACTGAAAACTCAAAATCTTCAAAACACACAGGATACCAACAGTTACTACATTACTACATTCCAGCATAAATACATACAGAAACAAATAAAACACAAACTATATTATTGTTCTCCAAATATAAGCAGGGGGGCAGTGTAGTGAAGTGCAATCTTAGAGTTTATATATTTAAGTAGCAGTGGGTGTGGGGAGTGCAAGGGGACATGCCCCCCCTGCATATAGTTGAAGGGTATTATGTTTCTGTATGTACTTGTGTTGGAATATAGTAAGTGTTGATATCCTGTGTCTTTTCAGGATTTTGAGTTTTCAGTATTTTAAACTTTCAGGATTTTGGTCTTCAGGATTTTGGGCTTTCAGGATTCTGTAATGCTCCTATATATATATATATATATATATATATATATATATATATATATATATATATATATATATATATATATATATATATAGGATTACTTTTTATAAATGAAGCATCCAAATGTTGAAATTTTTTTTGTCAACACATTGTGGTTGAGAAAATACATAGCCAGCAGATGTGCGAGAACAACAATCTCTAGGAGTTGGAGGTACATGCCCATACTCCAAGGACTGTGTGATCTTGGAGTTAGTATATATAATTAACAGACAGTATGGGGGGGCACAATAGTTTTGTTTTGTATGATCCAAGGTTGTGCTTTGGAGCATAGACATTAGGCTGTGGAATTTTTTTTTCATTTCAAGATCGATGTTAGCATTAGTGATTTTAGTGTTGATCTACTGAAGTTTAGACCAACTTCAGTAGAGATAGATAGATAGATAGATAGATAGATAGATAGATAGATAGATAGATATGGTTTACCTAGCTGTTTAACCTAAAATTGACCTCTGTATTGTTGAAATATTTTGGTCGTCTAACTCGTAATATGTCCTTCCCCTGGGAATTGTGCATTCTTAAAGTTGGAATAAATAAGTAGCAGGAGAATGTGGAGGGCTTGCCCCCCTGAAAAACACTGTTTCATTAACAGCATCTTCCAAAGAATAGCCTTGAATCATGTGTAATGCAGAGAATCTTGTTGATATTTGTTTGTAGACGTAAATGAGTTGACTTTAGCGATATTGATATATCGGCTGTTCAAAGTTTGCTAATATAGCCATATCTCCCTCTGTCTCTGAAAGTGACAGGCAAATGGACACTTACATTGGGACCTATGTGTAAAAAGCCATATGTCAGTACTTGTTTGAGAGGTCGCAATAAAATTTTCAGGGGAATAATAATAGGATACTTAAGTAGAATGCACACATAACACTGCAATACTTCTTTCAAATACTTAAATGCAATTGAATTTTGAATTCCATCCCATCTCTTTGTTTGCCTCAGACCATGAAGTTATATATATAGCCACCCAGTGGTGTAAACCTTTCCTGTAGATGGTTCTTACTGTTGAAGTGACACCCCGACTCCATGTGTAAAAATGGAAGAAAGGGGAAGTGGATGGATGGTTCAATATATATTTCCGTATGATACAATCACAATGAATAAAATATACTGTGGACATTGTTGCCTACTACATCCTAAGGAAAACTCATATTCCTCCTAATGGAAAGTGATCCTAATTCTCCATGCTAGGCTGTGTAACTAAAATGACTGTGAATATATATATCTAAAAAGGTGTATTTTAACTCCTATTTGGCAATTCCTGACAAATCATTCATACCCCTATCCTTGCATCTCAGGCATACAAGGAACCAAAGACTGCAGTTCAACTCTCAAGAATCCAAGAATTAAAATGCAGCTTAGTGCTTAATTTGATTCTATGACTTGTACTGCATCAAGTCCATGAAGTCTGAACCATGGCATGCTATGATGAAAATCATTTTTCTGTGGAATTATATATGTGTTTTTTTCTGCTATAATGAAATTCAATAAATATATATTCTGGACCAGTTCTGCATATCTCAGCCTAACAACAACAACGTCCTCAACCCCTAAGTTTAACAAAGCATAACACTCTGAGTTCATAGGTGAGCACTAGGCTAAAGACCAGTGGAGCCTTTTTTAGCCTAGCCATGCATCTCAAACCTCTGACAAGTTCTGATACCCTTGGTAAGTGTAAGCAGGAGCTTGGGAATTGATGCATTTACAAGTAGAGACCTGGGAGACAAATCATTTAAAGGCTGCCTGTGTCCATTACAGATATAAGTGCCAATCCAGGGATGAATTTCCTGTTGCCTATCCAATTGTCCAAGTTATTCTTGAATTTGGAAATCAGACCACAAACTAAAAAATAAAAACGTGAATCCAGCAGTTACTGAACTGCCATTTTATTAGACAAAGAATAAATGCTTTTGTCTAAATACAATGAAAATACTGCATTAGATAAAATCAAATAAAAAATGCACACTTTTTAAAATCCAAGTAATGTCACATGACCCAATTAACCCATTCAACTGTTAAAGAAATACTCCAACCACAAAACAATTCATATAACACAACACACCCATAGTTCTTATTCATATCACAGGCAAGATTAAAGTCTAGATTCTAGTGCTGTTTGTTTTGTGGGCAGTGCCGTGGTGCTGTGGTAAGCATTGGCATCTCACAGCAAGAAGTTTTGCATTTTGATTCTCAGCTGGTTTACCTTCTGTGCGGAGTCTGCATGTCCTCCCTGCATTCGTATGGGTTTCCGCTGGGTGCTTCGATTTCCTCCTGCATTCCAAAGAAATGCACCTGGAGCATTTCTCCCTGGGTTTCCACTGACTTTACCAGTAAACAAATGCTAAATAAATAAAATAAAATAGTACAATACACTGACTCTTGCCAAAACAGGTATAAATTGTGAAAAATTCAATGTGCATAAAATTAGATCCAATATGTGCCTTACTATATTAAAAATATGCTATCTCATGTATTGTCTCAGTTTTAAAAGGCAGGCTATTGAAGACATTTCATTCAAAGCTGGTGTACAGTCTCCATTCAAGCAGACCTGCCAGTATAATTCTTTTTTCTCAGAAATTAAATCCCAGGGGGATTGGTCAAAGTGGCACTATGTCAGCAGTGTTCTGGGTTCTACATTGGTAAGACCAGGAGAAAAATTAAAGAAAGAATTTATGGGCATTTGTATGAAATTATACAATAAGCTGATTAATGCATTATGGAAACATATAGATAGCCATCCAGATCACTATTTTAAATGTTCAGTTTTGCAAAAAGTTAGACTTTTAAACCCTGAGGAGGGCTATGGGATTTAATATGTATTTTCAAAATACACATATTTAAGGGATACCCCTGCTTAACTTCCTTTCAGGTCTATATTAGTTCACCAAAATGGCATTCCAGGGAACAACTAATTATCGAACGGTAATCAGTGAAAACATCAGCAATTCTCTGAAGACACAATGGACCAACATACAGTTAAATCAAACCCACCCAAGTCATGTGGCTTTGTCCTCCACTCCCAACTATGTATATATATATATATATATATATATATATATATATATATATATATATATATATATATATATATATCAACTCTGAGCTCATACTACAGTGGAGAAAAGGGCAAAATTCTATACTTGTCTGTTGTGCTTCAGGCAACTATTTTGTTGCCCTTAGTGAATTCAGAGAATCGCTGAAGTGAGTTTCGATGATTATGGGTCAATAATTAGGTGTTCGACAGAATGCCATTTCGGTGACCGAATGTAGATCCTTTCTTTCTTACCTGATCTTTTGTCCCATATACCCATTTCCTTTACTTGTTTCCCTTTTATATAAAACATACCTTTTCCTATTATTTTAGTTGACACTTGTTGCATCTTTTTGTATTATTCTCAGAAATATTTTATAATCAGTATTCCCTGAAGATGTACATTTCCAGTTTCTTATATATTTCCATTCTTTTTTCATAAAAATTGTATCATCCCACTGCATATTTCTTCCTGTACTATTCCTTAACTTAACTATTCATTCAATATATTACAAAAAAATGCTTTTGTATCCATTTGCTTGTAAAATTCATAACTTATTCTATCTAATCCAGGTGCTGACTCTTTTTTCCTTCTTTTATTACTTCCTACATTTCATTCATTGTAATCTCATTTTCCAGTTCTGTCTTAGTACATTCGGATCTGTTTAACATGCCATTCATGATTCTCAACTTCTTCCTTTTCATATATTTTACCTAAAATCCTTTCTAATACTTCTGTTATTCCCTATTGTTTACATCTTAAATCACCCTCTACATCAAACAACATATTCATTATCACTTCTTTTATTCTCACTTATTTTCCTAAATAGAGTTTTGCTTACTTTTTAAGAAAAAACCCTTGCCTAAATAACAATTTTTTAATTTTCTCTCTGTTTTTGTCATACGAGTTTCTTTGTCTCTTCCTTGTTTCCATTTTCAATTTCTACTTAAAACTCTTCCATTATTTCTTGAAATTCTATTTTATTGTTTTATTCTTCCGTTAAAAAAAACTTTCTTATACCTTTCTTTAAAAATTACCCAGCATACAGACCAACTTTCATATAATCACTAACTTTATTCAATACTTTGACATCTTGTGTTACTCTCCCCCTCTCCTACATTAAATTACAGTTAAATTCTCATATCATAATAATAAACGCATTAACCAAAACTTATTTTAAATCTCAAACATATTTTTCCTTTCTTTCATAGCTGCATCTGCATAAATTGCAAATAATCTTACACGTTATTTTCCTTTCCGTATGTCACAAATTACTGTCCTACCTGGTGTCAGTATTGTAACATATGATATTTTAATTTCTTCATTTCTTATCAGATTCCTATACCTGAACATTCTTTAGTGTATACAGAGCATATAATCATGTTTCCCTACAAGACCTCAGTTCTATCCCTCTTCTCTATTTCATAACATGTTTTGTAACTAATAAACATTTAATTCTTGCTTTCACATTCTTACACCATTCCATTGCTTTTGCCCCAATATCATTTCTAACACAGTTCACATTATCACTTAGTATCTTTACATTATCCCTTCACTCTTTTTTGCTTCCCTTTTCAACTTGTTTTTCTTTTCGCTCTTCACACCCATCCTCCTACTGACTTTCTGTTATTTTTTTCTTGCTGTTCTCCTACGTCGAAATCCCTCTCCTCATCTTCTTCATTTCCCAGTCTTATGTATTCTGCCCTTGAATAGCAACATCTTTTTTCTCAGTATTTAACTTCATTTCTGCATAATTTCTTATATGTTTTTCTATATTTTCTTCCACAAAATTATCCAGCATTTCTTCTTCTTTGTTATTATTTTTGCTATTTTCTTCATCTGTTCTTTTGTCGTGTACCATAAGACAATCAAACCAAAAATGCCCTTGGACATTACATTTACTATACTTTGGTTCACAATTTTCAGCTGTATGTCCTCTGTCTCTTTGCATTGCCTGCATTTTCCTTTTTCACAGTCCTGTATGAAATGCCTTTTATTTCCAAAAACAAAAAGTAAGCCTTTGGCTGGCCTCAGTATCTCACAGTGCCTCTCTTTCCGTTAACATATACTACTGCAGCCTTCCTTCAGTCCCATTTAATGTTGCTAACTCTTCCTATCACTCCCATTCCTCAGATTCCTTTCATAATAAAATATCATGCACTTCTTCATAACCAGATAAGAAAAATGTCTTACTTTCAACAATGTCAGTGCCAGGAGTCTTAAATTATACATGCATTTTCTTTTAAATTGTAGTCCAAAATTCAAAAAATAAATATAGTCCTTCCATGGTGTAGTCTCTTGTCTTTTTCCTATCTCAGACATATTTTTGTAATAAACCAAATGTTTCAAAAGTCATTTCACAGAAGTCTTCAGTGCCCAAATGTATTAATGTTCTCATGTGTTATAAATTTTAAAGGCAAATTATATTGTTGAAAACATCATATTTATTTATTTATTTATCTATCTATGCATTTGTTAACTGGGAAAGTCTACTGGGCCTAGGTGAGCCCATTTACAGTAGAGGCCTTGGGGAGCAAAGCTCCACATAACATTAATAGTACATACACGAAAAAGCACAATATACAGTGTATATACAGTCTCAATGCATGGAAATAAATATTAAACACAATGGTACAAGTT
>NC_056731.1:840647010-840842471 GCF_019279795.1 Protopterus annectens
ATAATTAATTCTGGTGCTATATGTTTTGTGGATATGGATGAGGTCCTGCAGTGTGGGGTCTGACGATGCTCTGTATGACAGACATAGATCTCTCCACAAAAGCCTGTAGGAGACAGAATACAGGGATAGGGCCATGAGGTGGTCTGCATAGGGCATATTACTTATGCCCTGTATTCTTTTAGTGAAGAGCCCCTGTGGACATTCCAGTTGTTGGCTATGCCTGGTTAGGTACATACCAAATGGGGCATTGTACTCAATGATAGGTTTGATGTATGCCAAATACAGTGGAACAATGACTTCCTTGGACTTAGATGCCACACCTTTGTTTATAAAAAATTTATATAGTTAAAGTTCACATAAAATGATTTCCTCACCACTGTAGACACATGATGATCGTGGTGATATCTTGTTAGTCTGTGTTAACCTGATTTAGAACCTTGTAACCATATTGTTTTTCTCCAGCCTACCTACACAGTTAACAGATGTATAAATCAATCAATAAATATGTCACCAAATACATATATGCACTATCTGCAAAATATTGTTATGCAGGGCATTGTTTTATAGGGTAGTCCTACAATAGCTTCCACATTATTTCCACAAACATCAAACCGCAATCACTGGGAATGGGAATCACCAAACTGTGATCCTCAAAGAAAAACTCCATGACAAAAAAAAAGTAAGAGTTTTTTAAGTGCAAGCCCTCAGCACCTCTGCTTCACAGACCCCTAAACTTAAATATACCAACTCCATGGTCTACCAGCTTGAAGAAGGGGAAAATTACCCCAAAAAGGATATTATTGCTGGCATGTATCACCAAGGACCCTGTCAACACAGGTCACAGTAACATAACATAACATAGCATAACATAACATAACATAACATAACACAACATATAATAAAACATAATGTAAATATATATATATATATATATATATATATAAAATTAAGCAATAACGCACAACTGGGTGTGGATAATGCTGGATTTACCCATGGTTGGTGTGGTTTGATCACAGGGGTGGAATATGAGTAATCAAACAAAACCAACCATGAGTAAAATAAAATTAAATTTTTTAAGAAATAACTTGTTTGCCTTTTTTAAATAATGTCTGTGTATAATGCAGCTGTAATGTTCCTCCATGTTTTGAGTTCTGCCTTTTCTGATGTACTGCACATGCGCATGGGACTTACATTCCCATGTTGGCACAGTTCATCAGCGTTGTTCAAGAGAAGCAACAAAGAAAAAAGAATCGCTGCTGGGTTTTTTTCAGTCTTACTGTAAGAAACATGGTTAATGCCCAACTTAAGGTGGGTAGAACAAAGCGCCAAAATAGGGACAGATTGTATTGCTGTTTTAAACTTAAAAAGTTACTGGAACAAGAGATTTTGTGTTAATGAAACATACATCTCAAATGTTTTTCATTATTTAATGATTTCACTCCCCAGTGGCTTGCCAGAAAGGTACAATTTTTATGAGGAAAAAAAAAAAAGAAAACTATGAGGCAAAAATCTGGGCATTTTGTAAAAATCACATCAGCTGAGAAGTACGTGACTCTGATGAGATTTATGGTGGGACTGCGCAGAAATAAAAGGAAAATCAAGTATGTTTCTGTTTCTTTAGTTTTGCAGAATGTATCTGATTTTTCTTGTATTTTGTTCTGCCCTGCATAGCACATTCCAATAGAAAAGTCTGACAGCTCAATGGTACTTCAACGGCCGGACTGTTTTCCATTGGTATATGCTTGATTTACACTGAGCATGTTGGTTGGGCTGTCAGATCAGTGTGCATGTTTTTGAATACTAATGAGAAGTCATTCTATAATATAACATAATATAATATTATAATATAATATAATGTAATGTAATATAATATACTAAAAAACAAAAAAAAACAAAAAATATACTTGTTTTCCCACCTTTCTAAGCTAGTATAGTCCAGTTTTAAGGTTAGTGCTGAATTCAGGACTGTGTTACAAGTTTCTGTATTTACCCATACCTTACTTGGATAGAATGAAGTTTCTCTGTTCAGCTGTGAGAGAGGGGAATTTAGAGCAGCCTACCTGTCCCTGGAGGAGTGGTTTCAGCCCAGAAATTAGTAGTTTATTGGCCATTTTGGGCTAATTTCTATCTCTTTCATTTCCCTGCTATAAAACCCACATTTGTGAGGTTTTTGCACTTGTATACAGCTCAGCAAGCTCCTGCCTGATGTCCTGCAAAGTTCTACAGCAGCAGAGAGACAAAAGAGAGACTTTGGAGTATTTGTCATTTTTCTGCATTTTCTTGCTGCCTTTAGCTAATTCTGCCTAAAACGCCGATGTTTTAGTGTTTCTGTGATTTAAAAAGCTTGTTTCAGCTACATATTGTACTTATTTTACTGCCTGCACTTTAACAAAGTCATTTTTGTGTTTAAATTACCTGTTTAACTGTTGTAGGCTACACACTCAAGTGTGATAGCCATGTCTATGTATTTTTTTGATTGTATCTGCTTTATTTTCTGAAAATATATATATATATATATATATATATATGCTTGTTTTCATGCCTTTCTAAGCTAGTATGGTCCAGTTTTCAGGTTAGGGTTGAATTCAGGGCTGTGTTACAAGTTTCTGTGTTTACCCATATCGTACTTGGATAGAAGGAAGTTTCTCTGTTTACATTGAAAGAGGGAGCTTTGAACAGGCTATCTGTCCCTGAAGGAGTGGTTTCAGCCCAGAAATTAGTAGTTTATTGATCAATTTGGACTAATTTCTATCTTTTTCATTTCCCTGCTATAAAACCCGCATTTGCGAGTTTGTTGCGCTTGTATACAGCTCAGCAAGCTCCTGCCTGGTGCCCTGCAGAGTTCTACAGCAGCAGAGAGACAAAATAGAGACTTTGGAGTGATCAAGTAAAATTTTTCTACATTTTCTTGCTGCCTTTAGCTAATTCCGCCTAAAATGCCAATTTTTAAGAGTTTCTGTGATTTAAAAAGCTTGTTACAGCTACATATTGTACTTATTTTACTGCCTGCACTTTAACAAAGTCATTTTTGTGTTTAAATTACCTGTTTTACTGTTGTAGGCTACACACTGAAGTGTGATAGCCATTTCTGTGTATTTAAAGTGTTTTTTTGATTGTATCTGCTTTATTTTCTGAAAAAAAACAAAAAACAAAAAAATATATACTTGTTTTCCCACCTTTCTAAGCTAGTATAGTCCAGTTTTCAGGTTAGTGCTAAATTCAGGGCTGTCTTACAAGTTTCTGTGTTTGTCCATACCTTATTTTTATAGAAGGAAGTTTTTCTGTTCTCCTGTGAGAGAGGGGAGCTTTGAGCAGCCTATCTGTCACTAGAGGAGTGGTTTCTGCCCAGAAATTAGTAGTTTATTGGCCATTTTGGGCTAATTTCTATCTCTTTCATTTCCCTGCTATAAAACCCACATTTGTGAGGTTTTTGCACTTGTATACAGCTCAGCAAGCTCCTGCCTGGTGCCTGCAGAGTTCTATAGCAGCAGAGAGACAAAAGGATGACTTTGGAATGATTAAATATAATTTTTCTACACTTTCTTGCTGCCTTTAGCTAATTCCGCCTAAAATGCAGATTTTTTAGAGTTTCTGTGATTTAAAAAGCTTGTTTCAGCTACATATTGTACTTATTTTACTGCCTGCACTTTAACAAAGTCATTTTTGTGTTTAAATTACCTGTTTAACTGTTGTAGGCTACACACTCAAGTGTGATAGCCATTTCTGTGTATTTAAAGTATTTTTTGATTGTATCTGCTTTATTTTCTGAAAAAAAATATATATATACTTATTTTCCCACCGTTCTAAGCTAGTATAGTCCAGTTTTCAGGTTAGTGCTAAATTCAGGGCTGTCTTACAAGTTTCTGTGTTTGTCCATACCTTATTTTTATAGAAGGAAGTTTTTCTGTTCTCCTGTGAGAGAGGGGAGCTTTGAGCAGCCTATCTGTCACTAGAGGAGTGGTTTCTGCCCAGAAATTAGTAGTTTATTGGCCATTTTGGGCTAATTTCTATCTCTTTCATTTCCCTGCTATAAAACCCGCATTTGTGAGGTTTTTGCACTTGTATACAGCTCAGCAAGCTCCTGCCTGGTGCCTGCAGAGTTCTATAGCAGCAGAGAGACAAAAAGATGACTTTGGAATGATTAAATATAAATTTTCTACATTTTCTTGCTGCCTTTAGCTAATTCCGCCTAAAATGCAGATTTTTTAGAGTTTCTGTGATTTAAAAAGCTTGTTTCAGCTACATATTGTACTTATTTTACTGCCTGCACTTTAACAAAATCATTTTTGTGTTTAAATTATCTGTTTAACTGTTGTAGGCTACACACTCAAGTGGGATAGCCATTTCTGTGTATTTAAAGTATTTTTTGATTGTATCTGCTTTATTTTCTGAAAAAAAAATATATATATACTTATTTTCCCACCGTTCTAAGCTAGTATAGTCCAGTTTTCAGGTTAGTGCTAAATTCAGGGCTGTCTTACAAGTTTCTGTGTTTGCCCATACCTTACTTTTATAGAAGGAAGTTTCTCTGTTCATCACTAACATTGGCGACTGGTGGTCCACACCAGAGGTCAACCCCTTGCTGGTTAGATCTGACCATAAACAAATCACTCTGGATATCCACATTCCGCCGCCACCCACGGTCAAAGAAACCACCATGAAAAACTTTTCAAAAGCAAACTTCACGTTACTTAAGACCAAGGGGGAAAGTTCAAAGACCCCATGCTAAAGGATAATGCTGTCCAAGCTGCAAAATCCTTTACTAATGCACTCTACAGGCACCTACAAGAATGCATGGATCGTGCTATCCCAAGCAAAATCAAGACTCAATCCTCCAAGAAAAGGAAACCAGTCTGGTGGACCTCTGCCATAAAACACAGCATCAATGGGACTGAACCATGTCCCAGGCTGCATCCTACATGAGCTCAAAGATGAACTAACCCCTCACCTAAATACACTGTTCAGACTCAGCCTCTCCTCTGGCTATGTGCCCATAGAGTGGCATACAGCAACAGTTATTCCTCTCCACAAAGGTGGAGCTACAACAGAACCCAGGAACTATTGCCCTATAAGCCTGACTAGCTTGGTCTGCAAGGCTATGGAGTGCATCATCATGGATCTCATAAACAGAGACATTGGGAACCTCCAAACACTAGGCCCTACCCAGTTTGGCTTTGTTAAGGGCAGATCATGCCTCCAAAACCTGGTGGACTTCTTTGAGGCAGTTACCAAGACTATAGACAAGGGAAAGATGGTACACACAGCCTACCAAGACCTCACAAAAGCCTTTGACACCATTCCATATTCAGGTATTATAGACAGACTCACCAGCCTGAACATAAACCCCTACATCATGAGATAGATTTCCAACTGCCTCACAGACAGAACCCACATGGTAAGAGTAGCAGGAGCTAGGTCTGACTCTAAACCGGTTACAACTGGTGTTCCCCAGGGCTCAGTCCTAGGACCCATCCTGTTTGGCATATACTCATCAGAGGTACAGGCAAGCACAGAAGGACTATGGCTGACCAGGTTCGCAGCAACTGCAAACTAGGGGCTATAATTGACTCTCTGGCAGACACAGACATCCTCCAAAAGGGTCTCATTGAGACAGATACCTGGTGTCAAAACCATGGCCTCAAGCTAAATGCCAAAAAGTGCCCACAAACCACCGCATAGGTGGTAGCCCCCTAAATACGGAAGACATAATAAGGAATCTGGGGACCCAAGTAGATAGTAACCTCTCCTTTGATAATCACATTGCCAAAGTAGTTAGAAAATTCTTGTATGTGGCCCACCTAATCACAAAATGGTTTGCATCCAGATCAAAAGAGGTCATTGTGCCCCTCTACGCATCACTCATCAGACCCATCATAGAGTACCACGCCCCATTTGGGATGTACCTTACAAGACACCTGCAACAGCTGGAAAGACCATAAAAGTACCTCACCAAGAGGATCACTGGCCTCAAACAGATGCCCTATGCAGCTCGATCGAAGAAACTCCAGCTGTACTCGATTGCATACCGCCTACTCAGAGGTGATCTCTGCCTGACATACAAGGCCATGTCCAACCCAGAATTGATGGACATGCTCCACCTAAAGAAAAACATATCCCCTTGAGTCACGTGCTCTATGGATCTAAACCTCACCACAACAATAAATAGGACGTGCTGGAGGGATAGATTCCTGTCCCAGAGACTTCCCATGCTCTGGAACAAGATTCCAATCTACATTAGGCAGAGCTCCTCACTAACCCTCTTCAAGAGAAACATTGACGAGTGGATGGGAAACAATGTTTATGCCGGGGATCACTTCAATGGATCTGTGGGACAGAGGCAAAGGGAACTAATATAAGGGGGCATTGAAAGCCAACACATTCCGGCTAAGCTTATAAATGCCTTCGGGCAGATAGCCTATTACCTACCTATGAACTTAAGTCCGGAAAGGTCAATCTCCAGTGAGCTTCAGACCCACAATGCAACACCATGTGGTTGCCCTGGCTTTTTTGTGTTAGGTCATACATATATATTTTTTGCTGTCATGCATGTTCACCATATCAACCTGCCAGCTTTTATATTTTTTAAACTAGTTGCAAGAACAGCCTTTTCATGAATTAGTCTATTGCAGTGCTTTTATGTATGGAGTTCTGCAGTAGCTTCCACAGCAGCTCTGCATAGTGCAGGTATCACAGCCTGATGGGAACAGGGAATAGTAGGTAGTGCACTAAACAGCAAGTGGTATTACTATTATCTTTATAACAGAGTAAGGTCCTAAATGATGGGGATTACTGTATACCTTATAGGGAAAGTAGCTGACCATTCACTATCAGAATTATTCTGTATATCACAAGGGTGGCCAGGGAACTTGATGTTAGACACTGCTGTGTTTATTATGGAAGACAACAGGGACCCTAAACAATTTCCATTTGATCTGTGACTTAGATGGGGTGAGGAAGCAACCCTAGATGTAAACACCAAAATATTTTATAGGGGAGGAGGCCTATACAGAAACATTACTGTATCTGACATTGTGGGGATTGTAAATGATGTGCAGTACTGCTGAAAACCTCACTTCACATTCCAGCTGGTGACAAGGCAAAGCAATAACTGCCACACTGATTGATGATGTCCATAACTGATGTCAAGTCGTACAGTGTAGGCTATACCATGATTGACATATAAACAGTAAAAAAATGCAAACCTTTTGTTCAGTTATCGATGCTCTGCTCACCCCATGGCTTCCTAGTATCCTTCAAATCTGTAATGCTCTGTCATCTACCACTTTGAGCACACAGTCAAACAATTCTGTCCATATGTCAGTCAACCAAGAAGTCAACCCCTCATTCACAATATGAGGGTTCAAAGCTCCATTATCAGCTTAAACTGTATCATATGTATCCTAATACTTGACATGTCAGTCAAACAGAATCATGCAAGTTATTTCCTCATTTCTACCATACCTCAGCTGATCCAAAAATTTCTGATCATGTACATAATGTTACTGCTGCTTCACATCAGTGGAAATCGTTTTTCTGTGTTACATTGTTTTCAGGTTTGTTTTCTTGTCTTCATGATATAACTGCTGCTGCACACTTCTGAGGTGCGCTGCTTGATTTCTTCACAGTTCTTTAAATGTTGACTTTGTTTTGCTTGTATTTATACATGTACAGTGCAATGCATACTGTAAATCATCATTATATGGAGAAGACTTCTTCCAGGATCCAAGAAACAAGAAAAAAAGCATCTTTATCCAATGGAGCTACAAAGCTACAAAAATGCTGATAAGGAAGTTACCAGGATTGTCTCATATATATAAGGCTGTTACTGCTATAATGTGCTTATTTAATTATTTATTTCTGTTGCCAAGGTTACACTCACAAAACCAATGGTATGTTTTCCAGTAAAACCTAAGGAAGCTTTTAAATAGATTAGGTTAAAATTGGCCAGTGCTTCAGGAAAATTCCCCTGCATTTCTTCTGGGAATATTGAAGCATGCTTCTGTAGGAGGAGTGTTTCTGATAATGATCTCAGTTGTGACAACACAGAAAGATTCTGCAGGTGGCTTACCAAATATTGCAAGACACTTTCTTTGTTACAAACAGAAGTTATGTAATGACTTCACAGGAAGTGGAATAAGAATGTTTATGGGCAGACACTGTGGCTTAATTAGGCAATACAGTAAACTGCCTGTTGACCATTAGTGGAAAAGACAAGAGTTAGCTGGTTTGGCGGATGATGCTTTGGCCGAACACCTTCCAAAATGAGGCAGTACTGCACATTTAGCGGCATCATTCTAGGTGTACAGGTGTGATGGAACATCATTCAGCAGCAATAAACTGAGCGTGCAAAGGACAATAGCCAGAAAGTGCAGTGTGGAAGGTCATATGCTGCTTCAGTTAAAGATAACGATGCAGATGTGCAGAAAGTAAAGAAAGAAATAACTCACAAAACTTTATAATCAAAACCAAAAATCTGAATTGTTCACCAAGAAACAAGAAAACAAACAATAGATAATTGAATGTTAGATAGGTTTAGCACTTTCTTCTCATTCATTTAGAAGACTTCATCAGAACCAATTTAAAAAGAAAATCCACATATTTAAATACCCTCCCCAAACAATCACACAATCACCTTTCACTGCTCTTAAAGGTAAATTACAAGTAATAAGGCACACATTTCATAATGCTAAATATAAATCATACTAGTGTTTAGACCATCAAAAACTATCCTGTAGCTCAATTAAAAGTCAAATGTAACATAAAAAACAGATATAAAAACACCATAAAAATACCATAAGATTAATCTTGCCAAACAACCCCTAAGAAAAGGTGCCCACATTCTGCCACATTTTAAACACCTTCAAGACCATCTAAGTCACACACTTGAATTAAATTAACTCTCCCAAATCTATCTTTTGCATTACTCCCCCTTTTGTAAGTAATTATGGATTTCCCACCTAAAACACTGTTGATGTATTAAAGGTTTCAAATATACTACAATGTTTTTTAACAATATTCTTTAACCACTGGGAGTCTAGCATATACTTAGTAACAAAAGAACTGACAAAATTATTAACTTCCTTGCAATATAATGACTCATTACCTAAATGTGTGTTAGTTTTACCATATACTAAAATAGGTTGGTAAGTACCATCTGTTTTTTGAAAAAAAAACTGATTTGCAACCTCTTACAGTAAATAATTAGGATATCCTCTATCTTGAGGCATGCCCTTAATCTTATTTATTTCATACTTAAATATAGTAGCATCAGAGGTCATACTGGATACCCTGACAAACTGCCCCTTCACCAAACTCTTCTGTTTTGGACAAAGGATGGCAGCTGTCAAAATGCAGATAAGAATTGCTAAATGTAGGTTTACAATACATTCTTGATTGAAAACAATTATTAATAAAATCCTTTAACATATATACATCTATAAGGTTAATGACATTTTCTGCACTGGAAAAAGTAAATTTCAAAAAAGTGGCAGTCTGGTTGACATAATCAATAAAATCATTCACTTTAGAAAAAAATCACTTTCTATAGAGTAATCATATTGTACAGAAAATGTAAGTAGATAACCCATTAGTTTGAAAAAGTACAATAAAGAATATACTTGTTGCCCCAACAAACTAAGACCAAGTTGACAAAAATGGGGGCACAAGCTGGCCCCAGAGATATCCTACTGACCTGTTTATAGTATCCCCCTTCAAAAATATATAACATTATTCCTGAGAACAATATCAATAAACATATAAATAAGTTTAAGGTCAGTAGTAGGAAGGTCACCGAGACCCATAATAGTATCCAAAAAACAGTGAATATTGTCATCTTGTAGGATAAAAGAAAACAAAATTTTAATTTCAATAATAAAAAAATCAAATCACTATCCTAATCTATATCATGTATGATTTCTACAAAATTACATGAATTGTTTAACAAGTAAGGTACCCATTGACAGACCAACTTAAGCTTTCCATCAGTGAGTTTCACTAAAGACTCTGTTTTTGAAGCAGCAGACGATACAATTGGTTTTAATGGCAGGTCAACCTCGCACATGAATTTTGTGAATTCCAAAAATTGTAGGAATTTTTCTTTTTTTCAACTTTGAAATATTTATACAACTTGTTGGAAATTTCACCATTAATGAACAAGTCATATAAAATTAGATCTACACCTCTGTAAGCAATATTAATTTTATTTTTAGTGACTTGTACATATTGGTCAGTGTCCAGTAACAACTGGTTCAGCCTACCAATATAATCTAGGGAATCCATTATCACTAATCTACCACCTTTATCAGGTTTCAGTATCCTGATAGTACTATCATTTGTGATTTCATTAATAAGTAATCATTCTCTTGTTGTTAAGTTGTAAAATCTTTTTGAATTGTTGGGTAAACAAATTTCTGTCATCTTTTCACATAGTTACACAAAACTAGAATATGCAGGATGCAACAAAAGGTTACAAATACTCTTTCTAAAAAATTAATTATTTATGTTACATAAGTTATCATCATTTGAAACACACTAACAAAATTAATTTCCTAATAAACACTTTTAAGTCCAATACTGCATCTGCTAAATCCATCCAAGTTGTTGGGGTATAAGTTAGTGCCCTTTTAAATAATTCCATGTGGTCAGTCAAAATTTTATAGTGATTAAAGTTATAAACTTTGCCTAACAGCAAGAGGTTCTCTGGTTCAATTCTCGGCTGGGGTGCCTTCTGTGTGGTGTCTGCATGTCCTCTCTGTGGCTGTGTAGGTTTCCTCCGGGTGCTACGGTTTCCTCCCACATCCCAAAGACATGCAATAGGTGGATTGGACACTCTAAATTGGCCATAGGTATGAGTGTGTGAATGTGTGTGCCTTCTGTGGAAGGTTGGGCACTGGACTGGCAACTCAACTCTGTAAAACTCCACTGTCAGTCATGAGCGGACAGATGATCCACTGTGGTGACCCCTAACCGGAAAAGCCAACAGAACAAGAAGAAAGTTAAAAATTTTAAAGTTATGTACATGAAATTCAACAGTACCTTTATCAAATATGGATACTGGCCCTACATTTTACTCTTGTAGGATACCTTCCCACCTTCCCATGACTTCCATTGCCTATCATTCACATTGTTGTAATTCATTCTGTTGTTGTCGGTCTTCATCTTTTTGGCAAGTCTTTCTAATCTGTGAGGTTCCACTGGTAAACAAAATTTGGCATACTCTTCATGATGCAATTATGTCTCTTTGGAATGGCCACAGTTTACTCCATTTTCCTTGGTATTTACCTCCTTCAACTGCTTGTTAATCACATAAACTTTCTTATTATTATAGTTGGTATCATCCCTTAACAGTTTCCTGGTTTTGAATTTTTTACATGTGTGGTCAATTTTGTGACAGACTTTTTCATAATCAATTTAAGGAAACCAAAATCTAACTTTGTGGTGATAGATGTAATCAGGTTACAAATTTTGTTTTTCAGTGTAGCCATTGTCTTTTCATTATTTCTAGCAAGAATTCTCAAATAAGGAATACCCTGGGCATCAAAGAATTCAATCAATTCAGCATGTAAAGTGTTGTCTTCTTCCATCCAATTTGGAACATGCCACATTCAAAGACCCTTGGGAATATGTTTATGCTCTATACTCTTATTAAAAAATATTTGTACAACTGTAGCAATTTGCATTTAAACAATTTTTGTCCAAACTATTAATTTGTTTGGCAACTATATCGCCATTCACTGGGTTTAGTCTATTTGGCATCACCACATGTTGCTCAAGCCATTTCTTCAAATTGGTGAAATCAGGAGTTTCTAACCCATGTGAAGATTCCAGAATTCTCCCATTCTGTTTGGGAGCTTCATATGCTACTACAGCAGAAGAACATGATTCCTTCTTCTCAAGATGTTGCAGGCTAGGCTGTAATAGTGAAACTGTTTGACTAATCTGCTGTATGAGGAGGGGTAAATTGCTCAAAACCATAGTGACTTGGGTCAAATTCACTTTGTTTTCCTCTGGCTGAGAAAGAGGTTCTTATGGCATGGTGGCCATGTATAACCACATCAGTTTTTGTATCTTATATTTGAATTTCAAATGAACTAGAGGATATTTTTTTATGGTCTAACAACACTGGTATAATTTATATTTAGTGTTATGAAATGTGTGCCTTAACACTTACATTACACCTTTAAGAACAGTGAAAGGTGATCACATGATTGTTGGGGAGGGTATTTAAGTAGCTGTTTTTTCATTTTAAATTGGTTTTGATGAAGTCTTCTAAATAAATGAGATGAAAGTGCTAAACCTATCCAAATTTGAGCTGCATATTTGTTCTGCTGTTTCTTGGTGAATGATACATATTTTTGGTTTAGATTTGCAGAAAGAAATTATGTTTAGAGATTTCTTTGAGAAATGCAGAAACATTCTGGATTGTTGTTTTACTCTGGTAAAATGCATGCACCTTTGGCATTATATATGAATAAAGTTTGTGGGTGTATTCTGTGGGCAAACAACAGACTTCTGATATCAGCTTTGAGAACGGTGGATTGATACAAAAGCTACAGGTAGCTTTCAGCTTCCATAAAGCTATATTGCTGTAGACAAATTTTGAATTTATAAATGCGATGCTGAACAGGAAAAAAAGCAGAGTGTTTTACACATGATGCAGTTTAAAAACATATTCTGGACACATTTGAGTGACACTGCATTTGAAGGGCCTTTCAGATGTTTTCTGGACAGACTGGGAATATGGACTGGAATATAGCAATTGGATATACTCACATATGTTTCTGATAATACAGCATATGCATATACTTGATGTTACTTATGTTACTAAGAATAGTTATGTTTTGAATTATGTAGAACAGATAAAGATGTGCTTTCTTGTTGTAACAAAGAGAAGCACATTAGTGCACATTGTTCTGTTATGTTGTGTAACATTTGTGGGGGCTGTAGAGCACTTAGCAAATAAGTGTTCAGAAATCTGCCTTAGATTTAGAAAACAGTGAAAGATTTGGGCAAACTGGTAGCTCAAAATGCCTCTGTAGTCAAGTTGTTGGTGGTTTGCCACCTGCACACTAATGTATAAGAATAACTGGATTGAAGGAACTTCAGAGAACCAAGCAAGTAGGTTTTAAGAATATAAAATCACAAGGGAAACAAAGGCTGTCACTAGACTCTATATCGAGTACTATGTATTAATATATTTGAGCATTTGTAAGCAGAAAGTAGTTTAAAATCTGACAGGAGAAGTCAAGGCTGAACAATGCAAAGAAATCACTGGGGGGAAATGTTGATAAGACATAAAGTTAAAAAAAATATACTGAAATGGCAGCTGAAAGTAACCCACCATAATGCAAACTAGTGCGCTATTGTTATTGACAGTCATCAGTTTAAAGACCTACTGTAAACTGTAAAAGAATGACATTAAAAGACTGTCTGAATATGGTTAAGGCTGATATAATCTGTGTATATGACAACAGTCTGAAACAACAGAAGAAGACTGGTTACATCTAAAGTAGATTTTCATGAGGTGAATGCAAATTGTCCTTAAGCTCTTACTGCATGTTCTCTGATAACACTTTTAATTAAGGATAGAACATTTTATAGATCTTTTTTTAATAGTAGGTGATTACAGGATCATTGAGAACAAGGTGTCTGGAGGTGAGGGGGTTCAGGATAGTTTAATGTATTACAATGTATAGAATTTAGACTTCCTTTCACACTATGGAGTAATATAGTAATAACCCATGCCTGGGTGTGAGTAATGCTGGATTTACCCACGGTTGGTGTGGTTTGGTCACAAGGGTAAAGCCCGAGTGGCCAAACAAAGCCAACCGTGGGTAAATCCAGCATTACCCACACCCAGAAGTGGGTTATTGCTATTATACAATGACATTATTTAAGAAGAAAAATAATTACTTTTCTTAAATAATGGCATTGTATAATGCCTCCTTGCTGCCCTTCCACAGCTGTCTGGTATTCTGCGGCAGTTCTGATGTACTGCGCATGCATATGCCTACGCAGTACATCAGAGTTGTGGGCAAAAGCAACGGAGAAAGCAAAATCTCAGTTGCTTTTTACAAACTGTTTTGCTATATTAAATGGGCTTAACATAGCGAGACAGCTTTAAAAAAAGCAACTGTTGCTTTTTTTAAAAGCTGTCTCACTATGTTAAACCCATTTAACATAGCGAGACAGCTTTGAAAAAAGCAACGGAGAAAGCAAGATCTCTGTTGCTTTTTACAAACTGTCTCACTATGTTAAAGGAGTTTAACATAGCAAGACAGTGTGAAGCAATGGAGATCTTGCGTTCTCCGTTGCTGTAAAAAAAGAGTTATACTAATGGAAAAAGTCCGGGTGACCGGACCTTTTTCCATTACTATAACTCTGATTTACAACATGCACACTAACCAATCAGTGTGCACGTTTTTGAATATTAATGGGGGGGTCGTTGTATAATAAGTGATAAACTATTACCTTATTTACATGCGTAACATGGACTTTAGTAAGTTTTGTGAGGTGGGGGTATTTGTAAATAATTTCATTTACTACGTGGGAATGACAAAAAACATAATGAGCAAGAACAAGAATAAGGGAGGAGGGGATGTTAATTTGGCAGGGAGATTACTGAGACATTTGGATTAGTCAGCACAGTAGGAGAGGGACTGTTCTGAAAGTTTATTTTTAGCATTGTGTAAAAGGAGGTAAGATAGAAACTGCTCTTTACAAACCTGGTGGGAGTTCTGGAAGGTTATTTTGAGGAACTTGAAGCTGAGGATTGGAAAGGTCAAACTTTGCACTGCAGTGATGGGAGGAATAGAAGGGAAGCAAGTCTGTAAATAAGAAGGCAAGCATAGAGTAAAAACAAATCTGTGAAATAGTAAGAGGACAGAGAAATAGATTTTATGAGACAGTTGTAGGCCATTTGAATACAATTATGACATCTGAGAGTGTAAGCAAAGTTCAAGCTAATCAGAAACAGCTGTTTTGTTGTACTGGAATGATATAAGAGGTACAGAAGTAATATTATACAGTGTGAATGAGTATAAAAGTTGTGCAGTTATTTTTATCTCAGGGAGTTAAGGATGAAATGTATGGAGTAAATAGGTAAAGATTGATATGAATGACAGACTTGTTAACTAGGAGTAAAAGCATCATCCAGATTACACATAATTATGTTTCTATTTTTTTTGTCAAATCAGGTTAAAGAGAATGAGGGGGAGCAGGGCACAGAGAACTGTCTGGCAGAATTTGTTTTCTTTTATTTTCTCCTTTTCTGACTCTTTT
This sequence comes from Protopterus annectens, assembly GCF_019279795.1. Taxonomy (NCBI): domain Eukaryota; kingdom Metazoa; phylum Chordata; order Ceratodontiformes; family Protopteridae; genus Protopterus; species Protopterus annectens. The sequence continues at coordinate 840,662,290 of NC_056731.1, forward strand.
TTTGCTCCTGATCAAGCTGTAGCCACATTATCTGATGAGTATGACTGTTTATCTGGGGTAAGTACTCAACTTTAGGTAGGTCGGTGTTATTCTTTTTGTCCAACCAAAACTTCACCCCAACACATGGCATGCAGAGACATTAGTCCTGTATCTGCATGTATGCTACCACACACACACACACACACACACACACACACACACACACACATGTGTATATATATATATATATATATATATATATATATATATATATATATATATATATATATATATATATGCATACACCATCCTTAGTGGCAGTTGCCACGCTGCCACTTATCCTCCTTTTACTTCTATGACAGGTCTAGAATCCCTGGTCTTACTGTGAGCTGTAAGCATGACCAGAATCTCCACCTCCCCTCCAGAATAATCCATATGGATATGTCACTCATTTCCTAGTCCTCTAACCTTACTCTTCAGGGACACAGTTTCAGATCCATACCCAGGACTCCTGGGTCACTGCCAGGGCTTTATCCTTCTGTCCCACAGAACAGAAAACTTGCCCAAGAGAAGCTAACAGAGTAGTATTCAAAGAGCATCCCTGGCACAATGGATAACATACTGGCCTTTAAGGCTGGAAGTCCAGAGAGCTCTAGATATTATTCTCACACCAGATGTTTATTTAATTTCAGTACTGATGATAATACAGCATAAGAGGGTGTATTTAGAAAGTTGAATCTCAAGATCACATCTGCTTCAGTTGGTGCTAGCAAACATTGATCTAAAAATGCAGTGGTACTTTTAGAAAAAAGTGGTTTTGTAACTTTTCCCAGTACACGTTTTCCCTAAAAATAGTCTAAGCCTATTGGAACTAACCTGTTCATCCAAAAGTAAACAAATAAAATAAACAAAACAGGTCAAGTCAGAAAAATGGAGGAGGTTAATAAACCAACAAATAAAACTAGTTCATCAGGCAGTTCTGTTTTTATAGGAATGGTTTACAACGAGTTCATACCAGTATTGGCTTTATAAGGGTAATTGCTTGTTAAATGGAGTGAAGAGGCTGATAAGGTACCTGTGGCCTTTTATTCTTCTTAATACAGATTACAGGAGTCTGACAAAAATATTACAGTTTAGTATTAGTCACATGGGAAATTACTGGATGAAGGCATGTTTGGAATTGAAGGTTTAGTACTGGAAGGAATTGATGGGATGCAAGATAACATTCAGGAGAGGGAGAAGACTACAAATTATAGTAGACATGTGTGTGTGCATGTTATGTGAGTGTGTGTGTGTGTGTGTGTGTGTGTGTGTGTGTGTGTGTGTGTGTGTGTGTGTGTGTGTGTGTGTGTGTGCGTGTGTGCGTGTGTGTGTGCGTGTGTATAATTTAAGTAAATGTGTTCTTTTGGTACTTTACATCAGGAAAACATTATGAAGGCCATGAAGAAGTGTAAGTTTTATTGAGAAGGTGGAGCAGACAACATATGCTTTTATCTTCTGTTATCTGGAAGGTGTTTAAATATATATTTTAAAAACATCTTTATTGGCATAGCATTGTTTTAAAGTCATATGGGTATAGATACAGTAATAGAAAGTAAAATAAACCATAACTGTATTTCCCTTACAATTGTCATATGGTATACATATATTTTTTTCTTTTAATCATTGTCATTCACTCCAACATTATATAAATTTCTCAATTTCTGCCTTCCATCCTAAACATTATTCTGCATATAGTTTTCCCACGAATTGCATTTATTTCTATGTGATTTCTCCCTTCCTTTTCTAAAGATCTCAGCTGCAGTTCTTATATATCCTTTGCAATATTCAGCACTTCATTTATGGTTGTCTATGATTTTAATTTCCTTTTTCTAGTAATTGCATTGTTTGTCAACTGATAGCATTAAACTTAGTAAAGCCTTACTATATCCATACAATTCAGATCCCAACTTCAAATAATTTTCTTAATTACAATCATTTACTTGCCCAGTATTTCTGACAAAATATTTTATAGGTAATTTTTTAAAAATTAGCCAGCTCTTTACATTTCAAAAACAAAATGTTCTCCATTATCTCTCTTTCCCATGACATCTCCAGCATTTGCTATCTACTTGAGGGAAGATTCTCCGAAGTCTGCTGGGGATATAAAATTACCTATGCAAATACTTCCATACGAAAATCCTGGACTTTCTGGGCTTTGTTGCTTACTTGGGAGTCATACAGATATCATTCCACTGATTCTTTGTAAATTGCCTTTCCAGTCTCTCTTACCAATATTTTCTAATCTCTTCTGATTGATTCTTATAGTTATCATGCAATATTTTATATGCCATACTAATTATCCCTTTTTATCAACAGATTATATTCTGTACTCAAGTAAAAACTCATCAAAAACTGATCTTTCAATTAATACTGTCCTATTCCTTTCTCTTTCTTATACTCTGTTATTAATCCCTGGTAGGGAAGACAGTCCCTAATGTATAGTCTAAGCCTGCCTGCCTTCATTCCTCTTAATTACCCTCAGTAGCAATTTGCTGCTAACATATTTGCTTTATTTGCTGATTTTCTCCTGTAACATCAAACCCCCTGTTGCCTATTTTCTATACCTCTAAATGCAGTCACCATTACTGGTAAAATATCTATCCAATTCCATGCTGGCTTAGGTTTTATAGCACTTTCTTTCATCTTATAAATATAATATTCAATATGACTCTTGTTATTCTCCTTAAGGACCTACATTCAACATTCTACTCTCTCCTAATTTCTTGAACTCTCCCCATTTCATCATCACCCCTTTCCACTTTGATTCACAATCCTTTATTGAGTTGTACATATGAACCTTAACTGCATAGCTCTAAAGTGTATCTTCAGTTGAGGTAATCATTAGCCACCTTGTGCTATAAGGAAAATAAACATATCCCACTTAACTTGTGCCCCCCCCCAAATATTATTTTAACTCTTTATTAATTATCACCAAAACTTCTCCAGTTGCTAAAAGTACTAGTGACCAGTAAAGCAGCTCCCATAGCTTTCTTCCAAGATGCAGGCAGATTTCCTCATTTTAAAATACTGATAAAAACTTCCAAATCTTTATCATTCTCTTCCTTCCTGATTTTCAAATTACAACCGGAATACCATCTCTTCCGGGAGACGTCCATTTTATCTCACCCCTTTCTAGCATAAATATTAATTCTTGAGGCACATCTTCACAAACCTTGGCATAGTTAAGACTATAAATATATAAAATATTAAATATGAAATATCCATAAATATTTCCATTTTACCTTTTCTTGCTTCACTTTTCCTCCAGTTTATACTTTTCATAGAATTTCCGAAATATTTCTAATACCTCTACACAATCTCTAGCTATTTTTTTGTCATAGACTCCCTAAGCCTGGCAACAACCATTTCTACTTTCTGTTTCCTAAGTAAGTTTGCTAATAGTTTAGTACTCTGGAGTTGTTATCAAGAAACACTTGTTTACTAGCAACCTTAATTAACTCATGCATATTATCCATCTTCTTCCTTATTTTCTGTTAAATTTTCAGTAATTGTGAAAAACAACTTGCATGCTCTCAATTAACTGGCTTTCAGCCTTAAAAAGAATCGTACTGGCAACCCTTAATTGAATACACTAACTTTTTTTAACTTGCATTCACTTTCTACAGTGTAAACCTTTATTTATTTTCATTAATAGCCTGCCATTTCCCTTTATTTATTTATTTATTTATTCATTCATTTATGTATGTATGTAGGTATGTATTTATTTATGTATTTATTGCAGTTTGATAACTGATTTGGTGGGCAGGTACAATGACCCTTTTCAGCTGTGACCCTGGCTCCAGCTGAACAGATAGCAGGAAAATAATAATGCAGTAGCAAGAAGAGTGTATTATAGGAAGATTATTAAGTGTTACCACACAATAATGTTAGTGCATATATACTCAATTTGCTTGCCAGATAATTAGACTATTCAGGCTACTAATTCTTTTCAGCCTCAACCTGGATTCAGAGGTTAAGTGAAAAATAGGTGTCAGTATAAGATGGTTACTCACATAAGTCAATTTACAGAGAACAGAAACAGTTCTACAGCTCAGGATGAATGATTAAGAAGTTCCTGAAATAGTTGACTTATACTCAAGCAATGATGGTATGCTTGCTTTAGTCATACTAGAACTAGATAAAAAGATGTACACTTTTGTAAATACCTGCTGGATTCCAGGTATTGGGACTAAAACTGTGACACCATAACATTAAAGTCTAAAGGTGAGTTACTGTTACCAGGTGATTTTAAAGGTATCTTGTCCTCTACTAATACCACAAGCTCTAAGCTCTTCAAGATGTCCTCTGTTGTCAAGCACTTGAACAACTATATAAAAGACAGAAACCTAATTGACACTGATGGTATAACAATGTTATCCTCCTTGAAGTATTCTCACTACTGTTATAGATTTGGCACACAGACCAACATAGACAAAGTCTTTGTAACAAGTTCCTTACCGGCCAAAACTGATAAGGTAACGCTGACATCATGCTCTAAGTCTGACCACAATGCTATCACCTTCAATGTAACACTTAATACTGACCCCTTAAACTTCTGCCAAAGACTGCCTGCTTATCTAGTAAAAGTACAAGGATTTAAAAATGGTTTCTAGATGAAATGAAGCTTTACCTAGATGTCAATAATAATGGAGAGGTTTTAGATATTATCCTATGGGACATGTTAAAGGTAGTCTTACATGGTAAAGTCAAAAGCTGGTATATAAATAAAAGGAAAGAGTGGAATAAAAAACTGGTAGATGTACAAAAAAAAATGATGAACTAAAAACTAAAACTTACAGAAAATGACAAATCTGCATTAGATGATGTATGTAAACAGAACAAGGAATATCAGGATATCATGCAGCATAAAATATCAACAAATCTGGAAAAAAATCAGACTACAGTCCTACTCAATTAATCCCAAGAGTATGCACAGCATTGCAATTATATATAAATATTTAAATGAAAAAAGTCATATAAAAGAAATAATATACACTAGAAATAATCAGACTATCAAAGTTACAGATCTAAAAATATCTTATTGTCCTGGTCCTCTTCAATAAAACACATCAAACCAAATGATGTTTGATGACCTTTATTAAACTTCCATAACATGGCTTTGATAACCAACATTATTAATTACAACTGAACACAGTACAGCTTATTTAATCACATCATAAACATCCCTGTAATGTTAATCAGGACAGCGTGACTTTAGTCATCCTGACCCAGTAAGCAGTGTCCATACCTCTACTTACTTACTTTACTTATAAAGCAGCATCCAACAATTCATTTCATATACCATTTATTGAATTACACATCCCACCAAGTCCTTTACTTATGAAGCAGCATCCAGCAACTCACTTCATCTACCATTTATTGAATTATACATCTCACCAAGTCCTTAACTTATGAAGCAGCATCCAACAACTCACTTCATCTACCATTTATTGAATTATACATCCCACCAGGTCCTTTACTTATGAAGCAGCATCTAACAACTCACTTCATCTACCATTTATTGAATTATACATCTCACCAAGTCCTTAACTTATGAAGCAGCATCCAACAACTCACTTCATATACCATTTATTGAATTATACATCCCACCAAGTCCTTTACTTATGAAGCAGCATCCAGCAACTCACTTCATCTACCATTTATTGAATTATACATCTCACCAAGTCCTTAACTTATGAAGCAGCATCCAACAACTCACTGCATCTACCATTTATTGAATTACACATCCCACCAAGTCCTTTACTTATGAAGCAGCATCCAGCAACTCACTTCATCTACCATTTATTGAATTATACATCTCACCAAGTCCTTAACTTATGAAGCAGCATCCAACAACTCACTTCATCTACCATTTATTGAATTATACATCCCACCAGGTCCTTTACTTATGAAGCAGCATCTAACAACTCACTTCATCTACCATTTATTGAATTATACATCCCACCAAGTCCTTAATTTATGAAGCAGCATCCAACAACTCACTTCATATACCATTTATGGAATTATACATCCCACCAAGTCCTTTACTTATGAAGCAGCATCCAACAACTCACTTCATCTACCATTTATTGAATTATACATCCCACCAAGTCCTTAACTTATGAAGCAGCATCCAACAACTCACTTCATATACCATTTATTGAATTATACATTCCACTAAGTCCTTTACTTATGAAGCAGCATCCAACAACTCACTTCACATACCATTTACTGAATTACCCCTCCAACCAAATAAGCAGCACCCTTACCTCCTTTCACTTATATTTACCACTTATTGCCTCCAACTGCTCCCTTACCTTTCCCAACTTCTTGAAATGAACCTCCAAACACCAGAGGGGAACAGAAGAGAGCAAGATTGTCCCTCTTCTCCACCCACCAGCCTGACCAGGCTGTTCCCCCTCTCTCCTATCAAACTTCCAACAGCTTAATATCCCATTAACAGGCAATAGGCCAGATATCATTTGGTGTATTTCGTCCTCTCAAACCAATAGGAAACCCACTCCCTGTGAAATCACACCAGAACCATTGGACCTCATCACCAAGCTTTAAACCTAATGCAACCTGACACACCTCATTTAACATGTCTCATACAGCTGTCATATGAACCCTAATTCCCCACAACTCCCCCTAAACCTATTGCAGAGTAAAACGCCTAATATCCAATGTTCCCATTATCTTCCTGTCCTGTCATCCCACAAGCCACAAACCACCACCTCCAAATTAGGCCTCCAAACTCAACATCCCCCCCCAGTATTCATAAACAAAGGTAAATCCCCATAACCACCCCTAGCCATCTGCCCCGAGTGCCATCACCTTAAATTTCTTAGATACAATACAATAGTTACCCGCACCAACTTATTAACCATTACCCCAGCAATGTAATTAACTAGCCAACATGCAATGTCAGTGACCCACACAGCTGAGAAAATCCTTAATCAGTGGCTTGGCCTTAACTTCCCTTTGGCACCTTCATATCTGGTAAGTAAAATTGTCATACGTCTGAATCCCAAACCATGCCTGGCATAAACCTGCTGACTTCTGCTTATCAATGAAATATCTGATTCCACTCATGTCCTCAAAACACCCCCATACCCATTATAATCCCAAAAAAACCTTATCCACCCATAAAAGTCATACCGGAACTGCACAACTAACAGCCCAAGTCAGAAATCAAATATATAATTATCAAAGATAATGATGTGGGAACAGATATGTATAGAAAACCATGCTGGAGAAATAATTTATTACATCGTAGCAGCATGTACCCAGGCCATGTTTATCAAAATATCATAAAAAGCCAAGCACTGAAGGTGTCCAGGTTAACTAGTCAAGATGATAGTTACCAAAATCAACAAAGGATACTGACAGACACCTTTATGGAAAGAGGAAATTCTAAGAAAGAAGTAGATGGTGTACTTAAAGAGAGTGCCTCATATAGGAAAGGTAAAGGTAAACCATTTTTTCATAAAATAGAGTGAATAGAGGAAATGATAATGAGTCATGTCGGGTGGAACAAAACTTTAAGAAAAATAGAATAGTGATTCCTTTACAAATAGAAATTTAAAAATTAAAGAAATAATAAATAATAATTGGAGTTTGTTAATGGTAGATGATGAGATAACTGAATTAGTTGGATCTAAACCTAGTTTCACCAATAAGAATATGAAATCGTTGAAAAGATTATTTTGTTATGAAGAAAATGTAAGAGAAGGACCATATACACAGAGGAAGGGAACATTTTCATGCAGAAATTGCAATCAGTGCATATATATGGCTAATGACAATAAATTTATACATCCAGATACAGGACAGCAGTATGTTTTTCACTACTACGCTGATTGTAGATCTAGGGACCTTATATATTTAGCTCAGTGTAAAACATGTAGGTCCTTTTATGTAGGAAAGACAAACAGAACACTTAGGGAACGTGTTAGGGAGCATGTATATGCTATAAATAAAGAAGATGAGGGGAATGCTTTGGCAAGGCATGTCTTGGAACATGGGACTATACATAAGTTTACATTTAGAACCTTAGAATTAGTTAAAAAAACAGGTAGGTTAGGTGACATTAAAAATTATACAGAAGAACAATAAAATAAATGGATAATGAGGCTGCAAGCACATAAAGCACATGGTTTAAATGACAAAGTGTCACATAAACCTTTTTTAGTAAAGCGTCCATACGCACATTAGATATATAATTCATGAGATACAAACTGCATAGCTAAAATAGTGAATAGTTAGTATTAATACAGGCTCATGAAATTATGTCATGTGTATGTATTAGTTTTTTTAAATTGTGAGATGAATTTTCAATACATTTATTTATGTAAATATTATTGTTGTTTTAGATGCATATATATGTTGACATAAGTTTTCTAGTTTTATTGTTTTTAATGTGAGAGACGTGGGTAATAATATTTTTGATGCATGTCATTTGAATATGTAAGGTCTTAGAAATAGATAGGATGTGTATGGTTTTAAAGGACTAATTGTTTTTATGATGTCATAATGATATTCATTAAGTGATTGGATGAATTAATTCAAAAAGTAATTCAAAAAGTTATATAACAACATGAGTGATGTGAACAGTTATATTTCTGAAGTCTGATGAAGCGTTTTCTAGAACGTGAAAGCACTCACTATTGGATCCTGCATGTATTTTATTATTCTGAATTAAATTGAGTTAAATAATAGTTGTGGCTAGCCTCTTCTGTTGCTGTTTGCTATTTGGATTTTTTCTGGAGAGGCACCTTGCTCAGGACTGACTGGTTGTTTCTGCATATTAGCTATCTTTCCCTGAAAACGAGTTGTCATTAAAAATGTCCTTATGTTATGAGAAATGCAAGAATCATACATTTATGCAGCATATCTAAAATTATCCTTAGATCATTAATAAATACACCAGTACTAATGAGATACCTCTAGATCATAAACTGTTGAGGGCACTATCTTATTTAAGCTACACAACAAAGTTTTACCATCACTAAGGCCCATGTTGTGACCTAACAGTACTGCTGACAGGAAACACAGGAAAACTTAAGTAAACAGAGCATTTGGCGAAACAAATGAAAACTTTTGGCAGACAGGACAGTGGAAAGGCATGAATTACCCTATCCTATTTGTGATAGCTATCACTGCATCTCACATGCGCAGAAAAGCTCACACAGCTAGAGATCACGTAGCCCACAAAACCCTTTCTGGCTCAACTGTAACACACCCGCACAACCAGTGCTCTCCCTTTCTTTATATTTTTTTTAACTACTTCAACATAATGGAAAATGACCTTAAACGCGGCCCGAGTAACCTAAACCAAGGACTACTACTTGAGACAGCAAAAGAAACGGGGAGGGGAGGGGCAGCGTAACAACCAATCGTGCTGAAACTGCCAAGCGATGAAGACATGCCATTTACCCTAAGCTGCCCCTCTGCCATCCTGGTTAGCTACTTGATTGAAAGGTATGATTTCAGAAAGCATGTCATTAAAATCCTACCTAGGCAACCCTCCAGTACTGCCCTGTCCCCACTTTTCCTATCCTTTCTTTCCTTCCTGATTTTTTTTTTTTTAATAATAAGGAGCTGCTTCCCAAGACAAACTACCCTCTTACTCACCACACACACACACACACACACACACACACACACACACACACACACACACACGCAACATACACGCATGCACACACACACACACACACACACACACACACACACACACACACACACACACACACACACACACAAGGTTGTTCATGAGTATTCATACCTCACAAGGTTGCTCCACTAAGGGGAAGAGACCCCCCCCCCGCCATATCACCCATTCTGAAACTAACCACATTACAAGCTTATTCAGCCCACCAACAACCACACTGAATAATAAACTTGGAAATCATTACTACTTGGCACAGACCCATTCAAGAGTACCATAAACCCTTGTTAGTAAGCATTACCCACCTTTTTACCTGCACAACTATTCCAAGTCCTTCCTGTCCATACCAGTACCAACAGGTCATCTCGGATGTAGAACCTGCTATAGTAAGTTCATGCCAAAATGTGATTCCTTACCCACCTGGTCTTGCCTAAGCCCCTTAAGCCTCTCCCCACCCCTTACCTTATTTCCTCCCAATCAAACCTCACTCCTTTTAACCCTTTCATCCTCCCGCCTTCTTACATCTGACTACTATATTTGTTTCACCCCTACTGAAGATGTCCCTGGACAAAATGATTTGTTGCCAAACCTCATTTATGTTTTAAAAATCATTACAAGAATATTAATAATAATAACTCATCTACAAGTGATAGCAAAAGCACAGACAACTTTCTTGCTAATAATATTCAAAATAAGCTATCCAAATGCAATATTAATAACATAGACAAACCCTTTTCCTTTAAAGAATTAAAGGAACAAATAAAAAAATCTTAAGACAAAAAAGGCACCAGGACTGGATGGCTAATTCCAGAATTTTACAAAATCTTACCAGTTAACATCTTGAAAATCTCAAATGCATTCCAAGAAGTTAAAACTACAGAAAACATCCCTCCTTCATGGAAATATTCCATCATTTCTCCCATCTTAAAACCAAATAAAGAGCCTAACCTTTGCACATCATAGAAGATATTCATGTCTATCTTAGCAGACAGATTAAATAATATTCTTTCAATATTAATTCATGAAGACCAAACCGGGTTTATCAAAAACAGAAAGGTATATGATAATGTAATTAGATTATTGCCATTTATAGACTTAGCAAACAAAAAAATAAGCTTTCTATTTTAAGCCTTGATATAGATAAAGCTTTTGACTCCCTAAGTTGGCTGTATCTGTTTAAACCACTGAAAAATAGAATTTCTCCCCAAACTTTATAGGATTAATTAAAAAGCTATATGAAAAGTCCATAAACTATGTAAAGATTGGATCTTATCTATCTAACCCATTTGAAATATTAAGAGGTTCTAAACAGGGATGCCCCCTGTCCCCATTACTCTTTGTCCTGGCTATTCAGCCTCTTGCAAATTATGTTAGAAAATAATGACAGCATTAAAGCATATAAAGTGTCAGACAAATTATCCCCCAAGATACAACTGTTTGGTGGTGACCTACTAATAACTTCTAATGATATTGAAAATTCAATAGAGCACATATTACATAATCTAGACTTCTTTGCAAACATCTGTGGTCTAAAATTCAATCACAGCAAAACTCAAGCAGTTCTAGTGAATAAAACTGTTACTATGAAACTTAGATCAAAAAGAGACATAAACTGGGGGGCATGCATATTTAATATGTAGGTATCATTATTGAATCTAATTATAAAAAAATCACTCATATCTAATTACCAACAACTTATAAACTCAATTATTAGTCTAACTGACAGTTGGAACAGACTCTTCTTCACATTTGAAGACAAACTAACTTTAATCAAAATGATACTGTTACCTAAAATCTTATTCATTGGGCAAGTTTTAACAATGGCCCCGCCTGCCAAAATTAAACAGAAAATTAATAAATTAATAACTTATTACTCAACTTCTTTGGTATCCCCCCCTAAAAAAATATGAATTTCTCTTCTCTGGAGCACCACAAGCTGGGATGAAGGAGGTATAGGGTTTCCAAATACTGATTTTTATTTAAGCTCTGCATGTATTAACATAGTGTTGCTTTGGAATAATACTTCTTATACATCATATTAGAAATCAATACATGAAACCTTACTTCTTAATAGTAACAGGACATTACTTGAATCATATACTCAAATACATGCAAACATCTTTATATAGATTTTAAAAATATACATTCAAAGTTAATGGTCAAAACTTGTTCTCACAACTCTCATAAACCAAATATTGCTGTTGTCTAAAAATCTTATGTTTTCTAATCAATTAATTAAGAATTTATTATTAATTATATTTCCTACTGCTTACACAAATTGATGTTTGATATCTTTTGATACTCAGAAAATGTTATAATTTAAGAAGGGTGACCTATTATATGGGAATCAATTTCTCACAGCTAATAAAATAAGTTCTGCAGACTATTTGATCAGCAGATATAGTTTGCAAAATTGCAATTGGCTGGACATCCAAACTTGTATGGATTTTATACATACTAAGCTCATACCCTCATTAGAGGCATACAGTAAGAGTAACTTAAAAATATTGGATTTTATCTTAACAATTGTTAATAGCTCACCCAAGAACACTGCACACATATCTGTTATTTATAAAATTCTCAGAAATGATTTTAGCAAAACAGATGTTTCTTTTTGGAATTATTCAAGTGGAGTTAATAGAAAAGTATTCTCAGAAAAAGATCAAAAAAACTTTGTTTAGAGTCTTTGAAGGAATCCATATTTTCCCTGTTCTGTCTTGTATACACACAGGCATTTTTACATAAATATTTTTCACCCCACATAGACTAGCAATAATGTACAAGAAAGATGAAATGAAATGCTGGAGATGTGGATATCCTGGTGCTGACTGGATACATATGGCTGTTAATTGCAAAATAATTTCCCCGTTTTGGTTAGACTTTAAATATCTTTGCAAAGCTCTATGGAATGACAACTGTATAATTTCTGACTCCCTTATCCTTTTTAATGTTCCTGTTCCTGAAGTCATTCCTAAAAACCAAACATGTTTGCTATGTTTTATCCTCTCTATAGCAAGGAAAATTGTTACTAAAAATAATTGGAAATCCCAACCTACTCCTGTCTTTAAAGCTGAGTTTATTCATCTTGTGAAATACATTTGTAAGAATGAGATTGCTACTATAAAAGCAAGGACTAACAACACAACTCATCATTTAATTGCTTGGACAAAATTGTCTAATCTCTTAGAGAAATATTAAGTGTTCTCCAATGTACATTGCTTTTTAGTTGTTATGGACATCATATATAATTTATTTGTTCTTTCTTGTTAGTATACTGTCAAGTTATTGTGTTATAAAATGAATAAAAACATTCTGAAAAAAAAGAAGTTATTGTAAATGTAAGCAGGAATATTAGGCATGCATATGGTATACAAAAGAAGTAATAATATACATATGCAGTTTGTACAAGGGATATTAGTATCACACATATATTAATATAATAATTTTGAATATAAATATCCCTGGTAGAGGAATAGCACCGCTTGGTATTGGAATCCAGCAGATTGTCTGAAGCAGTTCACAGTCATGTCTGTTTGTTCAGCTAGGAGTGCAAATTTACATATTTTAAATTCATTGGTCTGTAGTTTTTGACAACTGTCTTGTGAGTCCACACTGAGAAGGGGTAAGACATATCCCAGTTTTGTGGTTAATACATTTTTGGCTATAGACATACATAATACAGTGGTTTAAGAGGTGGAATATCTAATAACACAATTTTAACTAAGAAAGAATTTTGACAGTGATGTCTGTATGATTAGAAAAGTTAAGGAAGAGGTCTAGTGCTAGCCCTAGGTATTTTGTTTCTTTACTTTGGAAATAGTGTTGCCTCTTAAATTTTTAATTAGTAATTCTGTTAGTGAATGCAGTTTCTTTATACTTAAAAAAGCATAGCATTGATGTTGGTAGAGATAATTAGTAGTCTAATAATCTAAAGCAACATACATATAGGGTTGGGAATTTTGTTTGTAGATTTGTTTGGCGGGATTGATGTGTTTTGCTGGCTATGGCAGGTCTAAAGAGGTGTCATTCATAAAGAGTTAGAATAGAAGGGACCTAAGATAGAGCCATGGAGAGCACCAGTATTGATACTAGCAATATTTCAGAAACTGATTTTAGATATAATTTGGAAAGTACTCCCGTTAAGATAATTATAGAACCAAGTATTATTCACAGAATTTAAGATTTTAAGTTTGTGTAGAAAAAGTCTATAGCTGGTAGTCTTAAATACTTTAGTAAGGTGAAGAAATTTGCCTGATGATATCAGTTCTTTATTTATGCTGCTGTAAATATAATCATTGTCTGTTAGTAAAGCTGTCATGGTGCCGAAGGAATTTCTGAAGTCATGCTACTGATTACAGAAAAGGCTATAGCTGCTAATATGTTTTTAAAAGTTGTTTTTTTTTCTTGAAATACTAAATATAATGCCTGTTATACAAATGACTTGGAGTATGTTGTTAAGTCATTTCCTTATTAATTGCCTGCACCTGCAGACTCACTATGTGTCTAATTGCATGCATTTGTTGATGAGAAGCAAATAATAGCTTTACAAATGAATGACAAAGCTCTTTTCAAATGCTACAAAACTATCATTTGAATGTTTTCCTTTTTCTAACCTGTTTTGTAAAAAAGATAGTTCCCTTCTGTGCAACATAAACTAAGAATATTAGTATATACTTCCACTTATATACAAAAAGTGGAAATTGTTATACATATATACGATACGATCAGTACACTTTTGCATCCTCTTCAGCAGCCCAAGATTAGATTATATTGCTTGTATGTAGCACTTATCTTACAGCATAAACCCCAGAAGAATTACATTAATGAAAAAAGTATTTTCTTATTGTAATATCACAAGCATAAACACCAATCATTGATAAGCCTCCCTTACTTCATATTTGAAATACCTCTGCATACTGTACAAAACTACTTCACAATATAAAATGAAATTCTCTTCAAGAAATGTATTATACACATATTACTAGGAACAGGCTATTTCTATCTTATAGTTATAGCTGAAAATGGGCACTTTCTGTGCCAGTCAGACTTTCCTGGTAAACAAATGTCAAATAAATTAATATCTAAAGTCCCTTTGTGGTCCTAAACATTGACAGAGTGGAAATATTGATTTAGAGTCCATCAATTTATCACAACAAATTTACAGTCATTTTTAACCAGCACTTGATGCAGACATGCAGTTTTTATGCCCAAACTGCAGCATTCAACACTGTTTCAGTTTCAAGGCATCCCTAATTTTGTTCTAGTCAGCTCCTGAGCTTTTATTGTTGGCCATTAGTTTTCTTTTGGAACACAGAAAAAATAAAGTGGTCTATATGGGCTTTGCTGTTATCAGAAAAATGAGAAGCAGAGTCTGTTTCAGTTTGGTGGCTCACTCTTTGTTGGGTAATCTTTTTATTTCCTCTGCAACCTGACCTATATTCAAAAATATCTTTGATCCTGCTGCAGGAAAAAAATATTCTAAAGACAGTTGGATATAGCAACTTGAATCTCATCCCTGCCTCTCAATATCCCATCACTGCTGGGCTAAACTTGTTTCTGTTCTATCTGCTGTACAGCAAATAATCATTTTCTACAAATACTCTGATGTTCCTAATTTTAATATTTATTTATTCATTTTAGGGTTCAGGCACCTAGGCAGCGAGAATTTTCCCTGGGGTACATTTGACTGGGGACACATGGCTGAAGTGACATTCAGCTGCAGAGAAATATGGCTGTTTGCAAACTCCCTGTGGGAGAAGCACACCCTGCACATGTTTTTCTAGAAGAAGAAGAAGTTATTTGTGTGTAATCTTCTTAAAATAGAAGAGGGGGCTAAAAAGAGGGGGCTAGGTGAGTCTAGAGGAAGAGGTAGAGGTTGAAGTACTAGGGAGGTAGCTGACTTCTTTGAGGAAGACAGAGGCTGAGAGTTAGCCATGAGAGGTGGTTGGTGATACGAGAGGAGGGTTCAGTGTATTTACAACCTGTAGAATATTTACTTCCTGCCAAAAATGTTTGGTATTGCCTAGAAGAGTAAAGTGCTTGATTCTGAAATACTTGCTTTTGTGCCTGCATATGGGTTGCTTAGCTAAGCTACATACAGAGGTAAAGGCAGTACAATTTTCTGCTGAGGGATTTTGTCTTCATGAAAACCATGCATTGTCCATAAGTTTGAGAATAGCTTACAGTCCAATGGTTAGCCATTGGGTTTTGTATTTTAAAAGGTGCTGTGTGAGAGAGAAGGATTTGTCCTGAAGTTGAAAGACGGTATGTGTCAGAGCTGTTGCAGCCAAGTTTGGGGTTTGTAAGTTGATAATGGGAGACCAGTTGAAAGTTGCTAGATGTTTTTTGATGTTGTCTGTATTGATGCTGGATCTAGATCTGAAGGTAACTAATCTGGGAGGTAGTTTTGGTGACTGATGGATAATTTGGAAGGTCATTGTGCAGTGGTCACTGAATGAGGGTTGCAGTACAGACATATTGGAGATGGCGGTAGGGTTGTTAGTGATTAGTAGATCCAGGTGAGAGTGGTTGTTGGTCTGGAGATTTGGATGAGTAGCATCATTGACTTACTGTATAAGAATGATATTAGCTAGGAATTCAGCAATGCCATTGTTCAGGGGACCTAGGTATTTTAGGTTAAAATCATCTAAAACAACATCATTTTTATAATTTCAGGTAGATGAGATGATAGTAAGAATAAAGGATTTAAATTTCTTAAGATAGGCTGGAGGAAGAAGGTAGGCAATTGCAATTGGAAGGTAACTGATCTTCTGGGAGGGAAGTTTTAGAAGGATCCAGTTAGATTCAACATCTGAGAAGGCATTTGCTTGTGCAACAATAGCTGGTTTAAGGTTGTTTTTATAAAGAATGAGAGTGTCTCCACCTTATTTGCTGCCATGTCTGGCATCATGAAGGTGTTTGTAGGAGGGAAGTAGATGCTAAAAATTAGGATTGTTTTGTCTAAGCCATGAGCTGTGATGTGAAGTGAATGGGTTGTAAAGAAGGTACACTATACTTTTCATTTCTTCCACAATTTTGCTAGGAGCAGCTCTTTCTGTATGACTACATCTTTACCAGTATAGATCTTGGCTGCTTCTCATGTCCAGATTTGGAGCATGCACATGGTGTGTCCTCTCAGTTTCCAAATCCTGCTGTGCAGTGCCAGTCTTCTTGCTTAAGTCTGCTTGCATAAATTAATCCAACCTATTCCATTTACTTTCTCGGTTACAGCAGAACATCTCAGGGTTTCTTTGTGTGCCCTGTATCTACTATGTTTTGAAAACAGGATATGTTTGAAAAGCTTCATGTGCAGCCTGTTTTGACTTTATATATTTCTTTAGTGCTTCACTTATTTTAGGCACCTCAAAATGCATTTGATTTACTTTTTCCTCTAAATTACTGGAAGCCATCTCCTGTACTGTAGAAAAAAAGTGGAAGTGCTTTTTGCTGTTTTCAAGGCTGTCTCCACCCCAGATTTGACTCTTCTCTTTTTAATTGATTTTATTTTACTTTCTCCAGATTTCTTCTTTGCTGACATTTCGACAGTGCAGTCATTAATCAGTAACTTGAATTTTACCCAAAGTGTTAACATTTACTGACTTTTTATAGCATTTTCATTTTTCATAATCAACCTACTTTTCAGAGTGCAGTCATATTGGGATCAATAGATGGATATGTTGGAATTAACACAACTATCTCTCCCTGTCCAGTCTTGTTTGGCCTTTGTAAGAATATGTGTTTGAAGGATATGATGTCATTATAGGAGCAGAAGAGGTAAGTAGTTAATGGTAACATAAAGTTTTAAAGATAACCTATAAAGTTAACATCCATGTCTGAAGTCGTTTCATCATTGGCAAGACCAGAAGAGATTTAACACAACTGCAAATGAGGAGTTTGTGTTGTTAAAGTTATATAGGGAAAATATTAGGTATGCAGGACAGAATAAAGTATTAATATATAGTGTGCGGTATGTAGCCAGTGTCTGGAAGTGCCAAGCAGAACATATTTTATTGTAGATATGTCTTAGACAAAATCAGGAGAGTAACGTGTCACTGTGGAAAGTATGCTATGCACAGAAAAAAAACTGTATTTTGAACATTTCTATGCTATTGGAATGATATCAAATAGGTAGGTAGGTAGGTTAGGCTAGTTGCTTCTGTGGGCCATTTTTAAGCCCAGCCAATTTCAATTCCAAACGTGAAAATCAAACCCTATATTTTATGTATGGAAAGTAAATGCCTTAACCATTATACCAACTGGAAAAACAAAAGTGTGAGATGTTTCTTTGGATTTCCAGAGGGCTTAGAAAGCAGACTATTCTTTTCTGTTACCTGAAGTAATTCAATCTTCCCTACTAAGAGACTTGTTATGCTTAGGAAATATTATGAAGAAATTTTAGGATTACTGAGTCCATGGCATTTTTATTTTATTGTTTGATTATACTTGGGTGATTTAACACCACTAATGCAATAGGATGGTAATGCCAGATAGGTAGTTATAATGTAGGTGAAATGCACTGAGGGAATAATAAGGGGTGGTTGTAGCAAGGGCTGTCAAAATGTGAACAATAAGCTTTCACGTAATACAGGAAATTGAAACATTTAGTCAAAAGTAAACTGTGATTGGAAGAATGATTGGTGCACAATGATAATGGATAGTGTTTTTTTTTTCCTTTTTGAACAGAGTTGGGAGAAATGTGACAAGCTTGTATTGAAGGTAATATTAACCAGGAGAAGATTAGTAAAATGAGGGACTGTAAGCTACAAACATTTTGCCAAGAATTATCCTATGGGAAGGTTTCGTTTAAATAAATAATAAAGTACAAGGTGCACGAATAAACACAATGTTTAAATAATGATTGTCAGGGTGTAGAAGGAATATACAAATATATTTTCTTATACGGTAATGAATTAACTCTTTTGGGAGTTATTATCTGATATTTTTTAATATCCAAAATTTAAGATATACAACAAAAAAGATTGTGGCACGGAGCAAGTAAAATAGTGTAACAGCATCATTGTATTCAGCTGGATAGGATGGTATTAACAGTTTCATGACATTTAACTCTGAAGATATGCTAATATATATGAAGATATATTCAACAGAAAGAGGAGTATAGAGAAAGAATTTAGAAAATGGAAGGAATACCTCACCATGAGGGAGACAATGAAAATATTAATATTTTATATATATATATATATATATATATATATATACATATATATATATGTGTGTGTGTGTGTGTGTGTATGCACATATTTTTTCTTTATTATAATGAATGGAGGCTTTTACAAGTTTAATATGCATTATTTTTATAGGGTATTATTTTTTACTGTTTAACTTGTCCATTTGTGCTTTTAATTCCTATAATAGATTGGAGATTTTGATCTGTAAAATGCTGAAATAATAAAAAGTTCCTGTATCGTACTGTATTTCTTGCAAAGAATAATAGTGCTATACTCCATTTCTACTCCACAGTGTGTGTACTGAAACACTTATCAAATCACCAGTAGGGGAACAGAAACCACTTTTTTCTGATCTTCCTAAAATCAAGGCTCAGAGAGCTACCTGCTGTAACATTGACATTGCAGGAAACTAAAACAAATTGATAGTATTCCAACAAAATATGTAGTCTTATAACAAGATTATCTTGCACCACTGATACAAGTCAATAAAAACACCAATATGCATTTCTGACCAGCTTAATAATTGACATCAAGTTAAACACCACCAGATAGTAATAACTCTTTCTAAAAATATAGAACATTAACTTAGACTACAATGTGACATGACCTAGGAAGCCAGTTGGGATTACTTGTTCCATGCCAACCTCTCAGCTATTATCCGAGTGCTTACAACAAGCCTCCTCAGATAGTTTACATTACCCACCAAGCTCAGGATTCACCACTATTTGCCTCTGTAGAAGATAACAGGGGATTCAACAACCTGAGGGCTTCCTCCCATACCCATTGCAGTAGGAGGCTATAAAAAGGGGAATACAAGGGGGCTAGGGTTGTGAAGAGACCATCTACTGGCTAATGTGCCAATAACTTGATAGTGTGCATGGGGCTGGTCACTAGAATGAAGTGCAAAGCTCTTGGATGTTTTATTTAAACACCTTGTCTCTGTCCCACTGACTCACTTGTGGGACAATAGGCTTGCAGGCAAGCCATTCTTGTGGCCTAGAGGCGAGTCAATAAGAACAACAGTTTGCATTTGGAACCAGTTTAATAACGGGCATCAAGTTAAACACCACCATATAGTAATATCTGTAAAAATATTGAACATTAACTAAGATCATAAATGTGTACCTAGTCTTTATTTTGCAACTTAGCTGTCTGCAGTCTCAAAATACTGGTAATAGAAATTGCATTATTAATGTCAAGAGGTCGAGTTTTGTTAAATAGCAGTTGACTGTTCCTTATATTCTAATGTGGGTTCCCAACCCTCTCCCCTAGGAGAAACATCAACTTTACCTATAATAAAAAACATTTTTTTAAATTGTTACATCGTGAGATGTCTATAAAGTACATTACGAATAACTTTCTTTTTTATATCTTTCTGATGCTTATATATCCTTTGGTAACTAAAATGTGCAAAGTATCCAACAGACTTATGTTACAGCAACTTCATCAGATTAATACACACAGAATACCTTACAAGTTTAAATAACAAATACACAAATCACATGATCAGCAATCAGTTGATATTGAGTATGTCACAATATGAGTCAACACATCAAATCAAATAAAATAAATGAAACAAGTTCCTCTTACAATTTGACTAAATATAAATCTCAAAGTAAAAAACATTTCTTTTCTTATAACCAATGGAATTCCCGCTCACTTTGATAAATATACATTAAAATGACCTATTAACTTATTAAGCCTAGTGTTTAAACATATATAATTCCCACCAAATATTCAAATCTATTAGTTTAAAACACTAACCTTAAGTAAAACACCTTACCTATCAGTTGTTTAACTACAAATAACAACGTATATGGTGAATGGCAGCTTAGTTACAATTTCTTTTGTATGTGTGTGTATGGTGACTTCACCCTCCACAAAGAATTCATAACTATAGAACAATGCTGTCCATTATAGTTTAAACACCCTATCATGTCAAACGGGTCAAACTAGTTTGACCGAAGATGTCATATACATACGGAAAAAACAGACTATTAAAATTGTGTATACTGGATAATACTAAACATGTACATAATGTAAAATCATAGTATAAAATTACCTCAACCTTTCACAAATCGACCTATTGTATTTTACCTAATCAAACTTCTAAGTTTTAAAAGACAAGCAATATTACAAGAGTCATTGAGACCAGGACTTGAAAAGGCATTAAGCCTAATCTGCCATGCTAGTTTTCGTTCTTCGAGCAATAAATTAAAAGGACCACCTCTTAGATCCATTTTAACTTGATTGATTGCTTTAAATAAGAATTTATGATTTTCATTAAGGGCCAGGTGTCTGACTAAAGGACTCTCCTGTTTGTTTGTCTCGATAGCATGAGTGTGTTTATAAACCCTATCTCGGAGCCTACGCTCAATCTTCCCCACAAAGAAGGCTGAGCAGAATTGACACCTGGCTACGTAGACAACCTGTTTAGAATTACAATGAAATTTGCATTTCATCTTATATTTCCTCCCATTTATACAAAAACTTTCACCAAGTTCCATGAATTTACACATCCTGCAACACCCACATGTAGTCATCCCAATTTGTTTAGTTAGGCATGATGTTACCTTCCTTTCAAGGAGGTTCTTAGGATTAGGTCCTTTCTTAAACACTAGTTTAGGAAGGTCACCAAATTTGTTAATCAGGAGTTTGTCAGTAGTAATAAACTCCCAAATTCTGTATAAAATAAATCTAACTGTATCACTGACCTTACTAAAGGAAGTAATGAAACTAGTTCTAAAGTCCTTGTTGATTTTGTCTACATGTATTTGTTCAGTTAATTGTATCTGAGGTACTATAGACTCTAAGTCAGATCTGTAGACAATACTGTCATATGATGTTCTTCTGCTTAGAATAGGTTTAATCAGACCTGAATGTCTCTTATGTGTTACCTCCACAACTAGAGCCTGTACTAAACAAATAGGATAGCCCCGCTGTTGGAGCATATTACTCAACTGTAAACATTCATCACTAAAGTCAGATTCTAATGAAACCGTCTTAGCTGCATTAATGAGCTGACCCTTTACTATAGAGCGTTTTTGGTGGAATAGATGACAGCTCAAAAAGTGAAGGAATGAATTAGAATACGTATCTTTTCTATAAATTCTTGACACGTATCTGTTATTAATGGTATCCTTAAATAATTTACAATCCAAATAATCTATACATACAGTGCTAAAGTTAATTGTGAACTTGAAAAACTCCGTTGTGGAGTTCAAGTAGGACACGAATGTCCGAGCCTGATATTCGCTACCCTTGTAAATCACAAAAATGTTATCCATAAAGCATGTGTAAAAGGTAAGGTTCACTCTGTATTCAGTGTTCTTAAAAATAAATTATTTTTCCCAGTATGTCATCACTAAATTTGCAAAACTGGCCCCACAGGGTGAACCCATAGCTACCCCACATTTTTGTAAGTAGAACTCATTATTGAAAATAAAATAATTGTTTGTGAGAATGATATCCAATAAAGTTTCTACAGTATAAATCTCCTGAGTTGGTGCATTTTTAGATTTTAATATAAGACTGACCCATTCAATACCATCCAAATGTGGGACTGAAGTATAGAGGTCCATGACATCAATAGTTAAAAAATTGTCATCTCCATTGAAAACCAAATTGTTAATCTTTTCTAAAAATAACCAAGAATCTCTACATATCTGGGGTTCAGTCTGAAGGATTTTTTTAAAATAGTGTCTACTACTTTAGCACAAGGATATGTAATTGAGCCTCTTCCATCTATTAGAGGTTTCATGGGTGGATCAAGTGACTCTTTATGCACTTTGGGGATGCCAAACATAACTGGGGTTCTAGGCCAAGGTAATGTCATATAATTAAAGGTATCTATATCTATATCTATCATTGACTCAATAAATAAGTCATTGCAATAACCTTTTATATGGCTATATGCTGTATTTACTTCATTCAATGAAGCTTTTGAATATGCTTCACTAAGTAACAAAGTTTGCATTCTTTTATTATAATCAGCTTGGTCGAATATAGCCACCCCCCCACACCTTTATCGGGCTTGACTACTCTAACTTGTGATGTTCTTAACAATTGCAACATTGATTGCTCTTCTATGGTAACATTAGACTTCATATTAGATAAACCAGATTTTAAGGCTTTAGCAAAGTGTCTAAAGTCCAATTCACACGGATGTTCAAAAGTCCTTAAAGTTGGATGTAGAGGAGGGTTAAACGTGCTTGGAACCCTCAACTCTTGATTAGTGTTGGCAGTGTTACCAAAAAGAACAGTCAAGTTCAACTTCCTCACAAAAAGCTTTAAGTCCATAATTAATTGGACTAAGTTTGAGGATCTACTTGGGACAAAAGTATTGCCCCTTGCAAGTAAATCAGTAAGCACAGGGTCAATCCTTATAGAGGAATAATTAAAGATGTGAAAATCCCCTGTCGAGTTTGTAACAATATTTACTATGCGAGTATCTTCATTTGCTATCTTTTGAACTTGCTGTTGTGCCATTTGTTCTTTTGGTTCTTTTGATTCCGATTGTAATATTTCTTTGGTATGGCTCCTGTATGGTTTACCTCTTGAAAATTTTGGTTTGCCTCACTTCGCCCATTCCCGTTATGTTGGTCATTTGTAGTACTATTATTGTTATTGTAACTACGTATACGTTCACTCTGTCTCACAGGACAAAAGCCTGGTACAGACTCTGAAATATCTGAGTTATTTGAATTATTAACAACATTGCTTTCATTGTCCTGTTGTGTGGGTGAAATGTTAATATTAGAAGTTGTTGCTACTTGTGCAACAGAAGGCTTCGGATATGCACTGCCATTGTCGTAAGCAGTTCTATCTCTATTCATTTTTTAAATTTTATTGTATTTAAGCCTTTCCAAGAGTTGATCAATACTAGTAAAGCATCTTTCGTAGTCAAATTTGTACCTCAAGAAGTCAATGTCAGAGGTAATATCCGTATTTAAGGCAGAAACCTCCTTTGTAAGTATCTCAATTTGAAGCATATAATGTTTTATCATTAATTGCATTAAGTCAAACCCTTGCTGGTTAAAAAGGGTGATTAACTCCAAATGGAATGGCGAATCAGCTATTAACCCAGTGGGGTATTG
Organism: Protopterus annectens; assembly: GCF_019279795.1. Classification (NCBI taxonomy): domain Eukaryota; kingdom Metazoa; phylum Chordata; order Ceratodontiformes; family Protopteridae; genus Protopterus; species Protopterus annectens. The sequence continues at coordinate 840,686,262 of NC_056731.1, forward strand.
GTGAAATCATAACCCCTTCGTGACAATACGCTGATTCAAACATTCATTAAAGTAAGCTACTTCAAGCTGAAGTTTCTTTAATTTGAGCAGCTTAGAGTCAAAAAGTTTTAATTTTTCATTTAATAACTGAAAACTGACCTGTTGGTTGCCACAAATACCGGCCCGTCGCTCCTGGTTAAGTCCATTACCAAAAGACAGGTTAGAGATGTTCGGCACCCATTCATTAAAAACTGGAGTGCCAGTAAGCCCCGTTCTGTGGTGGAATACATTCCCTTGTTCATTCAAAGGTAAACGGTCAGTAGGTAATAAAGATCTAGGAATTTGTTGAGCTGCTGGTATAGAATCATTAACAGATTCTTGGATGCTCTCCGTACTTTGAATATTGTCCACGTTAGGAGTATTATGTATGCTAGGTTCGGTAGAAGTTAAACAAGCTCTCAGCATTAAACTCCTGCTTGCCTGCTGGTTAAGGTTGACATTGGAATCTCCATTCTTAAAAAATGTTGCTGTGATAAAGTTTCATCAACTTTATCAAGGCGGGAAGAAAACGAGTCCATCATTGATTCAAAACATTCAAAAGAGTTGTAAGGTTCAGCATCTCGGTCTGTAGTTGTTGCGATGCAAACAGGTTTGGACTAATCGGACTTTTGGATACCCCAGATGCCATACAGAAGCAGGAACAAATGAGGTGAAAAGACAAACTGGTAACTAAAATGTGCAAAGTATCCAACAGACTCGGCAAGACACAAAAGAGAGACCAGTGCTGTTTATTAAATGAAGCGCTATTCGTTGCCATGTTATGGCAACTTCATCAGATTAATACACACAGAATACCTTACAAGTTTAAATAACAAATACACAAATCACATGATCAACAATCAGCTGATATTGAGTATGTCACAATACGAGTCAACACATCAAATCAAATTAAATAAATGAAATGAGTTCCTCTTACAATATGACTAAATATAAATCTCAAAGTAAAAAAACATTTCTTTGCTTATAACCAACTCACTTGTGGGACAATAGGCTTGCAGGCAAGCCATTCTTGTGGCCTAGAGGCGACTCAGTAAGAACAACAGTTTGCATTTGGAACCAGTTTAATAACTGGCATCAAGTTAAACACCACCATATAGTAATATCTGTAAAAATATTGAACATTAACTAAGATCATAAATGTGTACCTTGACTTTATTTTGTTTAGCTGCCTTCAGTCTCAATATACTGGTAAGAGAAATTGCATTATTAATGTCAGAAGGTCGAGTTTTGTTAAATAGCAGTTGACTGTTCCTTATATTCTAATGTGGGTTCCAAACCCTCTCCCATAGGAGAAATACCAACTTTATCTGTAATAAAAAACATTTTTTTTTAAATTGTTACATCAAGTGAGATGTCTATAAAGTATATTACGAATAACTTATTTTTTATATCTTTCTGATGCTTACATATTCTTTGCTCAGATGCCTTTCTGTTTTGCCCACATAGAAGCCATTGCCGGACAGGCAGTTTGCTTTACTTTTACAATTTTCACTTTTATAATTACATGCTTCAGGGCAGAATATAATCTGTGGGTGGTTGGCTACAATTACATATGAGCCTTCATGAATATATTTGCAATATTTACATGTACCACACATTGACATTTTCCCTGTTAGAAGCCATTAAAATCTTTTTAAAAATCTCTTAACAAATTCATGCATCTTTTATAGACAAATCTAGGTCTTGTTCCTAAAACATTAGTGTTGGCATCTCTTATCACTGCATTCTTCCGATTTATTTAACAATTGTTTACTGGGAAAATCCAACTAGGACAGAGCCCATTTTCAGCAGAGGACCGGGAAGAAATGTTCCAGAGGCATGTCTTTGAAATTTGGGAGAAAACCATACCAAATCCATGCAAGCATGCAGACTCTGCACAGAAGGCACCCTTGCTGAGAATCAAACTAGAGAATCTCTTGCTATGAGGTGACAATGCTAACCGCTACACCACTATTTTTACAGTAATTTGCATTACTATAGAAATTGCCCCACTACACATACTTTGAACAACCTTAGTAGTAGAAAAATTGTTGTTATTGTTTTGGTTTAGTCTCCTTGGACTAACTTCAGTGTTACTTAATAAAGAAGAAAGTCCTTAGTCCTACTTTTTACTATTTGCATAGATACCTGCTCTATGAGTTTGTGTGGATAATCCCTTGCAATAAGCAGTTGTTAGCAAGCTCTTCCAAGAACACCTGGCCTTCGCTCACTAGTCTTGATAAACTAATTGTTTGTCCTAGTGGTTCTTTTTCTGCCATGTATGGTGATTATTAGAAAAATATAAAAAGCTATTAGAATGATCATAAACTGGCACGCCCCACATGTAGCAATAGCAATAAATGGGCCACAATGCAATCCTTTATTACTCAGGAAAACCCAAATATACCCAGGCATCCATAATAGAATCCTGGTTAAAAGACAATCACTGTGCTTCTGGTTACATCCTTTCCCACTATAACATTCTGTTTGACAATGGCAGGAGGAGCAGTTATGCTATTATTCAAATAAAATAATTCTCTAAAAATTATTTCCTCAAACAATGCCATTCAAATTGATGATAAAGCACAAAACTGGATACTAGCCAACCAACTAGTAGGCCAACACACACTAGTTACTATTACATATACGCCCCACACACTTCTATTGACACTATTAAGCATACACACGGAAATATTCCCTAAGTGCTACCATAAAAGTGTGATCATTCTTGGTGACCTTAACTTTAATACTTGCAGGGAATCCACTTGAATAAGTTCTTGCTCCAGTTTGGAATAGACCGGGTGGTTAAGGAACCCACTGGATACAATATTAAATCAGGAAATCATTCTATACTTGACCTCATCTTTCATAAATATTATCAGTCAACCAAATGACCTGAGTGACCACTGCCCAGTCATCTCCTAATGGTCATCCAAAACAATTAAGCCCAGCCAACAAATAATTTAAACTCTCTCTTTTACAGAACAGAAACAATGTACATTAGATGATAAACTATATATTCTTGAATGTGAATGGTCACTTCTTTCCAGCAAACAGGATCTAGTAAGTGCTTTATCGTTTTTTTATCAAAACTCTTTCTGAAATCTAGGACTCTGTCTTCCCCATCACACAGAGGAGACTTGGAGGTCAAAAATGCCCCTTGATCTCTAATGAAATCAAGGACTTCATTAAACAAAGGCATATGGCTTGGATAAGCTGAAAGCAAAATGCTTCAAACAACCAATTGCTGCAGGCCTATCTCTTCCTCGGGAAAAGACCAGAATAGCAACAAACTCTGCTAAGCCATATTCTTAAGGGAAAAGCAAATGAGGGCTACCAAAAGTCCAAAACATTTTCTAGAAAGAAATAAAATCACTAACAGGCTGAATAATAAGCCCATCGGTTTCTTCAAGTAACAGTAATTTAGCCAATAACACAACTGAGGCATTTAAAGACATACTTAACTCACTAATCTAAACTATTACCAATTCCTTCTCCTCCTCTATTGCTAACAGTTCTCCATAAATAAGGAATACATCAGCAAGCTTATATACCTTACAAGACTGCGGCCACATCCTACTTTAAATATATCTCAGTAAAGGAAACTAAAGCCCTATTAAGAATATTAAAACTTTTCTCTACTAACATAAATTCACTTCACCCTTCCTTTATTACAAGACCTTCACTTTTAACTTCTCTCTTACTACTGGAACAGTTAGACCATGACTAAAACACTCCATCATTATTCACCTTCTTAAAACCCAATTCTCTAAAATGCTAAACGATTATATAGAGATATCAAACCTTTATCCTCTAAACTAAATATTTGAGACGATTTTATACCAGCAAACGCTGACAGATAAATACAGCTATGGCCTTCACTCTGATAAATAACATGGTTTCAGAAAGGCTTTCAGTACCACTATATCCCTTTTCTCTGCAACAGACACAATTTTCAGTATTATAAACAATGACCTCATAACAGCTGGCATATTTCTAAATATGACAAGAACATTTGAAACCATTAACCATATTGCTAAAAAATCAACTTTAGAACTTCTACCGTGAAATGGGTCCAAAGCTATTTAGAAAATAGTACTTTTACAGTCTATCTAGCAATCAACTATCTTTAGAAAGTGCACTTCTCACAGGAGTCCCACAGGGTTCATTCTTGGGACCCCTACTATTCTCTTTATTTATTAATGACCTAGCAGATGAATACCCCTTCCTGGATTAAACATTATATGCTGATGACATACTATTACTTGAGATGCACAAATCGCTGTACTGCAAACCAGCTCCAACAATCCTTTTCATCTCTTTGTTCATGGGCAGAGAGAAATGGCCTTCTTATCAACACACACACACACACACACACACACACACACACACACACACACACACACACACACACACAACGTTATGCTTTTTTCCACCTCTCACAAATTGAACAAATTACCTATTTACAAAATAACTGGTAACCACAATAATACTATTCCTACAGTAGAGGAATACAGATACCCAAGCCTCACTCTTGACCTTCCCTTACATTTTATATTAATACTTACAATATAGTTAATAAAGTACTAACACAATTAAAATTAGGCTGCCCCACCTACTGTATGTTTCTCTCTAGCTAAAATTGTTCTCATTCCAAAGCGTGAATATGGGCTACCACTGCTAGTCTCTTACAATACCCATGAAGTCCAAATTGTGGAAAATAAACTTTGCACTACTTGCAGACAAACATTCACACCATTGCTACCTTCCTAAGAAAGTAAATTGGATACCAATAACAGAAAGCTCCTCCTACCTAGTTGGCAAACTGATATATAGTTGTAAAGGAAGGTCTTTGCCCCCCTTTAAGGAGGAAGGTCCCACTAAGAGCAGGCATATATCCCGAGAAGCATCCAAATAAATGTTGTCTCTGAGTAGACCCCCATTCAAGACAGCCACAGGGAGCTTGCTTTCTCCAAGCTGGGACCTGCCCTATGGAACAACCTAACTCCTGATTCCTTGGTTAGTGTTTGGATGAGTAACTGTTTTGAAATGTCAGTTTATTATCATTGCAGGAAAATGTTTCTTTTTTACATGCATACATTTACTAGCATTATATAATGATTTTAGCATTACCATTCATTTTAATATAATTAAAAGGAGTTTTTACATGTAGTTATCCATGTTATTGTTATTTAAACTCATGAGTGACTGAATATATGTACATATATACATATTTTGTTAAAGTCTTTAAATATGCATTTATCGTTAAGAGGGGTCAGCTGTCATATGGTCACTTGAATTGCTTTAAATAGAGCACTTAGTGCCATTTTTAACAGATTCTGATGAAGTCTGATTCAACTTACATACGGACGAAAGTCCTAAATCTTAATAAAACATTTTTTTTTGTATTATCCTGGTACACATCATCCTGTCAGCATGGTTTTTCTATTTTTTGGTTCCTACATACCACTCTTTGCCCCTATGCAATATAACATGAGATTCAATAACTTGGAGGGTTTCCTGCCCTACCATCACAATAAGAGGGTGTTGAACTATAAAAGAAGAAATACAAGGTGCTGGCCATGAAACCACCCATCAGTATGAAGAAAACAGACAGCTGTAAGTTAAATAAATGTGAGCTCAGGTCATTCAAGTGAACTCCATCAGAATCAAAAACCTTTTTGTTCAGCTTTGTGAAGTCACTGTGCTCAATCACATGGATGTCCATGGTTCCCGCTATCTGGGCTTCTAGAAGGTTAATAAAATGTCTCAATAATTCAATGGTGGATGATCTTGTAGGTGATCTTGTATCACCTTTGCAATGGAATCTGAGCACCAAAGCCAACCAGAAAATCACCTTGCTTTGATGATGAACACATAGGTTGGCTAGGTCTGATAAAATCCAGGCTAACAAGATCTTTGGGATTAGGGTCAGGTCATTACCTCCAAAGTTTATGATTAGAGTGCAAGGTCAGGCCACTTGGTAGCTAAATGATGCCAGACACTCCACCACTGAAACCAAGAGAACCCTGAGTAACAAAAACAATCCAATTATTGTGGTCCAAAAGACAGGTTAACCCCTTCAGGTGAATTGCTGTCCTCACTGTCACTCTCTGAATAAAGGAGTGCCTTATAATCCACAGGATCTTCATCTTTCTAAAGGCAAAATAGTGATGTCAGTGTCTAATAAAAGAAAGGAAAGCATCTGACATCCATCTGCCCATTCTTTTAAACATTTTAGTCTTGTGCTGTTCAAATGCGAGGCCTGCATATCCAGAACACATGTGAGGAAAACCACTGACAGGGATACCTTGTTGTGTTAACGCCTTGTGTAGGGTAACATTAACTTCCTTAGGTGTAATTATGTGTCCTGATTTTAAATAAAAAATAGGATGAGAAGAAGAAATGCTAGGCTCTAGTTTGGTAATGATGTAGCCTAATAAACTGGGTATGTGAAGCAGTACCCAGCCTTCTCCAGACAGACTTGTTCACCTCAACTAGACTGATCCATTTTGGATCTCCCTAACCAAATTAAGAAATAATCTTTGGTTAAAATGATATCATCCCACGATATGGACTGTAATAATTTGCTGACTCTGAATACTCCTGCATACAAGCAAGTGAAAATAGTTAACCAGAGTATGACTGAATGAAAATCATTGGCTATGTAAAACACTCTCATAGTAGTGCGACCTAAAAGGCGGTAGCCTCTAGGTTTTCTAGGATCATGTGCTATTCCTTTAATGTTTTCCTAGATCAGTCTGGTAACTAACCAATGGTTAGAGATGTCAAGTAGCCCTAAGGAATGAGCTAACCATCCTAAGGCTGTTATGTGGATGTGTATAAAAGTGGGAGCCTTGCTCATGAAACATCTCTCTATTAGAATGTGAATTATGACTGGGACCAACCAGTTTCTGCTATGCTGTGGCAGTCTTCTATTAAAAAAAAAACTTAAATGCTACAGCAATGAGGAATAGGCCTTTTTAGTATTCGGATACCAGGAAATGGATAGAAGGACACTGGCTGTTCTTTGACAATCTGCCAAATTTATGGAGGTATAAATTTCCCAAACTGCAGTGCTTCTGGTGCCAGCTGACATAATCTGGAGATCTTCAAGTGGGATAAACTATTAACTATTTCATTTCTGCTTCCTTGTAATTTATTGAGCTATAAAGTTTGAAACTGATTTGTAAACTTAATAAGACCAGTAATCTTAAAACTGTATGCACCTATCTGGACTTAGAAGATCTTTTAACTAAAGTTTGTACTATGGCTTGATTATAGAAATAAAAACTGACCTCCCCCCTTTTTAATATTTGACCATAACAAAGAACTAAATAAGTTCATGTTTTCATTGACCGCACAAAGTCTGGTCCAGAATTGATTATTTTTTGGTCTCTGATATCATTTCAAACAAAATTACAAACTTTGCCCTTGAGGCTAGATCTATATCTGACCACTCGAATGTCTCACTTTGTATTAATCCAACTCACCACCTGAATCGCGATGGTAGTAGTCCCACTCGGTCACTAAACAGTAACATTCTTAAAAAAGAAGATGCTCTGCCTGAAATTAATGATTATTTGAAACAATATGATACAGAATCTTGTTTATCCACCATCACCTTAGATATCCAATTGGCTATGGCCAAAGCGGTCATCAGAGGAATACTCATACACAAATCATCTTATTATAAAGAAAAAAGAGAAATTGTACATCAATAACTTCAACAATGAGCATAAGATGACTGATGCGCAACTTCAAAAGGATTTTTCTCTTGAACTGGAAATGAAACTACATGAGATACAAAAAAAAATGTACTCCTTTCACTTAAAAAAAATCAATCCTTGGTAGAACTCAAACTCCTTCACAGATATTCAGAATGGGCTCATACCCCATCCAGAACACTAGTTAGACTCATAAACATCAAAGAGGGACCAAACTATATTAATGAAATAAAATACAAAGGGAAGAACTTATACAGTAATGAATATATTCGACATTTCAACATTTTGTGTCGATTATTACGCTGTCGACAGTTTGAGTTTTCGACAGCGTAATATAAATGCACTAAGTATATGAACAATTCGAAAACAATATTCATCCCAAAACTGAACTCTGACAAGTCCAACCCTCTCTGCTATAGGCCCATTGCCCTTATTAATGTTGACATCAAAATCTTATCTACCATTTTTGCTAATAAAATTCAGAAAGTTATAGCTACAGGTATTTCTTCTGAACAGTTGGGATTTATGAAACAGAGGCAGCTGTGTGACAATACTCTTACCTTAAACACATTCATACTGTTTCTAAAAAGTGATAACCACCCGCATTATGCACTCACACTAGATGCTACCAAAGCCTTTGATAACGTTGATCTAAACTCCCTTTACCTAACCATGAAATAGTTTAACTTTCCCGATCTTATTATCAACACTATTAAGATGCTTTAAAACAATGCATCTACTTGTCTGTATATAAATAAAACTTTATCATGCCCTATTAAAATTACCAAAGGCACTAGGCAGGGCTGCCCACTCTCACCTTATTTTTTCAATTTATATCTCGAACTTTTCCTTGTCTGAGTTAAACGAAAGACTTATCACCAGATCCCAAAAGTCTTTAACCTTGATATAAATTATTCTGCATTTGCAGATGACCTAAACATCTATTTTGAGCTTCCCAACACCGATCTTCATAAAATCCGAAATTCTATTAATCTTTTTGCTGAGGCTGCTAATTATAAATTAAACCCTGCAAAATCATCTATTTTTCCATTAAACACTGCAAATCATTTAGAATATTACTTCCCCCTGCCTGACATTCCTCTCAAATATACACGCATATACCTAGGCATAAATTTCACACACCCTCACCAAGAACTAATAAAAGCAAACCTATATAGAGTCTGGGATCAGATAAACAATGATCTAACTAGATGGAAAAACATCAATCTCTCTTTGCTATCAAAATCTGCTATCGTTAAAATGAATATTTTGCCTAGAATCCTTTTTCATCTTAACTCCATCTTCTTAAATGTTCCGAAAATTTTTTTCAGAAAAATGGAAACCACGATCTCAGAGTTTTTATGGTTCTCTAAATCAACCAGAATATCATACAGGAAACTAATTACCCCAAAGACCAAAGGTGGTTTAAATCTCCCGGACTTTAATTTATATTACCACATCATTAATGCTAGCCGTCTAATTCAAATAGCCTGCTATGATCCCTCTGCTGAATCTTGGTACCCAACCTGGATCAAAATCTGGTGCGACTATATATATATATATATATATATATATATATATATATATATATTCGTTAAAATTCAATCCATATGCTGTCCCTTTTCTAGCACCTGATGTTGACTACAAATTCAAGCTCTTCCCTACACTAAAGAACAAAATTTGCATTTTTCAAGCTCTCATGACCTCCTTAAATTTACACAATACTATTCCCATTCTCCAGCCTATTCACCTAAACCCTAACTTAAAAATCAATAATAAAATGATTGATCTAACAAACTTCTCTATTATTAAGAAATCCATAGTTTGGCAGTTTTATAACTCTAAAAATGTTGCTGAGGTCAAAGCCTTATTTGGTGCTCCTAACAAATATGATCCTATCTTAAGACAAATTACCTCACTTATAAAACAAAAATTCTCTTGCTATAGAGTGAAGGGGCAATACATTACAGTATCACAAACTATCATTAAATCACTTTCCCTAGGGAAGAAAATGATTTCAAATACCTATAAACTTATGTCAAGCATTAAATATAATCATTCACTTCTATTTTCCAAATATTGGGACGGCATACAAGGAGAAATCTCAATGGAGTCTAAGTGCGAAGCAATCAATAATACCCTGAATCTAACCCCCTTCAAAAACCTAATTTACACTCAACTTATGATAAACAACAATTCCTACTATACCCCAGCTGTCTTACTGAAATTTGGATACAATAAAAACCTAACCTGTCCGTTCTGTTCCCCCCACATGTAGATATACTTCACATCTTTTGGAGCTGTAAGAATATTTACAAACTTTGGTGTTCTCTCAGAACTCAGTTGGAAAAAAACGGGATACGAAAAAAACAAATTTTCTTGGCAAATCATGATTCTAAATATAATTTCTAAATCTCTTAAGGGTATCCATCGCCACATCTGTATTACGGCCTGCGCTCTTCTCAAATATTTTATAGCCAGGAATTGGGTCAATCCCTCAGTGATAGCTTGGGAAAACTTTACATCAATGGCAATCAAATATATATCTGCACATAAGTTATGCAATAATAACAAAAAGAAAAAAGAATATTTTCAGAATTACTGGTGTAGCCTTTTGACCTAATCCAAACTAAATAATCTTCCAAAATGTGGGTCACTAACATTACATTCCAGGGAATCCTCCATCGGTATCATATCTGGCCCTATAATCATTAGACATTATCATCACACTGTAACTTTTGATTTTACAAAGTATTCTGTTAAATTATTTTGTTATCCTCTGGCATCCATGGTGTAAATATGTTGTAAATACGGTATAAATAGTTTCATATGGTGTAAATAGTTGGTTTATATGGATATATCCTCCTTACCGCTTTTCTTTCTTCTTAGGACAGTCATATACTCCTCCTTCCAAGCCATTTTCTATTTCTATCTCTAGATTCTGACTGTAATAGGTTATTGGGGGTCTTTACTGCTTATATTATTCTCTAAGATGTAAGTTTCCCTGTAAGATAATTGCTGTTTTATAAATGCATAGTTTTTGCACTAACTGTTATATATATATACCTATACCTATACTTTACTGCTTCCTGTAATGACTTACAGTTTTTCCTTTGTATGTTTGAAAAGTTTGTAAAATTCAATAAAAATATATTTGAGAAAAAAAAAAAAAACTGACCTTCCCATTGGAAAAAAATGTTCTTTCCAAATGAGAGTGGCTACCTAAATAGGGCGATTTCTGAAAAAGTTATGTCTCATTTGCTTTCTGAACTTCCTTCCTTTCAGTAAATTGGATAATTATTTTAAGAAGGTCCTGCCTGGGGAAATGGCCTGGCAATCAAAGTAAAGCAGGCTATGTAACTGCATAAGCTCGCTGATACTAACTTTTCTGGTCAGCAGAAAGCTGTCAGTTTTGTTGCTGAGATGCTTCAGCTTGTCAGTAGGTAATTTAAATGCTGAAGCTGGGACATTAATTACTAAACCCAAGAAGGTAATGATTTGACTGGGGCCATCCAATTTGTCCACTGCAATAGGTACTCCCACCTCACTTTGTAATTCCATGAAGATTCACATACCTTCTTAGCACCTTCTTTCTGTTTGTCTGTTATCGGGTAATAATCTAAATAGTGAATGGCAGCTTGTGGAGGAGCATGGCATGGCCAACACCACTGCAAGCTAGTGCTGAATGTTTCAAATGCAGAGCAGGCAAAGTATAATCTGTCGTCAAAAGACAAAACTAACAAGGTCCAGTCTTCTTCTCTGCTGGGAAAGAGGTGGAAAGCAGACTGAATGATAACTTGGGCTGCTTGGTCCAAAGACACATAGTGTACTTTAGTTTGTTCCTTATTGAAAAAATCATTAACAGAGGACCCAACCGGGTGATAAAGATGAATAAGTTGGAATTCCTCTTACTTCTTTCTCAGAACCAGCACAATAGAGGGAAATTGTAAATGTGGGCCAAGGTGAGGGGCTGAAGGGGCCTGCAATTTGGCCCACAAGGAGTTCAATTTTGAGCAATTTATAGACTTCTATTGCTTTTCCTTTAACTGAGGATAGATTTTTCACTATTTTTGTGTCTCTTGGAACTAATGACCCATTAGTAAAACCTGATGACATCCCCTGGCTGGAAACACATTGCCTATTACTTGGGCACATTGATAGGTTAGCTGAGAGCTTATCAACTTTGATTGGGGACAACAATGCCTTCAGTGCACACCTAGCCCCAAAAGTAGTCTTTTTTCTCCACAAAAAGGAAGTCTTCCTTTGAGCACTGAGTCTTGTCTGAGAAAAGGTGTTTTGTTGATTACAGATGAATTCATGTTGGTTGATGGTTGCCCAGTCTTTGACCAGCATCTATTTACAGAAGAATTATTCTTATGCAATGGGAACCAAGGTGGCCAATTCTGCACAATTGCCATGAACAATTGCTTTTATTAAAGGCTCAACAAAGTTTAACTTTTGTGTGGCTGTCTAATAGCTTAGTAACACCTGGGGTATTAGGCTTATTGACTATAATGCTGAACCAAATGCTGGGGTGACACAGATATGAATGAAGTAACTTGTCTGTAGCCCTCAAGTTCTTAAAGTATTGATCTTACCAGGACCCTCCTAAGCCTCCCCAAATATGATGTTCTTCCCTGATTGCGATAAAATATGCCAAAAGAGGAAGAGCTTGTTTAGGATCTTTTTCAATGTTTTTCAATCCCAATGACCATGTAAACAGTGAACCCTAAAATTCAGTTGTCCCAGCTTTTTAATTTGTCTTATTAGACACTTTTTATCCCAAAGCAGCCAGGAATGCAATAAGATCTTTCGACCCTATGTTCTCAGCCTCAATGATCCTTTGTATGCCATCTGTATCAATTAGATCAAATACATCTAAATAATCACCCTTGACAACCTTCTCTCTAATATTCTGGAGCATGTGTGTCATAATATGGGAGCCTGGAAGTGCCAGTCTTATATAAATAGAATTTGCCACTGGGGCTTAAAATGGGGATATATTGAAAATTGGGTCTACTGATTTATCTTTTTGAGAGGTGAGAGGGACTGGGAGGAAATGTGTCTTGATTTTGAATCACTGTTAGTGTGGCTGAGTGACTTGGGTTAGGGTGAGATGTCCCCTGAAAATAGCTGCAAACACTAGGACATCTGGAATCAAAGTTTGTTTCTAAAACCATATAAAAAATTCTAGCTCTCCTTGCTCCGTCAGTGATTCTAAAAATTCCTCTAAATATTCCTCTACTGCCTGCCCCCTACCCCCTACAATAAAGGAGTTTCTAGTTCAGTACCATCTACATTACCTTCAACTTCATGGGTGTACTCTTGGGTCCGAGTTGCAATTTCACTAATATGGTTTGCTGGTTGATGGGCATCTCTCTGGGCTCAACACCTAGGTTTGTTGATAGGTATTTTGGATATCTATTGATTACCTTCAGAAAGGAGATGAAGTCTTCTATTGTTATGTGCTAATCTGGCTTGGTCATGAGCAGCTTCTATTTCTGAAAAAAGACATTCAGCCTCAGATACGAAGCATTCCCATCCATCCTTCACAACCCATAGAGAAGCACGTGTGAAATAAGATAAGATGACTAGAGAGCTTGATAAGTGTGATAAATACAGAATTACCAGATGAAACAAATAATCAGTGATATGTGTCCGCTGATTGATCATGATTCTTACAAAAAATGTTCCTATGACAGAAATTCTTACTTACTTAATTTAGACCTAAACATTGCAAATAACAAAAAGACTGTGTGATTCATACCTTAAAAAGACATGAATTAATTTGTTAAACAGGGTCCTTAATTTAGACTGATTATATGATTCTTCCCATTTTTCTGAAGAGCTTGCATCTGCTTGGGTTTCCATTTTCATACCATAATTAACCTTAATGCCGGAATCATGGACTGGTATAGCAGAATTCATGATCTGAAGGTTTAAGTATGCCGACTGCATGTATGCCCAATAACTCAGTTCCAGAATGATAACTGATGTGTGTTTTCTCCCTAAATTAAGTGTTGATCCCTCCTATTACAGCAAGTTGCATAACTTTGATCCAGTGTGAATAAATTCTAATGTCCACAAAATATGACTAAGCAAAACAGGCAAGGCAAAATAATCAAGTATTACCAGTTATGAAGTGATGGTATTAATTAGAATTAGAGGTGTTTCTAGAATGGGAAATGTTATTTACTGAGGAGTAGGTTACTCCACAAGTGAGTTATTAATAGGTATGTTGTTCCCTACTATCTCTAACATGCTATTTCTGCAGATTAAATGAAAGCATTCAATTCAAGACCTAACCAGGTTCGTCCTATCTAATCAGGATGGTTAAAGGAAGGTTTTATTGGTTTATATTCACAAATAAAAATAAAGGATCATCACAAACATGATTAGGGGCACCCTGAGATAATCAGGGGCAGTTATGGACTCCTTCAAATTGACATTATTTATGAAGTAAAATTCGCCACCTATTTTCCCAAAGACACCAGTTAGAAAGAATTAAAGATGACAGAGCTGAACTTGCCTCTTGCTGAGTGGCTAAATCAGGGCATTCCTGGATGCTGTGCTGCTGTAAACACTATGAAACACACCCTGGACTTGTACTAATGTCTTTAGTATAGCAAAGAAAAGCCGAAGCACTTAAACCATCAACAGCCCTATCTCTATTAGAGGTACTGACCAAATATCCAGTCAACCTCATAACAGTATTGTCATCTATAACACAGAGATAATGCTTCATACTCAAACACACTCCATTCATCCGAGCAACTGACCGACACTACTGTCTAAGCAATCAAACAGAAATCCTTTAACAAAGCAACCGCAAAAGTGAGGGGACAAGCAGAGAGTCTCGACCAGTGGACCAAGTCCCCTGATATAGCTACTCAATCCAAGAGAAATCAAAGCTGAGTAGAAAAAATCCATCACCTCTGCCCACAAAGATAACTCTCATCCACAGAAACCAATCTGACCACTTGAAACCCCAACAGCCATCAGCATATGAGTCAAATGAAACTTAAAAGGAAAAAACACCGCTTTTTGAATTAACTGAATAATCATCCCCACTTTAAACTGATGGTGATCCCTTACCAATAAATGTAGTAATTAAAAAAAAAACAGTTAGAGCAGTCATTTAGCTGTGAGTAAACCGACAAAGCTCCTAGGAAATTAAAATTAAAGGTACACATAATTAAATTAACACCTGGCCAGGGTTGAACCCCATGCCTTCAACATTTAGACCTCACAGCAATCCACTAGTGCAAACCTCATGGCGGTGTCTAACTTACCAAGGACTTATATTATTTAACTTGCATTACTTATTTATTTATTTATGTTTATAAGCAATCATTATCCCTTACCTGAACAGTTGCTGGTGGATGGATCCATTTTATTACAACTAACAGGAAGTGAGAGAGCAAAAATATAGTTGTCAAAGAAAACCACACTCTGATGTGAAGGAATCATCCATACTGCACCAATGAGTCATGTACTGGAGTGAAGTGCAAAGCTACTGGGAGTTTTATTTAAGCACCTTGACTCCACCCCCAGTAATTTTCTGGTGTTACAATAGGCTTGCAAGCAAACTGTTCTTAGTCCCTATTTGCCTACTGTGTAACTCTGAGCAAGTCACTGACCCAAATACTGTTCTGGGGAAATTATGCTAGGCTTGTCAATAGTCTGTTGTGCCATATGCCTAGAAACTACCTGTGAACCTGTGTGTTTAGGAACTATGCATCCAGGTATGTTTATTCCAGTATGTACAAGTGGAGCTGGACAGGGCCTTGAGCTGCATCCCTAATCTATCCTTTGTCATTCTGTCCCCAGTGTAATATGTTTTCTGCCGCACTCCTGCAAATGTTTGTATATATGTATTTGTATTATTCCAATCTGAGTGATCCATCCTGCCCAATTCATTCTCCTGTCATGACTGACCACAGCCCACTATAGGTGAGGGTGAAGACTTGATGTTGGACAGTTGTCACCAGAGATTTTTCATATTTGTTTATATGCCTTTCTCCTGCCATCTCCACTGACCAGTCAAGCCTCTGCCATAGTAGGGACCATAAAACCAGGATGTTATTATGTTTCCACAGATCTAGTCTAGGCATAATGTTTGACAAGCCAAAGTCCTACCCCTTTTGCCTAGGCATCTGCAGTTACCTCTCCTCTAATAAATGATGGTCATGTATTGACAACATGCTTCTTCCCTCCTCATGGTAAGTGCAGACCAGCAGCTGCTAACTCTTGTTCCTCCCTAGTCAAATCTTCCAACTCCTAGGCTCAATAATCAATCCCAGATCAATGGAGGTATAGTCAGAGCTCCAGCCTTCTGCACCAGCTCCTCTAGCCTCAATCTATAAATTATGATTCCCCAGTGTTATCATACCCAGTTTTCATTTTCTACACAGGTATCTGTTTTTTATGATTTTGAAATGTGTTTATATTCTACACTATTATTACTTTTTCTGCACTACAATATCCAATATAAGCACATTTTCAACATATTATACCTACCTACCTGCCACAGAGCCCCTTTATTTAATGCATCTAAAAATATTGTTGTGCTTTTTCTTAGCCTTCTCTGTGTGAATTGTGTGATTGCATATTGTACTAGGTCATTATTGAATAAGGAACTGTAGCTTGGTCCGCTCTACCAGCATATCACATTAAACATTCAGTCAATTAATTGATGAACTACTTGTTTTGGATGCTCCCATAACCATATTTACAGTTGTTGTTTCCTTTTTTCTTCTTCTTTTACACTATGTCTTGCCATGTACTTCAAAAAGCACTCTGCTTTCTGTGCATTATCACAATAGGATTCTTTTATTAAGTATGAAAAAATGCACAAGCATTTATACTTATTTGGAGAGAGATTTCCTGCGCTTTGCTTTAGTGGATATAGACTATTGGCTTATGTTTTGCAACCTGATTTCAGTTTTAATAATGTCCTTTCCTCTTCAATGTTGTCACACTTGGGAATTCTACTTTCTTTTACTGTTTTCCAGTTACACCTTTCAAAATAAACTCTGTGCAGAGTTATTACAGAGCTATTATTCATTTTAAAATAACTTTAACTGTGAAAATGAAAGTAGTGTGAAGTTGGTGGTCTACAAAGCAATATATTGGTTAAGTACCTGGTACAGAAGAGATATAACTGAATGACAGAAGAAAACTGGGTCAGAAAATGTATGAAACAATAGTGCAGTCAACAGAAAAGCGACACAAATGTTTCATTTATATGTACATATGCACAGTTTGAAAGAATCTCTGAACTGACTCATTGCAAATTAACTAGAAGTCAAACACCAAAGTGTGAAATGAAATGTTACCTTTCTACTGCTTTTCATCGCAACTGCATGCTGTTTTTCAGAAGCTGTGAACATTGTGAACATTTAGACTTTTGCTGTGTTTTACTACATGAGTAATTCACCGATCATTAAATACTAGAGAGCTTATTTTCCATACAGTATTGTTTTTCACACCATTTTAAAAAAATCTTTAACCTATTTCACTTTACATAACCTTGCAGTGTAGCCATTTTTACAACTGAATATATTTCCAGTTATGTGTTTAACAGTGAAGATATTTAATACCTGGTTGACAGTAAATGAACCTTGGATCATTCAAGCTCCGAATCATAAAAACTGCATACCATATGCTTTTATTGCAAAGCATTAACTACCACTATTGCTTCTTATTGATATGATTTGGCAGCTTGAAGAAAATGAAATGCATTAGATAAGTGCTTGGCTTAGCAAAAATCATATACCCATTCAGTTGTTAATACTGCACAGGTCATGCAAACATTTGTATAAGTTGCTGCCAAGCTTGCAATTTAGGACGTGGTTATATAGCTTAACGTTTATGACTTTTATGCCTACAGATACAGATGATGCTGTTTTCTTCTAGGCACCTCTCAATAGCTGAGCAGCACATTTTAGTGCAGAATAGCCATCATTACTGGTGAAATTATGGATGCTGAAAATTAATGATAACGTAAAATTACTGGCAGCAGTGAAGGAACCTAGGAAGGTGTCAAGGCTTACATCACCTCAGAGATGTAACTAGTGTTTAACTAGTGAATTAGCTGTTCTAGCCAGCAGGCCGTGGATTGTAGCGGAACTGTAATTGAAGCTGCAGACATTTTATCAGTATGGTTACTCACTATGTCAGTAATGGATAAATCATTGTTTCTCTTTGTTATTGCTCCACATATGTAGACATGTACAAATGTTTATGTTATTGCTTCATACACATAGACATGTACAAACATTTATTAATAAACTTCTGGTTGCACTCTTCATTTACAGAATGTCTCTGTTGATTTTGCAGTACCTCCCATCTAATGCAGTGTAATTTCCTCAGCAGTGTGCAGCATGTTGACTACTACAGTGAGGTTTGGTGGCTGGAAAGTACGACATTTTCAGAGTTAGTTGAATAGAAATATTAACATACAGGTTTCATTCATTGTTGAATGCACAAGTCTTTTGTTCGGCGATTTGTTTATTTGTTTGTTAGAGGTAATACAAACATTATTCAACGTATCCACATTTGAAAAAAGTAGGTGTGCAATCATACAAAGAAAGAGAAAAATAAATAACTAGTTTCCAAGAATAGTTTTTCACTATATATATATATATATATATATATATATATATATATATATATATATATAAAATCACAGATTTGAAAAACAAATGAAACAGTTTTAGTGATATGCACATTTCACAAAACTGTGCAATCACTTTGCGCAAACAAAGTTGAATAATCAAGCTTAGCAGTATGCAAAAAGCAATATTCTGATGGCTTAACCCTTATATGTGAAGTCCAGTCCCTACCAACACTTCAGGGCATCATCCAAAATTGGAATACTGTGGTAAGGTCACTAGTATGAATAGCGCAGACCACAACATCCAAGCAGTTTTGTTGTAGCATCAAAATGTCAAAAATCAAGGAGGGCAACCGGCATTCATTCTGTGGAAGGTATAAGCTGAACACACGGGAAAAATGAATGTGGGCAGCCCAAATAGGTAGAGTACACGAATAGACACATTGTGGAAAATGTACACTGCAGACAAATGTTCAAAAGGTCCTGGAGTGTCACCAAAGGCATGCTTGCACAGTACAAATATTCCTCAGGATGTACCACCACAGCACTATTAAAAAGCAAATGAATAAAATGATACATGGATGCACATAGGTCACTGCAAACACACACCACCATTTATTGTATTATTGTATAAAACAAGTAAGTGCTATTATTATTTTCTCATTACATGATTTTATACTTGAATTTTGAATCTTTATTTAGTTTGGAGTTGTCATGCTGATTCTTTATGAATGGTTTTAACATAACATTACAGTGTCACTATAAGAAATGAACTTCGGGAAGTCATGTGACTGTTCACTAGCTTTTAAATTTCCTGTGTTTGCTATCTTGCAATATCTGATGAAGTATTTTATGATTATCAAGAGGAAAGTGCTTATTTGGGTATGCTTGCAATGACCTATATGCATCCGTGTATCATTTTATTCATTTGGTTTGGGGGTTTTTTTCTGCTGTTTACTATTAAAACATCTCTGAGTCCCAAGAGACAGTGCTTATTCAATAAGTCCAATGGTCCTGCATTTTCCGAGCTAAAGGGACTGTGTCCATGTGTGTACTGTACCTATTGGGCTGCCTGCATTTGATTTTGGCTTATGCCTTCTGCAGAATGAATGCAGGTCACCCTCCTTGACTTTCAGCATTTTGATGCTGCAACTAAACTGCAGGGGTGTTGTTGGCCATGCTAATAATACTAGCAACCTTACCACAATATTCCCCCAAAATTCTTTCACTGCTATCAAAAGTTGACAAAAGATGTAAATTTACTTTTAAATCTTAAAATAGTGTTCTTCTCTTCAAAATAATAGCAATATGAAACACAATCTGTCAAAATAACCTTATTCAACAAGAAAAAAATTGCAGCCATAACACAAACAAAGCTTTGGGCATCCTAATTGATAATAATCTCAGATTTGACAAACATATATTTAAAGCCATTAAAAACACACCAGAAACTCATCTCCCTCTATAGCACTACACTACCTGACTGATAATGCAAGGCAAACATTTTTACAAACCTAAATATGACACTTAAACTAAACTCTCTGCCACTTACAATAATGTAGCCAAATGTTCTACTAATAAGATATATAGGACACATCAATGGAGAGCCCTGAAACGTTTAAACTGGCTTCAACTACCCAACTATTTAACATGGAAAGATGAATTATCAGTTAAGTGGATTCAAACCCTTCATCGGGGTCCTTTGTCTCTAAGCTCTCTGCATGTGCACCTTGTGTCTTAAAGAAAAACACTGGTCCATCTTCCTACTTACTTTCTCAGAAGTGCAGGCCAAAGTAGCTGTTCACTGATGATTGCAAACTGGGAGCAATTACTGAGTCCCCCAACAATGTCAACATATTACAAGAAGGGCTAACACAAAGAAATCACTGGTGCCAAAGCCATGGTATAAAACTAAATGCAAAAAAATGCATTATTATTCCCCTTGGAAAAAAAAATTCCCTACAACTTACAATACTGACAGCACCCCCATGAGTTCCAACCCAGTGGTGTGAGACTTGGGAACACAGATTGACAGCAAACTGAACTTTGACCACCAAGTTTCCACAATGGTAAGGAAAACCTTCTAAGTAGTGCACCTCACAAGCAAGGGCATAGTATGCAGGTCAAGAGATGTTATACCTTGGCTGTACTCAACCCTCATCAGACCACTAATAGACTATAATGCACCCTTTTGCATGTACCTAACCAGACATCTGCAGCAGCTGGAGATACCTCAGAGATTTCTCACTAAGGAAATGCAGGGACTCCAAACCATGACCTACATGGACAGGCTGAAAGCCCTGTCACTTTACTCTGTTTGTTACAGGGTGCTGACAGGTGACTTGTACCTGACCTATAGGAAATCTCCAACCCCGCTCTAATGGAAATGCTGCACATCCACAAATCAAAGGCACAAGAGTAACTTATGCTAGGAATCTCAATCTAGCTTGTGACATTAACAAAACATGCTGGAGAGACAGATATGTCTCCCAGAGATTGACACTTCTCTGGAATAGAATCACTGACCCTATTCAAATGCAACCTGGATAACTGGATGGGAGACTGCAAATTTGCCTTTGGGAAGGCATCCATGTCCCTCATGGACATGGGTAGCTGGTGTTGATCACAGACCTGCTCTGTTCATAAATTTGTTCTGCAAACTACCAGAAAGAACAGATGGGGATACATGAGAGTAACATGGCTAGGCTTGTAAAGGCTCTAGGGCCACTAGCCTAGTAATCTCCTATGAACCTATGAACTGAATAAACTACTTGAAACTTCAACAGAGTGTCTTTATTCCTCCCTTAGAGATGACATCAGAGACAGACTCTCCTAGATCTGATAGCTAATGTGATTTTATCTGGACTACTCCATGGTATTCTGTTTGGACTATTTAACACATCCACAACTTATTACTGCACACAACCTTATTATGCACAAGTAAAACATCCAGAACTAAAAGACACCCTGCAGCCCTACTGCCTGCATACCCTCCTTTCCTAATAATCTCCTAGAAATCACAGGTCTATTAACTCAGCAGGTGACTCACTATGCTCCCATTAAGTATCTAATCTCTTAAAAACCATCCCAACATACCTAAAACAGACCAATAAACTTTTCATCTTCAAGCCCTTACTAAAACACAGATATACAAACTGGTTGGTGCTTAGAGATGCAGCTGTAAATAACCACCATATTGACCTGGAGGAGTATATGGAATCTGTAATGGCCCATATTTCAAAATCAGTTGATGACATAACAGTCATCAAATATATCACCATGCATGCTAATCAGAAACCCTGGCTAACTAGTGAAGTATATGAGTTGCTAAAGGCATGAAATGCTGCATTTAAATCAAAAGACAAGGATGCCCGAAGATAGGCCAGAGCAAATCAAAGTAGAGGTACAATGGAGGCTAGGAGGACCTGCGGACATTAAATTCAGGGACACTTCTCTGACCAAAGGCACTCCAGCCATCTCTGGCAAGGCATATAAGCCATAACCAACTACAGGCCTGCATCTTCTCCATGTGATGACAACACAGAATTTCTGAATAAACTAAATACCCACTTCAGCAGATTTGATATGCACAACAACACTGTATCAAATAAGCTCCCTGTCTAACATGGTGAGGAGGTGCTATGTCTAAGAACATCTGATATTCTGAAGACTCTGAGGCAAGTAAACCCAAGAAAAGCAGCTGGCCCTGATACTATTATGGGAAAGGATCTAAGAGACTTTGCTACCCAACCGTCCACTATACTAACAGATACATTCAACACATCCCTGTAACTAACTATTGTACCCATTTCCTTTAAAAATACGACAATCATTCCCTTACCTAAGAAATCCCAACTGACAAACCTAAATGATTACCGGCCAGTTGCTCTTACATCAACAGTAATGAAGTGTTTTGAGCAGTTGATCAAGAACCATATCTCTACCTGCAATACTGGATACATTACAATTTGCTTATAAAATCTAACCGCTGCATGGCTGATGCACTAGTTATAGCACTTCATGAATCCTTGGCACATCTAGAGAATAAGAATTGCTATGTCAGAATGCTGTTCATCAATTTTAGTGCCTCCTTTAACACTGTCACCCCCCCCCCCTTGAATCTGATATCGAAGCTGATACAGCTGGGCATCAACACCCCTCTATGTAACTGGATACTGGACTTTCTCATCAACAGACCCCAAAAAGTATGTGTGGGAAATAACAGTTCAATCAGTATTACATTGAGCATGGGTGTCCTGAGTCCTCTGCTGTTCATCTGATTGATGCACAACTGCATGGCCAAGCAAGATTCCAAAAAATCATCAGGTTCGCCACTGTTGTAAATCTTGTCAGAAATTGTGAGGAAAAAGCCTACAGGGATGAAGTGGAGCATCTCAAAGGCTGGTGTGATAGCAACAATCTGGCCTTAAATGTAAGCAAGATCAAAGAATTAATAGTGGACTTCAGCAGGACTCAGGAGATACATCAACCTCTGGAAATTAAGGGGGTAGCAGTAGAAAGAGTCAAAAACATCAAGTTCTTGGGAGTGCACATCACAGATGACCTATCCTGGTCAACTCATATTAGCCACACAGTGAAGAAGGCACAACAATGTCTGCACTTCCTATGGAAACTGTGGAAAGCAATCCTTTCTCAGTCCATCCTCAAAGCCTTCTACAGAGGGACCATTAAGAGCATCCTCTCAAATAACATCATAATTTGGTATGGTAACTGCAAATCATCTAACCACAAGATTCTCCTGAGGATAGTGAAGACAGCAGAAAAAGTCATTGGTTCCTCACTCCCATCCATGGATGATCTGCATGAGACTCTGTGTGTGGGAAGGGCTAGGAAGATAATCAATGATCTCACTCACCCTTCCCATGGCATGCATTTCTGCCTTTCCTCAGCCAGGTGGTATCGCAGCTTTCACTGCAAAACATCTAGACTGAACAGGAGCTTCTCCCCTCTATCCATAAGGCTGCTGAACTTGAATCAGATCAATATGACACTCGCTATGAAGTATCAGGTATAGTAATCACTCTGACAAATTGCTTCAGTAACTGGTACAGTTAGTCTAATTTCTTATGCTATTACTTCCTGAATGTGCAATAGTCAGGAGTGAGTCATCACTCCATACATGTGCAATATATACATCAGAATATATCATACTACAACTGATGAAGTGCAATATTCTAAGCAGTCACAATGTGAAGTCATAGTCTTGTAATACTACTGATATAATATTGTCTAATGTCTTCCTGTCCAATTGTGGTCATTTATTGTGTTGTTAACATTTGAATTATTATTGTATATATCTGATTCTGATTAACAATAAAGTTTACTTTGACTTTGACTAAAACATGTCTCCCTGGACATATGCTGAAAAGGAGTTTTGACAATCTCGGGTAAAATGTACACATGCTGTTTACCTCATACAGTACAACATATGTTTAGTACATCATGTGTACTTATAAATAGTTTCAAGCAGTCAAGACCAACCATTTATTTGCTGTTTAGATGTGTTTAGGTTTTGTGGTGTTATAGTACAACCTATTCAACTACCTCATTAACTCTGAAATGCACTTTAGTCCAGTACTGGTAGACTGTTTAGCATGTGCAATAGTGAACAAGTAGTTATATTATGTAAAATGGTCAGCATGGTCAGTGTCGACCCAGCTATAATATAGCTATAATATAGCTCCATCAAGTTACAGTTAGCCCTGCCTCTTTGTAGTTGGCCCCATCCCATTCTGTGGGTTCCTGAAGCCCACCCTTGGTTTGAAGTCAGCAGCCACCACTGTCCTAGGGGCACCAAAAAACATATATATTTTTTCAAAATGTTGTCCTTTTGTTGACATAAATAGGTTCACAAACCTCAATTTTTTTTTTAATTAAAAGGCAAAATAGGCTAATATGACTTGAAAGAATTTGCACCTATGGTCTATGGGATGCACTTATTGCTGATTAGAACAAATTGGTCTTTGTTTAGTCTTCTGTAACAACATTGTTGTGCACTAGGTACTGTAGCTATCTTACATAGGTTCATAGGTTCATAGGTTCATACTAGGCTATCTGCCCGAGGGCATTTACAAGCCTAGCCCATCGTTTTGTGGCTTACGCCACCCCTTTAGTATGGGGAACTATACCCATTATTTTGCTGTGCCTCTGTCGAGCAGTGACACTGAGGTAATCCCTGGGGTATATCTGCGATCTCCCATCCACTGGTCAAGATTTCTCTTGAACAAGGCCAGCGAGGTGCTCTGCCTCACATGTACCGGGATTTTGTTCCACAGCATAGGGAGTCTTTGGGTGATGAATCTATCCCTCCAGCACGTCCTATTAATAGCTGTGTCGAGGTTTAAGTCTCCGCCCTTGTGGCTCTGATGGATCTAGATTTTTGAGGTGAAGCATATTCATCAAATCTGGGTTTGACATGGCCTTGTATGTTAGGCAAAGGTCACCTCTGAGCAAGCGTGGCGACTGAATAGAGCTGGAGTTCTTTCAGTCGGGCAGCATAGGACAGATGTTTGAGACCCTTTATCCTTTTGGTGAGGAACTTTTGTGGCCTCTCCAGCTGCTGCAAGTGTCGGGTCAGATACATTCCGAGTGGGGCATTGTACTCAATCATTGGTCTGATGAGTGATGAGTAAAGGGAGACTATGACCTCCCTTGATCTAGATGAGAATCCCTTCATGATAAGGTGGGCAATGTAGAAGGTCTTCCTAACTACTTTAGCTACATGGTTGTCGAATGACAGACTACTATCAACCTGGGTCCCCAGGTCCCTGATAACTTCTTCTGTGCTCAGTGGATTGCCAACTATTTGGTAGCTAGGGGTAACCTTGTTTTTCCCGAAGGGTATGACTATGCATTTTTTGGCATTTAACTTTAGGCCGTGGCTCTGGCACCAGTTATCCGTTTCTGTGAGACCCTTCTGAAGGATATCTGTGTCAGATGTGTTTTCTACTATGGCGCCCAGTTTGCAGTCATCTGCAAACCTTGTCAGCCATAACCCTCCTGTGTTTGCTTGTACTTCAGAAAAGTAGATGCCAAACAAGAGTGGGCCCAGGACTGAGCCCTGTGGGACACCACTTGTGACAGGCTTTGAGTCTGACATGGCGCCAGCAACTCTGACCCTGTGGGTTCTGTCACTCAGCCAGTTTGCAACCCATCTTGTGATGTATGGGTTAACATTTAAGCTGATGAGTTTTTCAATGATACCCAAGTGGGGTATTGTATCGAAGGCCTTAGCCAGATCGAGGTAGGCTGTATGGACTGCCTTTCCCTCATCAATGGCTTTGGTGACTGTTTCAAAAGTCAACCAAGTTTAAAAGGCATGATCTGCCTTTGACAAAGCCAAACTGGGTTGGATCCAAAGTCTGCAAATTCCCTATGTCTTTATTTATGAGGTCCATTATGATCCTCTCCATGGCTTTGCAGATAAGGCTTGTCAAGCTAATGGGCCGGTAATTTCCAGGGTCGGTGGAGGCACCGCCTTTGTGAAGTGGGACCACAGTTGCAGTGCGCCACTCCTGGGCGTATCCAGAGGTAAGACTTTGATTAAACAGCTGTCCTAGCTGTGGGTTTAATTCCTCATTGAGTTCGTGGAGCACACAGCCGGGGACACCATCAGGTCCCATGGATGCTGTGTTTTTGCTTTGGAGAGAGCAGTTCTCACTTGGGCGCTGGAGATGTTTGGGGGCTGCAATCGTTTGGTATAGATATCTCTCCTTTGGGGAGGGGAGAAGTTTGCACTGAACCTGTCAGCCAGTATGTTGGCAATGTCTGTAGGATCAGTAATCTTCACATCATTTTGAACTAGTTCTGAGCATATCTGGGAGTTTCCTCCTAGGTTTCTAACATAGCTAAAGAAGGCCTTATGATTGTCTTTTGAGTCTTTAGCTATTTTTCTCTCGAAATTTGCTTTGGATGATTTTATGAGAGCTCTTAGTTTTTACTTATAGTGATCAAGGGTGTCTTACCTTTTAAGGATTTTGCTCTATCTTGTAGTAGCTTCCTCCTTTTGTTGTAGAGTTTGTTTATGGCTGGGGTCCACCAGACTGGACGCTTGCCTTTGGTACAAAGAGTCTTTGTTTTGCTTGGGATTGCCTTATCCATGCAGTCCTGCAGGTGCTGGTAGAAGGCATTTGTAAGTGATTCAGCGGCTTGAGTACTGTTTTCCGCGGCTCGGGGCCTTAAAGGAGACCACACTAGTCTTTAGAAGTGTGAAGTCGGCTTTTGAGAAGTTCTTTACTGTGGTCTTTTTATTTCAGGTGGGGTGGGATGAGGACCTCCAGCGAGATTAGTTTGTGATCTGATCTCACCAGTGAGGGGTATACTTCCGGTGTTGAACATTGTGCTCCCATGTTCGTGATGATGAGATCAAGTATGTTATCTCCTCTTGTGGGGATGGTGACTAGTTGTTCCATGGCATTTGAGTTTATGAATTCCAGGAACTTTTGGGCTAGGGTGTTTGGGCTTGAGTAGTGTTCCCAGTCTATATTAGGGTAATTGAAGTCACCTAGTATGATGGTGTTTGGTGATACATTTATCCCTCTAGTGTTTTCAGGAAGGCCATGTGAGGTTCCTGAGTTTGTGAGGGTGGCCTGTAACATGCTACAATTTGCAGAGCAGTCTTGCTTATGGTTAATTGCACCTGGATGGTCTCCGATGCATCGTGCGTTGCCACCAGTCTTGAGGTGTGGGTGTCCCTGATGAATATGGATACCCCCCCTCCTTTCTTGGTATTGTCCGGATTTTGGGGCCGGAACGCATGATATGAGGTAAAACCTGATAGCGCTGGGGTGCTCTCAGGAGCCTTGAACCAGGTTTCTGTCACAGCACAGACATCGATGTTCTCCATACTGAGAAGGGCCTCGAGTGCGTGCATTTTGAGATTTAGACTTCTGGCATTGAGCAGCATTACCCTTAGTTTTTTTTCTTTTTTGTGTTCTAGGGTGGTAGGCTTAGAATTTGAGCCTTGCCTAAAAAAGGCACTATGGAGGTGGCAAGAGCCTTTGCCAATATCCGGAATCCCAGGGGTGACAGGTGCAAGCCGTTCCTTGCGAAGCAGCGTGGCTTGTCCAGCATGTCATCCCAGGCAGACAGATACTGGATCCCCTTTGAATGACACCAGTGTTTAAGCCAATTGTTAAAGCTGATCATCTTATCTCTGTATTGTGGCATCATTCTTGGTGAAGGTAGGATACTGCTCAAGGTCATGGTCATACCTGCCTGGGCTACATAATCAGAGAGCTCCTCAATGTCTCTTTTCATGTAGTCCAAGGAGGTATGTCTCAGGTCGTTTACACCAGCGTGGACAATGACTGAGTCATATTTGTACCTGCTGTTGAGAGACCTGAGTGCTTGCGTTATGTGGCGGATTCTAACGCCCGACAGGCAGCTTACTGTGACCTTCTCCTTACTCAGTCTGGTGAGCGGGACGTCAGTGTGTCTGACTATGGAGTCACCAATGACTAGTGTGTCTGGCATTGTGTTTGGCCTTAAGGGCTGTGACTGTTTGACACTCTGACTGTGAGGTCTATGTGTTGCAGGTGTTGTGTTCTGAGGTGGTGGTTGTTTGGGTGTCTGCTTTGGTGGCCTCTGCTGTTTTGGTAGATTTTTGATCAGAGCCTCCGAGTATGTCTTTGTGTGTTTATGTGTATGATTTGAGGTTGTAATGGTAGTATGTGAGACTGGGTCTATAGTGTGTGTGGTAACCTTCTCCTCCTGACTGGTCTTGCCAGTCCTATGTTGAGAGAGCTCAGCTTCCAGTTTGGCCGTATAGTTGCATCTCTCGCATGTATTTGTGTTTTGTGGCAGGAGAAGAGGGTTGTCTGTGTACATGAGGCAATTGTAACATTGCCTCAATATTCCCAGGTTCACCAGCTGAGCAGGAGAGGACACTAGCAACTGATCCCTCGACATGCTAGAAGGATAGACAAAAAACTTTAAAAAAGATTCCGGGGGACGTGGGTGACCGAGAAATGGGGGGGTTGCCTTTTTGGGGTACTATCTATGACAAGAGTGCCGTATCAAGGTAATAAGTACTGTAGGAGCAAGTGCTAGGTTTAACAGATAGAGAATAGTCTACTTGGAGTCAAGTAGAGATGATCTTTTTAGTTATAGGATACGCTGGGGTCTGTCTAGGCATTACTCTGATTTTGCAGTGTGTGCATTATCTGTCTATTAAACAATGGTTATTTGCAAATTATTTTCCTGATGAACCTAGCACTTTATAGGATGGGTCTGTCCTATTTACATAATCCCTTAACCAGATATAGACCTTACCAAAAACTCTACTCTAGAACAACATTTTAAGACTGTTCTTTCATACAACTTTGAATTCCCTGGTTGCAGAGCATTTAAATACCAGGGAGTCTATTGCGGAATTTGCTACCCAGTTGGCTCTGGGACACATAGTCTAGCAGGCCTTAAGCAATGTCTTTCAGCTTTTCCTGGTTAGGGGTCACTACAGTGGATCGCCGGTCCACAGATTTAATGGCAGGAGAGTTTTTGTGGTGTTGAGTTGCCAGCCAGGCACCCAACCTTCACAGAAGGTACACACACACACATACACAAACATGCCCCTACCTGCATGTTTTTAAAACTCATTTGACCACAGGGAGGACACACAGACTCCGCACAGAAGGCAATCCAGCCGAGAGTCGAACTGGAGAACCTCTTGCTATGAGGCAACAGCACTAACTGCTACACCACCACAGCCAATAGTCTGTCAGGGCTTAAGCATGGGTTTAAATCCCATTTATTTCAATTAGCTTAGCTTATGGCTCATGCGTTTTTCTAATGTAGTATATTACTTTGTGTATATTTCTATTAGTTTATATATCTGTTTTACTATCTTGAGCTATTTGTATTAATTATTGGATTACTATGTACAGTATTTGGATTCAGAAGCATTAATAAACTTGAACCTGAGCTATGATTAAATTTGCTGTTATTTTCAATCCATTTAGCATGTGCATGCTATCAACAAGAAAATGAACAGAATATGCAACCCCACAAAAGGGCACAGCAAAATTGCAAAAAATAACGAAGGGCAACAACAGGAAACAGAACACCAGGACCAACAATAAAAAACCAGGAAAATTTAATCACCAATACATCCACCGACTAAGCGCTTTCACCTAAAAAGGCATCCTCAGACTCTGAGGATGCCTTTTTAGGTGAAAGCGCTTAGTCGGTGGATGTATTGGTGATTAAATTTTTCCTGGTTTTTCATTGTTGGTCCTGGTGTTCTGTTTCCTGTTGTTGCCCTTCGTTATTTTATGCTATCAACAAGACTTCATGCTTTTTCATAGATGTCCTAATTTCCCACCTTATTTCCCGCCATTTGCAATGGTGTGCTGCTTAATTTAATGAGCTACTCAGAAGAATCAATAAGAATACACGTGTGTGTGCGCGTGTGTGTGTGTGTGTGTGTGTGTGTGTGTGTGTGTGTGTGTGTGTGTGTGTGTGTGTGTGAATACTGCTCTGTAGTTGGCTTATCATGATCTTAAATTAGGTAAGTAGTACTGATGATGCTTATACATATATGTTTATTTTTATTTTTGCTTGCTTGTCAGACAGGTGGACTGGTAATCCTTAGAATATCTATGACCTTATACAAAACATAGAAATAACTAATTGTAAAAGAAGAAATTTTCTATGCCACTAATAAATGTAAGCAAATAAATGTAATTTAATATAGTGTGTGTGTGTGTGTGTGTGTGTGTGTGTGTGTGTGTGTGTGTGTGTGTGTGTGTGTGTGTGTGTGTGTGTGTGTGTGTGTGTGTGTGTGTGTGTGTGTGTGTGTGTGTGTGTGTATGTGTGTGTGTGTTTATATACATATATTATACCTATATATGTGTATATATGGGTTCACTTTATAATCCTGAAATCCTGAAATATCGAATTTCAGAATCTTGAGATCATAAAGCCGAAACCTGAAAATCCCGAAACCCCAGACACCCGAATTTCAAAATCGTGTCTCCTACACTAACCATATACCACACACATACACATACACACACCTTCCCCTCACACACAAACACACAAACCTACACTACATAGTGTGGGTGTGCCCCCCATACCCACCCCTACTTAAATATACTAACTCCAGGGTCACACTACATAGACAAACACATGAAAACACCACCATACAAAATACATTCCTCTCGCATACACACATCACAGTAACAAAACACACTGACACACACTAAAGCCCCTAACCAAAACCCCTAAACGTAAATACTTACCTGAACTTCCAGCTATCCATTCACACACCGCAACACCAGAAGTGCTAATTCAACATCTCCAGACTTTGGGATTTTGAAATTCGTGCTTCTGGGGTTTGGGAGTTTTGAGTTTTTGGCTTTATAATCTCGGGATTCTGAAATTCGATATATACTCTTAATCTGTATTAATGGCCCACTATTGGCGTTTATGGAATTCCATACTCCTTCTGAATACTGTATAATAGTACTGCTCTCAGAGTTTTGTATTACGGTAATGACTACACCACATTTTTGCTTTGGCTCATACCTCTCAACTGTACAGATTTTCGCAGAATGTCCAGATTTTTGCCTCATATATTTGGTCCATTTTTCATAAAATTGTGATTTTCTGGCAAATTAGTGGCAAATCATTAAGGTTTGAAGTTAAAAAATGATGACAGACATTTGAGTTTCAGACTTCATACTGTTCAGAAAATTTATGGTTATGCAAAACCCATTATTCTAACCCATTATTTCTACAGTGGTAAGAGCAATAATTAAAAATTGCCCCTATTTTTGAGCCTTTGTCCCACTTTTATTTATGGCTTTGTACAGATTTCTTGCTCTAAGACATTGAGAGGTGTGCTTTGGCTTGCTGATTGCATGCAAGCCAGAGAAGGAGGCAAGAGCAGGGTTTAGCAGTGCTGCACTGAAAACGTATGTCAGCACAGTCAGAACTGTAAGCTACTGTGCCCAGTGATGTAGCTTTGGAAAGGACATTTGGCTTCAAGATCAAAATGAAGTTACAAACAGTTGAGGTTCACTTTGATGTTATGGTTAATTTTGTGGCAAATTCCATTTGTAATGCAGTTTTACTGCTGGCTAAGCCTGAGTGTGATTTAGTGGTAGGAATAACAAAAGAGAAGCTTCAGTTAGGCCAGTGCCATGGTGTAGAGGCTAAAACCATATCTACAGCCCAGGTGTCACAGGTTTGATTATATGGTGTAGAGGGATAAAGCCAAATCTACAGCTCAGGTGTCACAGCTTTGATTACATAGTGTAGAGGGATAAACCCATATCTAGAGCCCAGGTAATACAGGTTTGATTACATGGTGTAGAGGGATAAAGGCATATCTACAGTCCAGGTGACACAGGTTTGATTACATGGTGTAGAGGGATAAAGCCATATCTGCAGCCCAGGTGACACAGGTTTGATTATATGGTGTACAACGGTAAAGCCATATCTACAGCCCAGGTGACACAGGCTTGATTGCATGCTGTACAGCGGTAAAGCCATATCTACAGTCTGGGTGTCACAGGTTTGATCAGTAGTATAAGTATCTGAGGTGCTGGCTGGGAGGGATTGATGTGCCCATCGGTGGGGGGGGGGGGTGTTCATTGAAGACTCTCCTTAATGGTAATTATTGTCCACAGAAGGAAGTAGTCTTTGGATTTTGTCAATGAACACAGGGGTGGGGTTGGGGAAATAAGGGTACATCACAACAGCTCCTCTTCACCAGGAGAAGCAATTGCCAGCCCTATCCCACAAGATGCCCTTAAGATCCATACCACTCACCACCTGACTCAGATAAGTCTGTGGGAGGAAGGAGGAGCAGGAAGATGGATGAAAGCACTGATCTTGTCAGAATGAATGAAGTGAAGTGGGGGGGGTTAGTTACAGTTAAGAAGTTCAGGAACTCTACATAAATGCTTTTACTTTAACTCCACCTAGACCTAGTAGGTATTTACACGCAGAAGAAAAGTAGTTCAAGAAAATTACTACAATCGTTGATCATGAGTCAGGCATGAAGCTAGAATAAAACAGCCCTGACACAAACAAGCCAACAACTACCAGTGACTTTTTGGAAAGAATGCCTGGCTAGAAAAGCAGAGCTCACTGCTGTCATGAAGAGCTCCTGTTATCCCTCTTCTTTGCATTCAATCAAAACAACAGTGAATGTAAATCAGGAGCCAACAGTAGTGGAATCACAGCTGTTGACATATATCAATATATACTAAGTCCATGATGCAAACATCTGTGGGTACTTGCCCTACACTGAGGTACAGTGACCTCACATTTAGTATGTTGCATGAGTATAAGGGGCACAATGTGCCGATAGATTTTAAAAAGGCTTATAAAGTATGCTAAAGCATGTATTTTGAAAGAAAGGCATGAGACTGGTTTTGGTATATGGTAATGTAAATGCTATATAAAGACCCGCAATGTAGGATTGCAGGTTACCCTAACTTTGATGAGTACTTTTTTCTCCAAACCCTGAAAAAAGTAGTTTAAACAATCCTTTGAATAAATTAAAAATGACCTGAAGTAAATAATGTCCAACTGGGGAGTGCTACAAGGAAATAATGATCATTCCAAGGGTGAGGAGATAACCTACTGCTCATGGCATCAGGCCTCACAATGTCCTTATATAGTCCATTATTCCCCTTTAACACCCACCCTACCGGACCTTATTGCTTAGATATATGACACCATAGACAGCCTCATACAAACTCATTGTGATCTAACATGCAGTTTATTATTTCTATGACTTCTCTCCTGACCTTTGGTGATTACATTGAGAGTTTCATAAAGAGGTATATGTCTGAATTTTTTTTTTTTTTTTTTTTTTTTATAAAATCTCCACATATTTCCCATAATTACTTATCTTACTGGATAGGTGCAGTCATGTTGTCCAAGTTCCTATTGAACTCCTTAGAAATAGAATTGTGATTATTGGAAGAATGAGTATGTACGAGCGTATATAGGAAATCCATGCCAAGTCTGATGTTGTGGTAGGTAGAGTGTAGTCCGCACTGCACAGCGCAGCATTCTTATTCAGTGTATATAGCTCTCAGGGGTGTGAGGGATAAGGTGGTTTAAGCCTCAGTACAAAATGCATTAATGACTTTACAGCAAGTTTCAGTATTCAATTATTTCTATAATATCAGTTTATTTTTCAACATTATGAAACTTCCAATTGTGGTTTTGCACTTCTGATTTGGAATTATGTTGCACATATTTACCTGTTGCATATTCCTATAGAACAGCAGGTATAGCCAAGCACGGAAACAGGGCAGAAATAAAACCAGCTTCACAAAAACTTGAATATAAAAAAATAAAATTTAATATACGGTTGGCGCTTTCGCAATCATACTGATTGCTTCATCAGACCACAAAACAACAAGAACAGGTTCACTTAATAAAAGAAGTCTCATTAAAAGCATATTTCTAATGAAGATGATAATCATTGAGACAGACTGAACTTGCTGAATACTAAAAATCAGAACTATTAGAAAATGTAACACTCTGTCCTGTTTTAAGAGCTTTTGTTAAAGGGCAATAGATTTATCTTAACTTGTTCTTTGCAATTTTGTTGTCTACATTTAAAAACAACATTTAAAAATTAGAATATAATTCAAAACAACATACAGTGTGCATTTGCCACAGCCAGCATACCATAAATTTAGATAAAATGATTAGTGAAGCCAGAAGCTCTGCTAAACATACATTGCCCTTACTTGCTGCTTGATCATAAAGATATTCTTATAAAAACACACATGTAAAATGTGCATATATTTCAGGTGAATCCTGATACAATTAGACTCACATCAAATTGTTGTGCCTATCCAGTATCTCCAGCTCCAAACAACTGCAAAATATTCAGCAAGAAATCCTGACTGCATTGCTATCATGGTGATAACATGATATACAAAGTCAGAGGTCATACTTGCCATGTTTTTCAGCTCCATCCAGCTTCCAGTTACATAGATATTTTCCTTTCTTCACAAGCACTATTGCAATAAAATATGCTCACATAAATGTAGAGTATACTCTGTTTCTTTATTTTGACTTGTACAGAAGCAAAACAAATTGAGACATGCAGACTTTTTACTAATGAAACATGCACAGTTCCCTGGTTGTAGTTCTAGCTCCATCTCACAAGGTAGTACATTCACAGTTTCCTCCTGATACAGAGCCAAGCCTCTCTGTGTTTGGTAAATACAAATGTGTGTGTGTATATATATATATATATATATATATATATATATATATATATATATATATATATATATACTTACATTAACACTATAGTCATGTTAAGTTATTCACAGCTGCTAAGTATCAGATGTAAAACACAGTTATTACAGTATTTTAGCTTATTTGTTTATATTAATTGTGTACAGTTTGAGAAAGTACAGTGTGTAATTAAATCAGACTTGGCATTTTTTTCATGATCCCTATTTTTCTACTTATTACAGTATTTTGCTAGATCCTAATACACTTAAGAAGTGGGGCTGGTTTCACTACTGTGCGACAATGTGTTTCCTCACTATCAGTGCTCCGGTCACTGTGTAGAATTGTGGGGTTCCTTTGTTTTCTTTTTTGCTGTATTTGTTTAACTCGGATTACTTCACTTCTGCCCATGACTTGGTGAATGAAGCCAATTCCAGTTGCTTTGGGATATTCTACCCTAGTTTAGGCACTGTTAATTAGCTGATACAAATGGGTTTTAAGTTCCTACTTTATGCATCTTTTGCAGAGGACTATCCTGTATCTGCAGTAACATTGTATGTACTTAAGACAATACTAACACTGTTTTTTACTGTGCACTTCTTTTGTAATTCATTTCAAGGTTAGTGTCATTTGCAGTTGTAAAACTCCTGTTTGTCCCACTTTACGGTTTCAGTTCTCAGTTCTTCTTCCTGTATCACTGATTTGATAGGGTGAAACCTCACCCATCGTATGTCTTGACTTATACATCTCATTTCCCTCAGGTCATGATTCCCTTCTAAATTGCTTACAAATTCTCCACACATCTTTAAACCCGTGTTTTGCTAGACTTCCTTGCTTTTCAGTCTTCTTTCATGTTATCTGGGCCCTTAGAAAACTAAAATGCCTCCACCCTAATTAATAAATGCTTATTTCTTCCTCTCAAAAAAGATGAATCAAGGGAAACCACTACTCATGGGTAACTAGGGACATAAAAAAATATCAAGTGCATGAGAAATACAGCATTTTATTCAAATGTAAATGCACAAGTAATCCCCTTTGTCTCTCTCATGCTTTTAAAATCTGACAAGACAAATGGGGAAGAGCTAAATCTAAGTACTTAAAATCACAGTAGTCTTTACCTTTTAGCTCTAAACTCTGATGGTCAGAAGTAAAGAAACTTCTAAGTTACACAAATCCTAATTTCATTTCTCTTAATCAGATACCAGCAACAAATCTCTAGCATTTGTTAAACTCAACACAGTCAATCAATCAGTCAATCAGTCGGTCGTAGTTTTCAATCTCATCCCATCTGATTCATATGCTGCATCTCTTCCTGGTTTTCAATTGGTATCCAGTACTTCAAAAGTGGTGGGAGGGTGGTGTAATGGTTAAGGTGTTTACCTTAGCAGCACAAGGTGCAGAGTTTGATTCTCATAGGAGTAATTGGCTAGGCTCAAAATGGTCCATGAGGGCAGTTAGCCTAGTATTAATCTATGACTCTAAAAATCTTTACTTTATTGGATGATGTCTCATGCTTTTTGCATAAAGGCATTTGCTTCACATAGGTGTGTAGACAGCTTTTCTCCATTTGTACTCTAAGGTCTGGTACTGCCTACCCCCATGCATCCATGCTTCTCCTCCCTCAATTTATCCATGCTGTCCTGGCAAAATTATTCTGAGATGTCCACAGTCACTCTTGACTGGCATTTAGTAGAAGTGATTCACTGCAACAAACCCTGTATCACATCAAGGTAGCCAGTCGCACACACCACACACATGCTCCTTCATTCTAATAAATTCATCATTAAAGTGTCTTATATTTCTTATTAAAGTGTGGTTAAGATATATATGAGAGTGAGATAGATCGACATAGACATTATAACTTCATGCTTACACTCAAGTTTCGCAATTATTGTGCAGATTTGAAGTTTTGGTATACACTGCTACCCAGCTCAGGTTTCCTACAATGCTGTAAATACAAAGGAGGGACTGAATACTACAGCATTTCTGTGTTAGGGTATCCTTGGAGAATGTGTTAACTGAATGCAAAATCTATAAGTGGATATGGCTAAAATTAATGAGTGGTACAAATGATTCCTGATATGATCATAAGGACAACATTTTGCATTTGCAAAAGAAAAAAAATGATGTGATGAAAGAGCAAGTTAGTAATTCCCAGGATACGGTATCTGTTTACTTCGGTGCTGGCTGAGTTAGAGATTAAGGTAAGAAGTGAAAATATGTGTGTGACTGGTATTCCAGAGAGGAAAGAATGTTTGTACTATACAGCCAACATGAAAGACAGGAAGGTCTAGTGCTGTGGTAGTTCAGCACATTGCAGTTATTTAGGGGGGAACTTACAGGGTACATCTAATATTTTGGGAATTGTAGCTGACAGTTCTTAAAATATTTTGGTGCAGTTTCAGTCTTTGTATGTCAAGGAACAGGTATCATCTTAAAGGCCACTTAGCAAAGCCTGCAGAATTGGGAAAAGAAGAGTCTAGTTTGACAGTGTTCACTTAGCCTGAGTAGCTAATAAGTGACTACAGTTTAACGAGGTTATGTGAATATGCAAATTAAAGAACTTAATATTTTAGTTGATTTGCCTCATACCTTTCAACTGTGTGGATTTTTACAGAATGTCCATATCTTTACCTTATGTTTTTGGCCTTTCCTTGTAAAATTTGGGGTTTTCTGGCCAATCATTGAGGATATAATGACACATATATTCAGGCTTCATATCTATCAAAAATGCATGTTAACACAAATTATGTAATTCTAGCAACATTCTAAGTTTATGAAAGCAATATTTAAAATTTGTCCCTATTTTTAGGCCTTCGTCCCCATTAGTTTAGGTTTTGTCCAGATTTCTTGCTCTGTGATTTATCCTGCATATCCTCTCTTATACCAGCCAGCTCAAATTTGTTTGCATCACCAGGAAAGGAGATAAACAGAGTATCTGAGTATGTAGTTATAGATTATAACAGTGATTTGTCGCATGACTCTAAGAAAGGTGGGAAGGTCTCTATGGCAGATCTGCAAGATACTGTAATAGAGGATGAATGCATGGGATATCCTCAGTGTTTTGTTCAACCTGTCTTGATAAACTAAGTTAAATTCTAACAAATGCTGAATACTTAGCCTGAAAAAATCATTAGGTTTAATATATATTAGGACCTTAAATTTAGTATAATTCATTCTTACTGCACAACTTACATTCTTTACTATATTGCTAATGTTTATCACAAAAAGTGGTTCTAATGTTATAGCTATTAGGAGGGCTTTTCTTCTTGCTTTTTAGAGAAATGCTATTTGAAAACAGTTTGATTTGTCCCAATATCATATTTATTCATTTGCTATAGCAATCCATAATACATAACAATATTGAAAATGCATAGTATGTATACTGACTATGTATAGCAATGTCATTAATTTTCCTGTTGCTTCATTCCAAAATGTATGCTTTTTGTTTGTAACTGTGACAGATTGCAACATCATATCTTTAATTCACCCCTTTTTCATCTTACCATTTAGAATGGAAGGCTTGCCAAATTCTTTTCTAGCCACTCATGTTTAACACTCATTGCTCATTCACACTTCCTCTTTCTCTTCTTCACCCAACTTCCTCCCAGCTTAATAATAAACTCTGCCCTCTACTTCCTGTTTCCCTACTTTTCATCTGTGCCCTACATTATATATTCACTTTATTTACTATATGCATGTTTATCCTTAATTCTCTCATTATCACCTTTTCTTTTGATCATTTCACAACCTCCCTTTTAAGCCAGCCTGCCATAAATAAAACTAACCCCTTCTGTCCAATACTGGCCAGTCCTTCCTTTTTCCTCTATCCTGAGTAAACACATTAAACAATCATTCAAAACGTCTATGCTATACATCCCTTTCCAAATTTCTCTCAGTCTGCCTAATTCCTCTTGAATTCCACAGTACTTCTACACATCCAAATTATTCATTCCCAAATTTCTTTATTCCCAATCTACAGCTTCTACCACATGCCCCTCTATCATTGGTCATTTCAATGTCCTATACCATCAATGGAGCAGTTTCCATTATGGGTCAAACACAGGCCCACCTACTTCAACATTCTATCTACCTCCCACACGTCTCTCCATGCTTCTTCCTTTAGCCAAATGCCACTCTCCTTTCGCCATCTGTGTTTCAGTTTCTCCATTCATTACTTTGTCTTTCAGTTTATATTTTACCTACCCTTCCTTTTCCTTCTAAGTGCCATTCCTCTTTTACAGTTAAATTATCTTCCTCAGTCATGCCACACAGAATTCCACTTTACCAAACATCTTATCCAACTCTGGGTTCAAGATCATATTGAAATCCACCTAAACCACCATGTGCCTCTTCTTCTTTACCACTGCTTTGAGGCACAACACAACATCTTCAGTTTTGTCCTCATTCATGGCATAATATGACATCAAAATTATGTCTCTCTCTGATTATACACATTCCAACACTCTGCTGACCGCCCTGTCCCATCAGCCAAGCTGTGGCCTCACACATTCAGCCCTTTATTTCTCATGAGAATGTCTTCTCCCCTCTTCCTACCTCCCTTGATATAATCAATTATCAACCATTTATATCCTCTTTTGAGCAAATTTCCCGATTCACTCCCAATTAGCTTTATCCCCTGTAAACAGAAGAACTCTAAGTCCTCTACTTTTACTCTTCCTAAAATTCTTTCCCTTTGATTTGTTGATGACTACTTCAGTTTTCACATGCCTAATCTCAAGATCACTCCCAACCCCTCCCCAACTGACATATCTAGTACTTTTCTGCATCTAGGCCCTAAATTCCTTAAGACATGCCTATCCAACACATTAATACTAATGTCCCAGTACTGGCAAGTATCAGCCACCATGGGCCATCATCATGATAAGCTCCACTCTTCAAGTTTTCCTCCTTCATCCAACTCCTTTATCATTCTTCTTCTTTCATGATCCTTATTATCTATCCTCATATCGGTAAGTAAAATTACTACCTTTACTTTCCCAGACTCCTACTCCCAGTGGTTGTAATCATCCATACATCACCGTCTCATTCATTCAACACACCACACCTTTCCTTGTTACACTTTCTATTCTGCACCTAAGGTATCTTCCACTCTCTAGTTCAAAAACTAAACACAGAAGACAAGGCACTTCTTATTTAATTACCTTTTTCCCTTACCCCTTTAACATTTCCCCCAGTTCAGAAAACCTGACACACACAAAACCTTCCCTTGTATTCTAGAGTACTCTATATTAATCACAACATGTATTGTTCCACATATAATCCATACAGATTTGGGTACTCCTGTCTGTTGTTTATCCAGACCTTGTTCACAGCCAACTTGCCTATCCATGCCCAGTCTGCATGGGACCATTTCTAAGTGGTCACAGTGCAAGTAAAAGATGCTCACATACATTTTTATGCATAAAAACCCAAGCTACCAAACTTATCAAAAAATCAGTACATTATTCAATGCACAGAACAACATTAAACAAGGACTTTATCTCACTAATATGATATGCAAAACTATACTCTCCAATCTATCTTCAGTTCTCAAAACTAGGAATGGTATTAACTTGAAAGAACATATGACATTTGACCTCCACAAGGTTTAATCTCTATTGCTTTGTGTCCTCTTCTTCTTCCTCCATCTTTTCCTAACACTGCTGCTATCCTCTGCTATGCCCACAATAACAGTGACTAAATTATGTTCTTATTTACAGCTTGATTCGTGTCATAGATCAGAATAAAATTTTGAAAAGGCAGAAACAGCATTAATTTTGCAGTGAAACTCCTCTTCACCAAGCTCTTCCCCCATCACACTTATACTAACTTGCTTGAATGCTGCTTTCAAGTATCACACTGGCCCCATGGAGGCTGTCTCTCACACACTTACCTATCCTTCTTTCCAGGCTCTGTACATTTGCTCTCTCCAGTCTGTGGGCCACCACTTCTATATCTTTGCTCTGTCCTATGTCCCAGTCCCCTCCCTTCTCAGTTTGTTCTTGACTTCACCATAACCTTCACTGTTGATGCAAACCCTTCAGGAAGATCTTTCCCAAATCATGCTTTCTTCCCACTGTCCACAACAACTCATTTAGCAGCTACTGAACCATCTTACTGATGGCTGCCAGTGTACAAGGGATAGGGACTGCCTGCTGATTATCCAGTGTTCCATTCATTATTTGGCTTTCTGCCTGTCTCCTGTAATGCCCCCACTGTAGCCACAAGTCATCACACATGTCCCCTTCCTCCCAACTGTTCCATTGCTCTTGTTATAGTTGACCCTGAGGTAGCCACCAGTGAACACTCCCATTCATTGTTCTTTTATAAAATTCAATAATTTTCTCCAGTTACTTTGAGTGTTGTACCCACCCCCCCTTGTCACTGCTGCTTCATTATTGCAGGATACATCAACTTACAGTCCCTTTTTGCCTCATGTGCCCTATGGGCAGTGATAATGTAACTTTCTGCTCATACATGGTCATGAAAAGTCTTCTACTTCTTTACATTTTTGACCTACCAATAGCAGACCTTTCTTCCATGCTCCCCAATGTATTACTCACTGCTTGGTACAGAAGCTGTTCAACTTTAGCATAACATGGTTCTGATTACTGCTAGAATCCACTTCCACTCCCAACCCTGTGTAGTTGATCTACATGTGGATCCAGTCCTAATCCATCTTTTACCAATACATATAATATAACCAGTCCTGAATTAACTTCATAATACATGTCCTATCAGGGCCTTCACTCCGACCTATAATTCTGGCATTATCTCAGCAAGATCTCTTCTCAGTAACATCTATTCTTCCCTTTCCATTTTTCACCTCAGCTTTCAGCATTTGCATATCTTCCATCTGCTGTTACTTTACTGCAGTAAGTACTGGACTACAATCTACTTAATTAGTGCTTCGTTTAACACCATTCACTATTGCTATACTTTTAATACATATTTAACATAAACATTTATTTGCCAATAAGGTATCAGTGTTTATACACTGCTTTCACTATAACATGGCCACAATGGCCCCAAAACCGTTTTTATTTTTAAATACGATAAATGTTTATAAATACGTAACTTCTCATACCACTATGGTGGTACCTGTTTAGAAGTATTTGGATGAGATTTTGTTACTGTGATTAAATAATTTGTACTTTTCTTCATTTCATATTTACTGATGAATATTCTGGCACCTTTGATAATATAATTGAAAATAGACAAAATTGTTGTGAAGGGCTGTGTCAGCCTGGGGAATACCTCCCCTTTATGGAATGAGTGAGATTGTGGGTTAACTTCCTGAAGGGTTATTGCTCTAGTAATGGCGATTGATGATATTTGCATTTCTATATACATAAATTCTGCCTCCCATTGCAGCAAGTTCTTGATATGCATGTCTTTAATTGAATTTATTTTTGGAATAGTGAGGGTCACAATGATATTTAGTTTGAATATGTCTACAGGACTGGATGGAGAGACTTTCAAGCTATGTGTAGTTAATATGGCAAGAATCATTATCCAAGGGTCTCACTTTTAGAGGAAATTTAAAATAATAATGATGGATGTCTTGGTCAAGAGTAGCTTGCCATGAGATAGGTAGATAGATAGATTAGATAGATAGATAGATAGATAGATAGATAGATAGATCGACAGATAGATAGATAGATAGATAGATAGATAGATAGATAGATAGATAGATAGACAGACAGATAGATAGATAGATAGATAGATAGATAGATAGATAGATAGATAGATAGATAGATAGATAGATAGATAGATAATTCGATAGATCGACATATAGGTAGATAGACAGATAGATAGATGTCGTTGCCATCCTTGAAGATTTTGTAATTTAGTGCAGCTAGATTCAGATAGGCACCTGGCATTAAATCTTCTTTATTTAAGGATTCACTTCAAGTTATTTCAAAACAAGAGAGAAAAACTTTGCCTCTCTAATGCTCCAAATCCGGGCTGTTAAAGTGTATCCCACACTGTCCTATTATAAACTACCTCTGAGGTTGCATTAGTATGTTAAAAGTGTTATATAGCTTGATAAGTCCTGATGAGCTCATCTTTGGATCAGTAGGGATGCTCCAGGACTGAAATTAGGTGCAGTAGGCTGAGCATTTCCTACGAGTTTGAATGAAAAAACACAATTAGCATAAAGTAGTATTCACCTGTACCAGTACTGTATACTGTTTACAATCTAATATTTAGAATATTAATCTTACTGATCACATGTAGTTTTTGTGTCATTTTCTACATTTTTCAATATAACACCATTGGAAATCATCGCTGGGTCAATATTGACATCCTTTGTTGTGAGTAATAGAATGGGACTTCCTTCTGTCTGTAATCTTGGTTCTGAATTTTAACATTTCTCTGGTTATCATGGTGTGACTGGATCACATGGCTACTCTAGTGTAACTTGATCATTGCTGCTATGCTTCTTGCTTAATGCTTCCAGGCTATATTAGCTAACATTGGCCTGATTTAGTCAACATACCTTCTTTTGATGCCATGCCTAGAGTCTACTGATAATATTTCTTGCAACATTGTGGCCTGTTTGCTGTCATTTCACAACTCACCTTGCAAAACATGCTGATTCTTGACAAAACGTCATAAGATCCTATTGTGTGTTTTTTTTTAAATGCCTCATCATTTCATTTCAGAAATTTGCAGCAAGACAGGTATCTCTTTTTCTGCTTTCATGCATGCTGTTTCTGTGCTGAAAGTGGCATTTTTCTCCCACCCTTATTCCTGCTGTGTTAAATACTGGTCAAACAACTTGTGTTCCCCACCCTCCCTCCCTATTGGTGTCTTTTTGTTATACTTGGTGGCTTTGCAATTGCCCGCCCCTACTATATATTTGATCTGTGAAACTCCTCCAAGTCTAGTGTTATTAGCTCATTCTACCTAACACAGAGAGGGAAAAAATGCACTTTATTCATCTGCTTTTACTGTATTTGTGTTTCTTTCTACTTTAAAACTTTATTTTGCTTTTGCCTCTGCTTGAAAGTACTCAATCGTACATATTCTGCTGCATTTATTACTGGTAGGTAGTAGCCTGATTCAATTCTATCTGTTATTCTAAACCTTTTGGTTTAAGCACTTGGGCTTCAGACCAGTTGTTTTACATTAAGAAGGTTTGTGGTCTGCACTGTTGTGGCAGGACAGGTAGCTTACATCCTTCTAAATTGGGAATTGCTGATTGAAGGCTCAGTGTCTGTTATTCTAAAAGTGTATTAGTTCTGGTTAAAGCACTTGGGCTTTAGGCCAGTTATTTTACATTAAGAAGGTTTGTGGTCTGCAGTCTTGTGGGAGGAAAGGCAAGATTCTGCCCTTCTGAGCTGGGAATTTCTGGTTAAAGGCTTATTGTGCCTGCATATTTGAACTGTTTCTTTCTGAAATTGGTGCGCCTTGTTTGCTGTAGCATAGACTAGATTCAGGCCTGCTGAATCTGTCTTTGTTTGTACAACTTGAGCACTGATCCAGGCCATCTTTTTTGGAGAAGGTTCCCATGTACCCTAGTGGCAGGAGTGTGCAGTTAGAACTTGTCTGATTGAAGACTGCTGGAACAGGGCTCAGTTTTGAGCTTTTTATTGGTTAATTGAGTAATTTGTTTAAATCAGTTTGCTCATTTTCTATTGATATATATAAAAAAGAAAAAAAAGTGCACTTTATTCATCTGCTTTTACTGTATTTGTGTTTCTTCCTACTTTATTACTTTATTTTGCTTTTGCTGCCTGTTCTTAAAAGTACTTAATTGCATTTATTCTGCTGCATTTATTATTGCTTGTTAGTAGCTGATTAAATTGTAACTGTTATTTTAAGCCTTTGGTTTATGCACTTGGGCTTCAGACCAGTTGTTTTACATTAAAGAAGGTTTGTGGTCTGCACTGTTGTGGCAGGACAGGTAGCTTACATCCTTCTAAGTTGGAAGTTGCTGATTGAAGGCTTAGTGTCTGTTATTCTAAAGTGTATTAGTTCTGGTTTAAGCACTTGGGCTTTGGGACAGTTATTTTACATTAAGAAGGTGTGGTATTGACTCTTGTGGGAGGAGAGGGTAGATGCTGCCCTTCTGAGCTGGGAGTTTCTGGTTAAAGGCTTATTGTGCCTCCTTATTTGAACTGTTTCTTTCTGAAATTGGTACACCTTTTTTGCTGTAGCATAGACTAGATTCAGACCTGCTGAATTTAGCTTTGTTTGTA
Organism: Protopterus annectens; assembly: GCF_019279795.1. Classification (NCBI taxonomy): domain Eukaryota; kingdom Metazoa; phylum Chordata; order Ceratodontiformes; family Protopteridae; genus Protopterus; species Protopterus annectens. The sequence goes on from NC_056731.1 coordinate 840,731,069, forward strand.
TAACTTGAGCACTAATCCAGGCCATCTCTTTTTTGGAGAAGGTTCCCCTGCACCCTAGTGGCAGGAGTGTGCAGTTACAACTTGTCTGATCGAAGACTGCTGGAACGGGGTTCAGTTTTTAGATTTTATTGGTTAATTGGTTAATTTGTTAAAATCAGTTTGCTCATTTGCTACTGTTTTATATATATATATATATATATATATATATATATATATATATATATATATATATATATATATATATATATATATATATATATATATATATATAAATGTGTATATATATATATATATATATATATATATATATATATATACACTTTATGCATTGCCGCTTAGGGTTAAACTATTCCCGGCGCCATAAAGTCTGCTCTTCAAATTTTCCCTTAGAACTAATCAGTTTTTAGTTTTAGCACTCAAACCTGTTTCTTTGAGCTCAGCACTTGTTCAGAACTTGTTGTAAAGCACTAAATAAGCTACTAATTACTACAGCACTCAATTTTCCTCACTTATCTGGAGGAAAACAGTTTTTAGTACTTAATAAATAGCACCTATCCAGGCATGTATAAGGGTCAGCTCCCAGTGTTTTCTCCTGTCTATCTGATGAATGTAGGCATCTTGGGGCAATGCAGCAATTGCCTCAAGTACACAGACAACCCTCTCCTCCTACCACCCAACACTACAACCTGTGAGAGATGCACTTACATAGCCAAACTGGAAGCAAAGCTCTCTTCACCCAAGACTGGACTAGACAGTCAAGAGGCGAAGGTAAACACTTGCACCACAACACACTCATCACATAGTCCCTCAAAATCTACACCACCAAAACACACACATAAAGACACAAAACACACAGCTACAGTTACAGAGGCTCTCAATAAAAACCTGCCCAAGCAACAGAGCACTCCAAAGCAGAAACACAAGCAACCTCCACTCCCCAACACAACCCAAATGACACATAGCCCACATACTCAGCATGCCACTCAACCACAGCCCATAAGGCATAACAACGTACCCAATACTCTAGTCATAGGTGACTCCATAGTCAGGCACACTGATGTTCCACTCACCAGGCTAAACAAGGAGAAAGTTACTGTCAGCTGCCGGTCAGGTGCCAGGATCCGCCACATAATGCATGCACTCAGATCACTCCACAACAAGTACAAATATGACTCTGTCATTGTCCATGTTGGTGTGAATGACCTGAGATGTACCTCCCTGGACTACATGAAAACAGAGATGGAGGAGCACTCCGATTTTGTAGCCCAGGCAGGTATGACTCTAGCCCTGAGTAGCATCATACCATCACCCAGAATTATACCACAGTACAAGGACAAAATGATTGACTTCAACAATTTAATAAGCTTCTGGTGTCATTCTAAGGGGATCCAGTATCTATCTGCCTGGGATGACATGATCGACACACCACAATGTTTTGGCAGAGATAGCCTGCAGCTGTCGCCCTTGGGATTCCAGATACTGGTTAAGGCTCTTGCCACCCCTATAGTGCCTTTTTTAGGCAAGGGTCAAATGACAAATTCACCACCATAACAGGTACAAGCAAGCAAAATCTGCGGGTATTGCTACTCAATGCTAGAAGTCTAAATCTCAAAATGCACTCACTCGGGGCACTATGAGCAGTGTCAGAGACCTGGTTCAAGGCTCCAGAGAGCACCCCTGCATTACCAGGCTATAATTCATACCACACCTTTTGGACACCTAACCTGGACTGAAACACTAAAGGAGGAGGTGTGTCCATATTCATTAAGGATATCCACACCTCCAGGCTAGTTGCCCAGCATAATGCATCCAAGATTATGCAAGTGCAACTAACTCTGGGCAAGACCACAATCCAAATTGTAGCTTGCTACAGATCCCCCACCATGCCCCAGGATTCCCACTCCTCATTTCCTGATACACTGGAAAATATTAGGGTACAACCCAACACCCTAATAACGGGCGATTTCAACTACCTCACCATTAACTGGGAAAACTACTCATGCTGCAACTCTTTTGCTCAATGTTTTCTGGAATTCATAAATTCCAATGCCTTGGATCAACTTATCCACACCCCCACCAGGGGCAGCAATATCCTAGACCTGGTCATTACCAACATGGGTGACTGGTGTTCCACACCAAAGGTCAATTCCTCGTTGGTCAGATCTGACCATAAGCTAATCACAGTAGACATCCACATCCTGCCCCCGCCCCTCCAGGGAAACTACCATAAAAAATTGCTCCAAAACCAACTTCATGCTTCTTAAGACAGAAGTGGTAAACTTTGTGACACCCATGCAGATGGACAATAGAGGTACGACTGCTGAATCCTACAGAAATGCACTTTATGAGCACTTACATGAGTACATGGATCATGCTATCCCTAACAGAATCAAGATGCTATTCTCCAAAAAAATGAAGCCAATTTGGTGGTCCCCTGCCATAAACAAACTCTACAACAGAAGAAAGAAACTGTTGCAAAAAAGAGTAAAATCCCATGATTTGGAACTCCCTGGTCAGCCTCAGTAAGAAGCTGAGATCCCTCATAAAATCCTCCAAAGCTAGTTACGAAAACAAAATCGCCACTCATTCTAAAGACAACCACAAATAATTCTATAGCTATGTCAAGCATTTCAATGGAAACACTCAGATCAGCTCTGAGTTACAGCACAATGGCACTAAATATACAGAACCAACTGATATTGCCAACATCCTGGGAGATAGGTTCAGTGCTAACTTTACCACCCTCTCACCCCCTAAGGGACCCATCTCTACACTGGAAGAATACGAAGTTCCTGTAATCACGGCTGCACAGGTAAAAACCACACTCTCCAAAGTCAAGAACACAGCATCCATGGAACCTGACAACATCACAGGCTGCTTTCTACATGAACTACAGAACAAACTGGCACCCCACCTAAGTACCATGTTCAATCATAGCCTTAGCTCAGGCTTTGTGCCCACTGAATGGTGCACAGCGATGTTTATCCCACTCCACAAAGGGGGAGCCACCACGGACACCAGGAACTACCACCCCATTAGCCTGATGAGCCTGGTCTGCACGGCCATGGAACGTATCATCATGGAACTTATATACAAAGACATTGGTAATCTCCAAACTCTGGACCCTACCCAGTTCAGGTTTGTAAAAGGCAGATCATGTCTCCTAAACCTGATAGACTTCTTTGAAGCAGTCACTAAAGCTGTAGATGAAGATAAGGTGGTTCACACAGCCTATCTAGATCTCGCCAAGGCTTTCGACACCATCCCCCATTCTGGAATTATAGATAAACTCACTAAACTAGGTATAAATCCTTATGTCACAAGATGGGTTGCCAACTGGCTCACTGACAGAACCCACAGTGTGAAAGTAGCAGACTCCAAATCCAACTTCAGACGAGTGACAAGTGGAGTACCACAGGGTTCAAGTCCTGGGTCCTCTCCTGTTTGGTATCTACTTCTGTGAAGTACAGGCTAACGCAGAATGTCTTTTGCTAACAAAGTTCGCAGATGACTGCAAACTAGGAGCCATAATTGAAACTCCTAATGATGTGGACATCCTACAAAAGGGCCTCACTGAGACAGATGCCTGGTGTCAATGCCATGGCCTCAAGCTCAATGACAAAAAGTGCATTGTCATCCCCTTTGGTAAAAACTCTGTACCCATGAACTACCACATAGGCGGTAGTCTACTTAACACCAAAAGTGTGATAAGAGACCTGGGAACACAGGTGGACAGTAGTCCCTCCTTTGATAATCACATCGCCACGGTAGTCAGGAAATCCTTCTACATGGCACACCTCATCACAAAAGGTTTCTCATCCAGGAAAAAAGAGGTCATTGTTCCCCTCTACTCATCACTCATTAGACCCATTATAGAGTAGAACACCCCTTTTGGTATGTACCTCACAAGACATCTACAGCAACTGGAAAAGCCGCAGAAATACCTCACAAAGATGATTAATGGCCTCAAACAGATGCCCTACACAGACCGTCTCAAAAAACTCCAGCTTTACTCCATCGCATATCGCCTACTCAAAGGCGATCTCTGCCTAACATACAAAGCTATGTCAAACCCAGAGCTGTTGGACATGGCCCACTTAAATAAATCCTAATCCCTCTGAGCTACACACTTTAGGGACCTGAACCTGGTCACCACAATAAACAGAACATGCTGGAGGGATAGAGTCCTGTCCCAGAGATTCCCCATACTCTGGAACAAACTACATATCTATATCAAACAAAGCTCCTCATTAGCACTCTTCAAGAAAAATCTTGATAATCTGATTGACAGTGGCACAGGAAATAATTTTCTTGGTTGGCGAAAGTCAGGGTACCTTTTTGGCTAGGCTTATATAGGCCCTAGAGCCAATAGCCTAGTACCTACCTATGACCCTATGAACCCATGAACAAAAACTGGTAATTGCTACAATGAAATGTGTTTCATGTAACTGAAAACTGAAACCAGTGACTGGTGACCAATTACGAGAATAGACCATTTTATAGAAAGATACTGGTAGAAGGTTTGTACCAGGCTATGGAATTCCTAGTCAGCTTGGGCATAACTTCTTTCAGGTGTCATTAATAAGTGTTGTGCAGCAGTGGTAGATCTTTCTGTACCATTGAAAAATGTGTGCAATAAAATGGTGCAAAACCCAAAAGGTGAAGCATCACATGCCAACGACATAGCTGAGCTGAAATATATCAGCACCTTGTGCGATGCAATTTATGACCTTTGTCATCATGAAGACACATTCTGAAAAATTGTCCCGCTGCCCCAGTTACCTATTGTGCAATAAGGCATTCATGAGGTGTAATGTTATAGAAATATTAGGTAAAATCCTGTGGTGATATTATAATCAGTATAAAGAAGGATCATAGTTATGAAGTAGGACCACTGTTGTGATACACTTAGAGACCTAGGAACCTTTAGGACAGCAATGACTACATCTGCTGATTTCAGCCTCTCATTTTAATCAGCTTTGCCCTACACTAAAGTAGTTCCTCTTTAAAACAAATTTGGACTTCTTTTACATGATTCTAAGTCTATATTCTCTAGACTGGTTTACCATTGAATGCTCGACATACAGAAAGTCAAGTCAAGCAATGACAGTAACCTTTCCATTAAAGTCAGAATGCTGAATACTGACATACCTGAACAAACACTGAATTGCAAAAGTCCATACTGCACTGGACCCAGGATCAACTGCAAACAAGGGTCCAAAAAGGGGCAGTTTCAAACAGTCGGTAATGTATTTTTTTTTTTACATTCCAACTACCATGTTAGAATTGCAAAGCTGTAGGTCATCCAGGTGGCACTTTGGGTTCAGAATTCCCTATTTGGCACTGGTCATCTCCTTCTCTAATGTGGTCATTTCGGACAGTGCTGCTGATATTAATCTGCTATACCTGAGGAAACCTTTAGGGTTAAAAATTGTCTGAAAGCTCCATCCAGATTAACTTAATGGAATGCATATGCCAGGCTAATCTTTGAAATATGTCCTTCTCAAATACTAATGCAAAAATGTCTTTTGTCCTAAGCAGTGGGCGCTGTATACTCTGAATCTCAGGATTCACAGACACTTTTAATACCATCATGCCTACTATTACACCCCTTTCTCACATTAAAACTTCAGACCTTCTCATTCTTAACATGAACATTAGAAGCCTAGTTAACAAAATCACAGACTTTTATGCAGTCATTGCAAAATACTCACCAGACATTCTTATAGCAACAGAAACTTGGCTAAAACCCCATATAACAGACTCAGACATACTCCCACAAGTTTATTGCATACACGTTAGACAGGATCAGGAAGAAGGGAGGTGGTGTTGCAATCTTCTACAAAGATAACCAAAGCATAGAAGACTACCTACCCATCAAATACCCTTATGATGATAACTCAAAGAAAAATATTAAAATAATAGCCACTTACATACCTCCCTACAATACTCTTGCTGCCATTGAGGAACTCATAGCCTGTACAGCCTCTACCTACACCAACCTACACCAACAAAACCATTATCACAGGCAACTACAACTTAGAACAGAACACTTGCACTGGTGATAATCCCTCCACCTTCATAAATCTACACGGTTTCTCCCAAGCAATCCAGTTTCCCACTCAAATAGATAAACATAGCAAAAGGGAATATATCTTAGACTGGTCACTTATTAACCGTACCACCCACAACTATCTCTCCAGATGCCTTCCAAATAACTTAAGTGACCATAGACCTACCTACTTAATCCATCATCAACTCAATCCACCCAGAACCATAGTTTACAAAGTCATACGAAATACCAAAAACTTCTCCAACGAAGCATTCTTCGACATGCTCAATAAATGAAACTGGACACCCTCCATTATCTCCAACTCAACCAGGCCATAACATAATTCAGTGACATATTTCTAGCTATTCGAAATAGCTTATCACCAACTCATACATGTCATAATAAAAATTAGAGATTGCCCTGGATATCAAAAGAAACCATTAGACTTCAAAAACTAAGGGACAAAACCTGGTTTCAATACCAGAAAACAAAAGACAATAAAACTCTGTTATTATACCAACAGCTCCACAATCAAACAAAAAAGCCAACTCAAACTAGACAAAAAACATATTATACATCTATGCAAAACAAATATTAAAACAATCTCAAAAAGTTCTTGCAGGCAATTAACTCACTCCTCCACCCATGTAAAGCCACAACCAACAACCAATAACCTAAATGTAAGTATTGCCTCACAAATCAACACCTACTTTATAAACACCATCCTCTTCTTAGTTACAGGAAACAATTCCACCCCAACGTCTCTCCCACCTAATGTGGAAACTAACAACAACTCTTTTGCAGACACAAACTTTCTCACTCTAAACAAAGCTAACAACACTCACAGTAAAGCCTTATTCTGAAATCGAATAGCCAAATTCTACCCCGCACCCTCCAAAATACACCTGAATCCACCAATTTCAAACAACTACTATGTGAACATATATCCAAGAACTGGCATTGCACCTGTGCCAGACCTGACTGACAAGATATCTATAACTCTCTCAACACACTGTCCAATCCTTGCCTCATTTTCTCCCTCTCCTCAGTGTTATTGCTACTCAAAATTATTGCTACTCAAAAAAAAAATATATATATATATATATATATATATATATATATATATATATAAAGGAAATCCCATTTGTTCATAACTATTATTTAATATGTACACAGTACTAATTTTATTTTTCTCTCAGTGATCTTTACTGAAATGCTTGTGTTTTTCTTTTTGAACCTGTATCTACTAGAAAATTATACTGAATACTACTTTGTATAGACTAAACAGATAATGTGTATTCATCATCTTATTGTATATATACTATTGTACTAATTATTGTATTTTGCTTATATTTCTGTGGAGCTTTTCTCCCAGTGCCTCCACTGAAAATGGGCTTCTGGCCCAGTCGGACTTTTCCAGTAAACAAATGTAAATAAATAAATTTGAAGTCCCTCAGATCTGGACTTTGCTGTTTTGCCTTTCTTTAAAACAGGTATACTAACCATTGCCTATGCAGCCTATTAAACTTTAACAAGATTCCTTCCCTCTTCAGCCACTGCTGTAGGTTTTAGTACAGAGGGCTGCACTCTGCTTTATTAAACTTAATGGCTTTAGTACCCTTCTGCTCAATTTTGGACATGTGCATTTCATTATCCTAGTTTTTGGCAGATAATGCTTTGAAACATTGTAGAAGCTTTGATCATTTATTTGCTCTATCAGCATTATTTCTCCCTCTGTCCTTTCAGGCTCACATCATACAATAGTTTGCAATTCACTTCATTTTAGAAATATTAATGTACATATGTAAATATTGCAAATGTTCAATATTACTGCCAACAAATAGCAATATCTTCCATCATCATTAGCTCCCCTTTTTCCCATTTTTCTACATGGGGTTGGGGCATCATGCTTACTGTCGCCACCTCTCTTGATTCAGTGCCACACTTCTTCCTTTTTCAACATTCATGCCTGACTGTCGTAGATCTTCTTTCACACAATCCATTCACCTCTTTGCTGGATGTCCTCACTTCCTCTTACCTTCTTCCTGTCTGTCCCAAATCTTCACCAGATTGTCTTCTGCTTTTCTACACATCTGTCCAAACCAATGTAGTCTGTTGTCTTTGATCTTTTCTGCAATTGGAGCTACTTTGGCTTCTGTACTTATGTCCTCATTTCTTCGTCTGTCCCACAGTGTGCATCCTACCATCTTTCTCAGGCACTTCATTTCCATCACCTCTAGCTTCTTCATCTGTTCTGCCTTTACTGCCCAGGTTTCTGTACCATACAGTAGTACTGGTTGCACCACTGTCTTGTACACCTTACTTTTCAGCTTCTTTGGCATTCTTCTGTCATATTCTACACCTGATACTCTATGCAAGTTGCCTGCAACCCCTCTGATTCTAGCTTTGACCTCTTCACTCAGACTACCCTTCTCCTCAACTACCCCTCCCAGATACTTGAAGCTGTTTACTTGTTCCACTATCTTCCCTTCTATCTCTGTTGTCATCTTCTTCTGATTTCCCCAGTTTGCTGCCATTGCCACCATCTTATCTGTGCTTAGTTTCATCCCATGTGACTTCAGATTTGCATTCCATTCTCCTATCCTTTGCTGAAGTTCTAGCTCAGAGTCTGCCTGTACTGCCACATCATCTGCATACAGCAGCTTTGTTGATCCATCCCCTCCAACCTGTTTACTAATGTAGTCCATCACCAGTATGAACAGCAGTGGGCTCAGAGCTGAACCCTGATGTATACCCACTCCCACTGGGAACCCCTCTGTGAGGCCGAACACTGTTCGTACTTAAGTCATTATGTCCTTGTACACAGCCTGCAGTAATTCTACCAATGTTTCTGAGACTTCAAACCACCGCAGTACTGTGAAGATCATCTTTCTTGGGAACTTGTTATATGCTATATCCAAGTCTAGGAATGCCCAGTTGGACTCTCTCCTCATCTCTAGCTTCTTCTCAAGTATCTGTCCCAATGCAAACATCGGGTCAATTGTGCTGCATCCTGATCTGAATCTAAACTGCTCATCTCCCATATTACACTCTGCTACTCTGCATATCCATTTATCAATCACCCTCTCCAGAACTTTCATGTAATGTGATAGGAGTTTGATGCCTCTATACTGCCCGCAGTTGTGGATGTCATCTTTGTTCTTGTACACTGGTATGAGTATGTTTACTCTCCAGTCATCTGGGATACACCTTTCTCTCCATACTGTATTTGTACCCTCAGGAGCCATTTCTCATCTATCTCACCCAACATCTTTATCATATCTGCTGTAATTTCATCTGAGCCTGCTGCTTTCCCAGACTTCATCTTCCTTAGTGCTGTTCTTACTTCATCTATTGTGGGATCCTCTTCTTCTCTCATTGTAGGCTGTTTCTGAGGCAGTACAGCTTCTGTGGGGTTTTCTTCATTCAGAAGCTGCTGGAAATACTCATTTCATCTACTTTTGATGTCCTCTGGACTGGTGAGCAGGTTGTTGCTGGCATCCCTTATGAAGGGTGTCTGACTATCTTCTTTATTTTTCTGTCTTTGCCTTGCAAACTAATATAATTTCTTTGTGCCCCTTAGTGAGTCACTTTCTAGAAGTTGGTACAGTGCCTCTGATGCCCTATTCTTTGCTATTGCAACTTCCTTCTTAACTTCTTTATTAGCCAGCCAGTAGCCCTTCCTGGCCTGGGCAGTCTTTTCTATCTTCTACTTCTTCCTGCACTCCTTCTTTCTTCTGATGACTTCCTGAACTTCTGTATTCCACCACCAGCTTTCCTTATGTACCTTATTTCCATACCTGTCTTGGCCACATATCTTTTCATAGTCCTAACACATGCTGTTTTTAGGCACTGCCATTCTTCTTCATCTCCACCTATTTCCTCCTCTTCTTGAGGTGCTAGAGCCATGAGTAATTCCTTGAACTGTGGTACTTTCTCTCCAGTCAACTTCCAGGTCTTCAGCCTGGTCTCTATTGACCTTAGAGCCTTCTCTGATCACTGCTTGCAGCTGATTGTGGCAACTAGAAGTTTATGCTGTGGGCCGACTGTTTCACTGGGGATGACTTTGCAATCATGGATTCTACCCCAGTGCCTTTTCCTTACTAGGAGGAAGTCTATCTGAGTGGCATGTTGACTACTCTTGTATGTGATCTTGTGACTGTCTCTCTTTCTGAACCATGTGTTGGCTACTATCAGGTCATTTGCCAGACAGAAGTCTAGAATGGCTTCTTCTTCTTTATTCCTGTTGCCCTACCATGTGGACCCAGGCAGTCCTCATATCCTGTTCTGTCTGTCCCGATATGTCCATTCAAGTCACTCATTATCAACACCAATTCATGTTGTCCTGCTTTATCTAGTAGGTCCTGCAACTGCTGTCTGAATGCATTCTTGTCCTCACTATCACAACCCTGCTGTGGGGCATAGGCTGAGATTATGAATAGTGCCCTATCATTACTCTGGAGTCTGACTGCCATGAGTCTGTCATTAATTCTGATGATATCCCTTACTGCCTTCTGAAGCCTCTCTCTCACCACAATTCCTACACCATTTCTAGCCTGCCCTGCACCTGAGTAGTAGATTCTGGATCCCAAGCCAAGTGGCTTTGCTGCACTGCCTTTCCATCTGGTCTCTTTGATACTACTACTTCCATATAGTTCATTATATAAAGTCAGTAGACAGTACATTTTTCAGTTTCCCACCATGATGTTTAGCAGTGTGCTAATCAGCTTATAACTCAGTCCATTACAAAAATATGAACAAGTGATAGTGGTTCATATCTAAACTGTAGTAAACCCTAGATTGTAATGTCTGTGTTATGTCTTGCCCTTTCATTCCTATGTTGCCTGTTTTAATCGGTAAATGACTTACTTTAGAAAGCCATTCCCGATAAAAGGTGGAGGTGTATCCATCGTCATTAAAGCCAAATACACCTCTAGACTGGTTAAACAGTATGACTCTCTTGAGCTACTCCAGGTATACCTCTCAACCTCTTAGAGCAAAGAATCTGGACAAAGCCTCACAGAATGGGGGACAAAGGCCCAAAAATAGGGACATATTTTAAATATTGCTCTTATAAATTTAGAAAGTTGCTAGAATAATTGGGTTTGTCTTAGCATTTATTTTTCTGAAGAATATGAAGTCTGAAACTGAAATATATAGCATTATTTAGTGACTTCAGTCCACAGATCATCCCAGTGATTTGCCAGAAAATCACAGATTTTATGAGGAACAGACTAAAAATATAAGGAAAAAGTCTGAACATTCTGTGAAAATCTGTACAGTTGAGAGATATGACTCCAGGTCCAGGTAAAGTACCCTACCCCATCATTGCTAGCTACAGTTCCCCCACCATGAACCAAGAAAAGCACACCGCCTTCCTGGATGCAATAGAACCACTCACTATACAGTCAAACACTTTGGTCATGGTTGATTTCAAATATCCTTCCATCGATTGGGCTTCATACATGAACACAAACATGCTCACCCTGAGGTTCCTGGACTTTGTCAAAACAAATACCCTGGAACAGCTAGTCTGCAGGCCCACAAGGGGCTCAAATGTCATAGAATTAGTATTGACCAACATGGGGGGGGGGTCACTGCACTACCGCCTCTTTGTTGTCCTCCCTGGTAAGGTCAGACCCTAAATCTGTCTCATTTGAAGTAATGATCAGACTTGACACTCACATAAGAGCAAAAAAATTAAAACATTTCTCCAAAGCAAACTACAGCCTACTAGGCTGTGATATAAAAACTTTCAAGCCCCCCTGTTAACACAGCCAACAATAACTCCTATGCAGAGGAGTACACAAATGCCTTGTATAACTACTTAAATAACTGTACACACTTGGCTGTACCTGACCAGATCAAAACCAGGTCCTCCCCCAAAAAAACAGGCCACCCTGGTGGGCCTCAAGTATAAATAGGTTATATAACAAAAGGAAGAAAGTGATGTCTAAGAACAAGATGGAAGTTACTCAGCAGAAGAAGAATACCCTCCACAGCTTGAACAAACAAATCAAATATCTTGTAAAGTCCTCTAAAGCTAGTTATAAAGCTATATTAGCATCCCTATTTAAGGATAATCATAAGGCATTCTTTAGCTACTTCCAAAATCTAAAAGGGAGCAGCCAGCTATGTGCCCAACTTATAGTGGACGATGCCTCTCATACTGAACCTAAGGAAATTGTCAGCCTACTTGCTGATAGATTTGGTGCAAACTTCTCCCCCTGTGCCCACCAGCCATACTCCAAATCATACCTGATACCAGTCCACTATCTAGTATCTCCAAAGATCGGGCTGTATCCATGTTCTCTAAGGCCAAACACACAGCATCTATGGGACCATATAACATCCTAAGCTGCTTACCAAATCTAAAACAAGAACTAGTTGTCACTCGTCTTGGTTTACAATTGAAGACAAACAGGTAGGGTAATCTGTTTGTATGTTTTATAACAAAGAAACACATCAGGATGGATAGCAGCAGTAGAAAATATAAACAAACTGATTAACTGACAGACTACACAGACATGCATGCTCTCAACAGATTACTACAAAATGGCAGTCAGGCTCACACGTGCTCAGTATTTATAAACATCTGCAAGCCCATGGAAAGCTTCTTAAAGGTATACATACATACTGATCTATATCCTCCCTCTTTAATGAATTGCCCACCATAAAACGACATTTGAAAAAGGCATGCAATTGTACAGACAATAAGAAATAAACACAACACTTATGTCCTTATGACCAAGTTGCCGTGCATCTGGAACATGGACTGGAAATACAACCTAATCTAGTGATATAGCAATCAGAACTGGGTTTAGCAATAGGGACAGTCATTGGTGAACAAACAGATTCTGGAGTTTCGGAATTCTTCTCAGGGACAGGAATATTAACTGGAATGTCCTGTGGAACTGGAATGCTGGATAACTCACTCTGAAATTTAGAGTCTTTCTTGCAGGTATGATACTGCAATACAGGCTCAGACACCAGCACCAAATGTTTCTAATTCCACCTAAATTCTACTCCTTGTGATTCCACAATGTATGATCTCGGCTCTAGACATGCATTTTTTACTACACCAATCTGATCAAAAGCTTTGGACGTCTGTATCTTCACTATCGCCCCTTCTTGTAATGGATTGAGCAGTTTGCTGGTCTTATCATAATAGGACTTCTGGGCAAGGGAGCTCTCAGGCAGGTGCAAGGGGGTGCACTTGCACCCTACTGGAAATGGCCGGCCAGGAGATTCATTTTCTTTTAATTAAAATAAAATACTTTTTTTTCTAAGGGTTTCTTCTTTAAAAACACCCTTTGCTTCCAGTCGCACAGGTGCTTCTACATCTGTGCGACTGATGGTTTATGTCTTCCATCTTCTGCGCCTGCATGGAATTTGAATTCCAGAAGACATTTTGACTGCAGAAAAAGGTACAAGTGAGAGGTAGGTGTGTGCGTGTGTGTGTTTAGGTGTTTAAGAGGTGTGTAAGAAATAGGTAGGGGTGTGTAGATGTAAGAAGTAGGTAGGTAGGGGTATGTATGCATGTATGTAAGAAGTAGGTAGGTAAAGGTAGAGCTGTGTGTGTGTGTGTGTGTGTGTGTGTGTGTGTGTGTGTGTGTGTGTGTGTGTGTGTGTGTGTGTGTGTTAGTAAGAGGGAGGTAGGGTTGTGTGCATGTGATTGTGTGTAAGTAAGAGGAATTGGGAGTGTGTGTATGTGTGTGTGTGTGTGTGTGTGGGGGGTGTCATACTTCACAATTATCCAGATGTTTCCTAATATTTTCGGTTTGTTTCCCATAAAATTGTGTTTTTTCTGTCAATTTATTGAGGACCGAAGTCAGAAAATGATAGCAGACTTGAGTTTTAGACTTCATATCCCCAGAAAATGCATACTAAGGCAAACCTTGTTATTCTATTCACTTTCTAAGGAAGTAGGGGGATGTATGCGTGCCTTACCTCTCAATTGTACAAATTTTCACAAAATGTCTAGATGTTTGCCTTATATTTTTGGTCTGTTCCTCATAACATTTTTTTTTTTTGTTTCACAAATCACTGGGATGAGCTAAGGATTAAAGTTACTAAATAATGACATGTATTTGCATTTCAGACTTCATATCCTTTAGAAAATGCATTCTAATACAAATCCTGTTATTCTAGAAACTTTCTAAATGTTTCCCTAGTTTTGGGCCTTTGCCCCCAACATTATAAAAGGCTTTGTCCAGATTTCTTGTGCTAAGAGATTGAGAGGCATGGTGTGTGTGTGTGTGTGTGTGTGTGTGTGTGTGTGTGTGTGTGTGTGTGTGTGTGTGTGTGTGTGTGTGTGTGTGTGTGTGTGTGTGTGTGTGTGTGTGTGTGTGTGTGTGTGCACGCATATAATTGGTAGGTAGCATATCCCTCAGCTGTCCAGGTTTTTGCAGAATGTTCAGATTTTTGTCCCATATTCCTCCTAAAAAAGATTGAAGTTGCTAAATAATAACAGACATTTGAGTTTTACACATCATATCCTTTAGAAAAATGCATACTAACACAAATCCTGTTAATCTAGCATTTTTTTTTTTAATTCATGAGAGCAATATTTATAATCTGTCCCTATTTATTTTAGGCTTTGTCCAGATTTCTTGCACTAAGAGGTTGAGGTGTGTGTGTGTGTGTGTGTGTGTGTGTGTGTGTGTGTGTGTGTGTGTGTGTGTGTGTGTGTGTGTGTGTGTGTCTGAGACAGAGAGAGAGTGAAATGTTCTATTTAGAGTTAGCAGGTGGAATTTATTTTCAAGTGTATTTTCAAGGAATTGTGAGTTTCAAGGGAAGAGAAGGTTACTGCCACTCATGCTAAGTCTGTTTAAAATGTGCAACTGTTTTGTTTAGCAAATGGTATCACTATTGTGGTGTAGAATTTTAAAGCAGTATTAGTAGAACAGCAGGTAGCATGCCTGCATCTTGATGTGGAGGGCTGTAGGTTTTACTCCCACAGCATGTAGATTTGTATTTTAAGCAGGTGGGGTGCTGCAGTCCTGAATATGTCCTCCTTTCTATGAGATGCCTAGTAACTATGACCCTGTTTTTCAGCTTGCTACTAATTCCCTATCACAATATACCAGCTTACCATTTTTGTAATATAACAGACAATTTATTCTATAAGGGCACCAAGCACTGAATTTGTAGCTGAAACACTGAAATATAAAGTTGGTTTCTAGCAACAACCTCTTCATTAGTTTCAGATCTCTTTAATGTGGAATTATTCAGATGACTTTTACTTCTGCAGAGATTGTGCATATTGACTGATGTTGGTGGATTGTAATGATAGAAGTCAGAG
Organism: Protopterus annectens; assembly: GCF_019279795.1. Classification (NCBI taxonomy): domain Eukaryota; kingdom Metazoa; phylum Chordata; order Ceratodontiformes; family Protopteridae; genus Protopterus; species Protopterus annectens. The sequence goes on from NC_056731.1 coordinate 840,746,425, forward strand.
TGGCCTTTTAATGTTGAAATGTTCTGAATTGGGCAGTTTGTCTTTATTGGTTCATATGTTTTCTTTCATTGCTTACTGGAAAAATGTTAAAAACTTTAAAACACACTCTAACAAGTGGTGCTGTATTATACAAGGGATAATTCAGTTATTATATATTATAATTAATACAGTTAGGAAGGTGAATCAAAGAATTTTTTGCATGCTCTTAAAAATTTGTGCAAGAGGCCTATGATTTGAAAACATCTCAAAGGTAAACTTAACCTGCCTCTGGCCAGATGCATTTTATTTGAATGTGGGTTTTAATGTTGTTTCAGTGAATGTGAGTTTCAAAGGTTGAGAAGTTTTAATGCCAAGTCTGTTTTCATTGTAAGACTATTGCTTTGTTTAACAAATGTCTATCAGTGTTTGTGCTATAAAATTTGAAATAAAAGTTGTAAATTAAATCCAAATATCTGTAATCATTGTAGAAGTAAAGCATATAACAGTATATACACAGAGTTTTAAACAGTGTTTATGGCATCTGGGGAGAAATAGCCAACTAATAGGACACTGGAATGGCTGTGTGTGTGTGGGGGGGCTGAGTGGGGGGAATCTGGGTTTGCACCCCCCTGCAAAAAATCCTGCGGGCTCCCCTGCTTTTGGGATAAGCACTCCTTCAACAGATGGGTTTTCACTGATCTGTTGTTCTTGACACATGGAACCAATAGATTACTGTTGATTGGTAGTGTGGTTCTGGTTTGTCTCAACAGAAGTCTCTGTGCAGGTGATCCAAGATGTTTATCACGAGGAATATTTCTGAGATTCAAGAGATTGAAGAAAGCATCACTATTGTCTCATTTCATCTTCTTTAGTAATTGTTTCACTCTTTGAACTGCACGTTCTGCCAAACCATTTGACTGTGGGTACGCAGGGCTACTTGTAACATGAATAAAATCCCACTCCTCAGCAAATCTTTTGAACTGCTGACTTGTAAACTGTGTACCATTGTCAGAAATAACTGTATGGACTGCCATGGACTGCAAAATGATGCTTTAACTTAGTAATGACAGTACTGAATTCTAGATTAGGAAGTAGGCCAATCTCAAACCAATCTGCATAAGAGTCGACTAACACCAAGTAATATTGACCATTCCATTCAAAACTTTCTGTAGCTACTGCTGATCAAGGTAATTCAGGAATCTGGTTTAGCTGAAGTGGTTCTTTCTGTTGATGTGGCTTAGTACGATTACATACAGAACAAGATGAAAGTACGCTCTCAATGTCCAATAACATAGAAGACAAAAATGCTAGACCTCTTGCCCTTCTTTTAAAAGAATCAGTTCCTGGGTGGCCACAATGCAAAATAGTAATATACTCTTGTTGCAAAGATTTTGGAACAATTACTGTCGGACCTTTCATTAGGATACCATTGTCGAAAAAAAACTCATCTATGTTAGTAAAATAAGGTTGCTGATCTACTCGTAAGCAAGATTGCTTTGACAGCCATTCTGGACTGATAAAGTGGTTGAGGTTCTGAAGAACTGGATCTGAGGCTGTACGACTCATCAAGATGTGTGGAAGAAAAATATCTCACTTCCATGACTTCAAAATCAAGTTTCTCATTTTCATGCTGTTCAGTGGTATTTCTGGGCGATCTAGACAAGGTATCAGAAAGATAAAAAAGTTTGTCTTTTGTGTCAAGGTTGAAATTATACATATGCAGTTTCAATGCCATGAATTACAATCTGGCAGGAGCTGTATGCATAGGCTTTCTCAAAATAGTGATTAGAGGTTGGTGATATGTTTTGATTTGAATCGGTCGGCCATAAATATAATCAAGGAACTTCGAACATGCAAAAACAATTGTCAAGAGTTCTTTATCTGTGCATACTGCATCTCAGTTTGGGTTAGAGTTTTGGATGTATAGGCTACTGGTATACCCTCTTGAAGAATGACTGCACCAAGACCAAATTTCAAAGCATCACAAGAAAGAATTACTGGTATCTGAGAGTTGGCGGACTGGCAATTCCCTGCTTCAGGACATGAAATGCTCTTTGGTGTTGTTCTAACCAGGACCAGGATAAATCTTTGCATGTCAACTCTCTAAGCAGTGCTGAAAGTTGGTTCAAGTCTGGAATGAACTTGACTAGGTAGGTCACCATGCCAAAAAAACTTTGTAGGGCTTGAACATTGTCTGGAGCTGGCATCTCAAGAATAGCAGTTTGCTTAGAAGGATCTGGTCATAAGCCTAAACTGGTAAGTAAATGACCAACATAAGTAACTTCTCATAGGCTGAATTTGCACTTCTGATGATTCAGCTTAAGATTCACTTCACATGCTCTGTCCAGAACTTTCTTCAGGTTTCTGTCATGTTCGGCATCACCATTACCTCTTACTAGAATATCATCTACTATAATAGCACAGGGATACCCAGAAAAAAATTGTTCCATTGCATGCTGGAAGAATTTATCCCAAATCGCATTTTCAAAAATCAGGACCTGCCAAAAGGAGTACTGAAAGTGGTTAGCAATGAAGATTTTTGGTCAAGCAAAATTTGCCAAAATGAACTCTTTGCATCTAAAGACAGAAAAAACAGTGGCATTTGGCATAAGAGCAGTGACTTCTTCAACTGTACACATTGGATGATGAGGTCTTTTCAGTGCCTTGTTCAAATCCCCTTGGATCAATACATATTCTGATATCATCTGAGCTTTTCTTTAGAGCCACTCTATGGAAGGTACCCATTCAGTGCGTTCTTCTACTGGACAAATTACACCATGCTGCACCATTTTATCTTGCTCAGCTTTGACTCTGTTCTGCATAGCTACTGGAGCATTCTGGGCTGGTCTGATAACTGGGCTGACTTCAGGATCTAACTTCATGGAGTACACAACTGGGAGTTTGCCTAATTTGTCTTTGAAAAGATCAGTATAAGTAGAAAAAATGGACTGAGCAAAATCAGAATAGTGGTCTTTCAAGTTTACATGGTGCACTTCCTTATTAAATGAAAGTAGTCCCATTTTCAAACTGTCTTTGAGGCCTAATAATGGCTGGATGTGCCTTTTGACTACATAAAATTGCAAGTCATAGCTGTTCCTAGCAGAGTAATACAAAACACTATTGAACCTTCAGTTTGAATTTTTTTCACCACCATAAGCAACAGGCTTTACACATTTTGCCAAATCAAGCTTCTCACCAGCACATAACATCGCACTTTGAACTTGTGTCAACTTGGAGCTCTATAGGTCTTCCATTAATTCAAGCAGTACAAATACTTCATTCTTTGCCCATAAATCTACTGCATCGACTGTTTCATTAAGCACATACACACCATCAATATAAAAAGTAGGGTCACAGCTTTCTAATTGATCAACTTGTCTCTTTCAATGTTCTCTTTTAAAAGAATGGACCTCTTTTGATTTACAAAATCTTTGGAAATGATTACACTTTTTACATCTGTGGCATTGCTGACAAAAAGCTAAACACTTTTCTCTTTTAGATACATGATTACCACCACAGTTACAACAGCTTACTATGAGGCTAGGTGAGGGAACATGCTTTGAGTTTGCTGACTCACCCTTGTGCTCCACTGAGACTGTGTATACTCTGGAATTCGCTAGAAAGCTATGGAGTTTCCCATTGACTGTTGCAGGGCTCCCCATAGTTTCCATGTGCTTGGGCCCATTTCTTTTAACCACATGCTGCAAACTATCAACATGAGCACTAGAAGATGCATTTCTCATTTGTAAGCATATTTATGTGCTTTACTGTAAGCTCATACACCTGACAAATCTCAATGGCCTTATTCAAAGTTAAATCACTGTCACGAAGCAAAATCTTTCTTACAGCACCATCTTTAATACCACACACAAGTCTGTCTTTTATCAACTCATCTTTTAAATCACCAAATCTGCACATTTTAGCTCTCAAACCAGTCATATATGCTGCAAAAGTTTCACCAGGCTTTTGATCTCTTGTGCAAAATAAGTGCCTTTCCATTGTAATATTCGTTTGGAAGTTACACATTTCTCTAAATTTACATTTTAAGCACTCAGGGTCTTCCCTTGTTTCAGCCAGCACTACTAAATGGCAGTTCCCCCTCTCCTGCAAATACAGTGGGTGCATACACTAATGAATGCTCTCTTTTGTGGCTTCTGAACCAGTTAAATTAAGTAGAATAAATGCCTTCGTACTTGCATCTTTATCAGAAAATGCAGCTTGTGGAAAATATTGTACTCTTGCTCAAACACTCTCCAATTCTCTGCAATATTATTATCAAAGACAAGTGGTGTGGGTTTGCGAAAACCTTCTGCTATGCACACAGACTATAGTAAAACCCAATGAAATCCAGGCCCACTTGTAATTATTTATGAGCATGCACACACAGCCAGTACTTGTAATAACATTCAAATGTACAATAAACTCTAAACCACAAAATGCATGCACTCGAGGCACTCCACAGTATCCAGACCGAAATGCAAAAGGTAGGGGTGTATCCATATTCATCAAGGATACCCACACCTCCAGGTTAGTGGCGCAGCACAATGCTTCAGAGATCATCCATGTGCAAATAACAATGGGCAAACCTGCAATTCAAATTTTAGCTTGTTACAGATCACCCACCATGTCCCAGGACCCCCATTCCGCATTTCTGGAAACACTGGGAAACATAAAGGTCTTACCAAACACACTAATATTGGGTGATTTCAATTACCCAAACATTAACTGGGAGAGCTACTTAAGTACTAACTCCCTTGCCCAATATTTCCTAGAATTTATAAACTCAAATGCCCTGGATGAACTGGTCAACACTCCCACCAGAGGTGACAACATATTGGACCTGGTCATTACCAACATGGGTGACCAGTGTTCCACACCAGAGGTCAGTCCCTTGCTGGTTAGATCTGACCATAAACAAATCACTCTGGATATCCACATTCCGCCCTCACCCCCAGACAAGGAAACCACCATGAAAAACTATTCAAAATCAAACTTCACATTACTTAAAACCAAGGTGGAAAGTTTCAAAGCCCCCACGCTAAAGGATAACGCTGTCCAAGCTGCAAAATCCTTTACTAATGCAATCTACGGGCACCTACAAGAATGCATGGATCATGCTATCCCAAGCAAAACCAAGACTCACTCCTCCAAGAAAAGGAAACCAGTCTGGTGGACCCCTGCGATAAACAAGCTATACAATAGAAGGAGGAAACTAGTACAAAAAAGAGTAAAATCCCAAGAAGGGAAGACATCCCTGATTAGTGTCAGCAAGAAACTACGATACATCATAAAATCATCCAAGGTGAGCTTCGAAAGAAAAATTGCCAAGGACTCCAAAGATAACCATAAGGCATTCTTTAGCTATGTCAAGAATCTAAGTGGCAATGCTTAGATCTGCTCGGAGTTAGTGCAGAATGGTACAAAATACACTGAACCGACCGATATTGCCAACATCTTGGCAGAAAGGTTCAGTGCAATCGTCACCCCCTCTCACCCTCAAAAGGGCCCATAACCATACCAGAAGAATGTAGAGCCCCTGAAATCACAGACAGGTTAAAACAGCCCTCTCCAAAGCTAAAAACACAGCATCAATGGTACCGGACGGTGTCCCAGGCTGCGTCCTACACGAGTTCAAAGATGAACTAACCCCTCACCTAAACACAATGTTTAAACTCAGCCTCTCCACAGGCTACGTACCCATAGAGTGGAGCACAGCAATGGTTATTCCGCTCCACAAATGTGGAGCCACAACAGACCCCAGGAACTATTGCCCTATAAGCCTGACCAGCTTGGTCTGCAGGGCTATAGACTAACTTTCTTCCTTTACACTAATTTTATTTATTTATTATTTTACATTTGTTTTACATTTGTTGACCGGGCTAGTCTAGCTGGATATATGTCCATTTTCAATAGAGGCCCAGGGAGAAAAGCTCCAAGCATTAGCAGTGACAGAGATTACAATAATATACTAATAGTCAAATGAATTACAGCACATTGTTACATTGAGGTTCAGATAAACTTGTACAGAGTCCTTTAGTAGGTTAAATAATGATCAAATACAGAGAGCAATCATTTGAGAGATAGCAATCAAAAGAACAACATTTTGAATTGTAAACCATTTTTATCAATTTTTTTTTTTTTTAAGTAGTAAGAAGGTAATCAATATTACAGGTATGTGACATAGAACAGTGGAGTAGAGAAGTGTAGAGAAAGGAAGAGGGGGAAAGAGATATCAGTCTGGGTTAGAGCAGGGACAAAGCCAGTGAGTTTTAAGATATTCTTTAAGATGCTTTTTATAAAGACGAGTGGAAGCAAGAGAGAAAAGTTCACTAGGAAGCTGGTTCCAGCTTTTTCCTATTGTGTTGGCGAAAAGTGAGTCCCCAGCTTTGTTGTTAGATTTAATAGTGGAGACTAGAATCTTGTTAACTGAGCGTAGTGCTGCAAGATTTTTGTAGGGGGTAATTAGATTAGTAAGGATTGGGGTATTATTAGGGTGATAAAGGATATTTTGGGTGATATTAAGTTGTTGACGAAGGAGTAGGTTCTGCAGTTCTAACCATCCCAGTTGTGACAGTGGTGAGTTCTAAAGGGGGTGCCAGTGGCAAATCTGGCTATGTTATTGTAACTGGTGGAAAGTTTGGTGAGGTTGTTTCTAGATAGATTGGTATATATCACAGAAGCATAGAACAGGGTAGAGATCAGGTGGGTCTGGGCAATAGTGATTCTGGCTGAAGGGGTAAGGAAGGGTTTGATTCTGTAAAGGGTGCCTAGTTTTTTGTTGACAGGCTTTATTGTAGAATTAATATGGTCACCATAGCTAAGGTTGTTATCAATTGTTACTCCTAGTAGATAGTTGTAATGTCAGGGGATATGTTAGTTCCATTGTTAGAGGTTACTGTGAAGTGTAGTTTAGGTGACTTATGAGTAGGAGCAAAGAGTAATAATTTTTTTTTTTGGGGTTCAGAAGGAGGCAGTGTAGCATGAACCAATTTTCAACACTGTTAAATATTGTTTGGGTGAGGGACTGGAGAGAGGTTATGGACTTGGCTGAACAAATTAAAGTTGAGTCATCTGCATATTGTATGCAGGTGGCTTGAGAAATTTTGGTATGTAGATCACTAATAAACAATGAAAAGAGAAGAGATCCTAAAATAGAGCCTTGTGGTACTCCAATATTGACAGGGAGGAAAGTAGAAAGATTATTATCCCAAAGTACTGCTTGCTGTCTGTTTTCAAGATAGGATTTAATCCATTGTAGTGCTTGTGTGTCCAGTGATTGGGCTTTTAGTATGTCAATAAGCATGTTATGGTTCACCATATCAAAGGCTTTTGAAAGGTCAATAAATAGTACAGAGGAGAAAGTATTACTGTTATGATTTTTGTTTATGGAGCCAGAAAAGGACAGCAGGGCAGTTGTTGTGCTATGGAATGGCCTAAAACCATGCTGGCAGTTGGCAAGTAAATTGTTATGGAGAAGGTGGTCAGGTAGTTGTCTGTCTATGCATTTTTCCATTATTTTAGCTATTGGGGAGAGTAAGGCTATAGGCCGAAAGTTAGAAGGCGCAGTAGATGACCCACCTTTGTGTAGAGGGATGATGTTGGATACTTTCCATATGGAAGGGATTTTGCTTTCTAGAATAGTTCTATTTATAAGAATGGAGATGGGATAGGCAATGGCTTTAGCAGCAATTTGCAGGTATTCTGCTGGAAGACAGTCAGCAGAAGGGGTGCATGGTTTAAGTTTTTGAAGGAGGTTGCAAATGAGGGGTGTGGGTACAGGTTGTATATGGAAGGTTGGAGTTGAAGTCTTACTGGTATTTAATGGTGGAGTGGTAATAGGTGGTAAAATATTAGCTAGGGTTAGAATGGCTTCAGTAAAATAGTTATTAAAGGCATCAGGAATCTGGTTAGAGTTATTATGGTTGAATCCTGAAGGGGCAGGAGTTTTAGAGTGCCCTGGTTGAAGAAGTTTGTTAATGCCTGACCAGAATTTTTGTGGTTTTTGTTGGTGGGTTTGTTGGAGGTGAAGGTAATAGTCTTTTTTGTCTCTGCGAATGTCTTTCTTGGTGGCATTTCCTAACTGTTTAAAGTAAAGTTGATCTGATGGACTTTTGGAGGCTCTCCATTTGGCCCAAATTTTATTTCTGAGGAGGATCTTTTGCCTAGTATGTTTTGTAAGCCAGGGGGCAATTTTGGTTCTTATTCAGGAAGAACGATAGGGGGCATGGTAATCTAGGATTTGAAGGAATCTAGTATTAAAGTAGGTCATTGCTTCATCAAGTTGAAGATGAAACATAGGTGACCAGTCACATGCTTTCAGTTTGTTTTGGAAGCTCTCTGGATTAAAGAATTTTTTGGAGCGGGAGGATTTAAAATTATTAGTATTAGGGCTGTGAATTTTGTTGTGAACTAATGAATACTCTTCACCTTTATAAACTTATCCTTAAAGAACCATATATATATAGTAACATCTCTTGTACATTACCTTTTACTGTTTGTGTTATGCTCACGATGAGTATTGCATTTTTTAACAACAGCTGTTTTAGCTTGGACTGTTGCAACTTTCTATATTGTATTTTGTATGTGTCTTGGAGTTTTTCTCCCAGGGCCTCTACTGAAAATGGACATGTATCCATGTTAGACTAGCCCAGTCAACAAATGTAAAATAAATAAATAATAAAATCATCATGGAACTCATTAACAGAGACAATGGGAACCTCCAAATACTGGAACCTACCAAGTTTGGCTTTGTTAAGGGCAGATCATGCCTCCTAAAAATGGTGAACTTCTTTGAGACAGTTACCAAGGCTATAGACAAGGGAAAGGTGGTACACACAGCCTACCTAGACCTCACAAAGAGCTTTGACACCATTCCTCTTTCTGGTATTATAGACAAGTGCACCAGCCTGAACATAAACCCCTATGTCACAAGATGGGTTGCCAACTGGCTCACGGACAGAACGCAGATGTTGAGAATTGCGGGAGCTAGGTCCGACTCTAAACCGGTTACAAGTGGTGTTCCCCAGGGCTCAGTCCTAGGACCCCTCCTGTTCGGCATATACTTCTCAGAAGTACAGGCAAGCACAGGAGGACTATGCCTGACCAAGTTCACAGACGACTGCAAACTAGGGGCTATAAATGACTCTCTAGCTGACACAGACATCCTCCAAAAGGGTCTCACTGAGACGGATACCTGGTGTCAAAATCATGGCCTCAAGCTAAATGCCAAAAAGTGCATAGTCATCCCCTTTGCAAAAAACAAAGTACCCACAAACTACCACATAGGTGGTAGTCCCCTAAATACGGTAGATGTAATAAGGGATCTGGGGACCCAAGTAAATAGTAATCTCTCCTTTGATAATCATATTGCCAAAGTGGTTAGAAAATGCTTCTATGTGGCCCACCTAATCACAAAAGGGTTTGCATCCAGATCAAAAGAGCCATTGTGCCCCTCTACTCATCACTCATTAGACCCATCATTGAGTACAATGCCCCATTTGGGATGTACCTTACAAGATACCTGCAACAGCTGGAAAGACCACAAAAGTACCTCACCAAGAGGATCACTGGCCTCAAACAGATGACCTATGCAGCTCGACTGAAGAAACTCCAGCTGTACTCGGTTGCATACTACCTACTCAGACGTGATCTCTGCCTGACATACAAGGCCATGTCCAACCCAGAATTGATAGACATGCTCCACCTAAAGAAAACCATATCCCCTTGAGCCACACACTCTAGGTATCTAAACCTCACCACAACAATAAATAGGATGTGCTGGAGGATAGATTCCTGTCCCAGAGAATTCCCATGCTTTGGAACAAGATTCCAATCTACATTAGGCAGAGCTCCTCGCTAACACTCTTCAAGAGAAACCTTGATGAGTGGATGGGAAACAGAATGTTTACCCGGGGATCACTTCAGTGGCTCTGCTGGACAGAGGCACAGGGAACTAATCTAAGGGGGCGGCGAAAGCCAACACATTCTGGCTAGGCTTATAAATGCCTTCGGGCAGATAGCCTAGTACCTACCTGTGAACCTATGAACCTATTGAAATACTGTACTTTGTGAAATATGCATTGAATTGGCTGTATTTTATGAAATAACTGCACTGTAATACTGCACAAACTGGCAGACACTGTGTATACTTTGGATATCCTGAGTAGCTTTAATTAATGTGAAAAAGTGGCACATAGTGAAAACATGCAGTTGTTTCCTTATTTTATACATTTTATGTGATTTGGACCAAATTTTAAACATGTCCATGACTATTTCAAATATTTTTTATCAATATGTCACAGTTTTGGAAATTTTGTTTAACTAGAAATTTATTTTGAGCTTTCTAAGTGCTTTGTTTTATATTCTTTGAGTAGGAAATCATTTAAGCAAGTTGTGTTACCTGGAATTCATTTCTAACCTGTTTTGTGAGTTATACATGCAGTAGGGATGATCCTCTCTTGTACAGATATCCATCATTAACTGAGTGTCTCTTGGTCCTAAATCTGAATCCCATTCTGACGCCATGTTGCTCATCTTGGTTTACAATTGAAGACAAACAGGTGGGGTAGTTTGTTTATATGCTTTATTAAACAGAACCACATCAAGATGGATAGCAGCAGTACAAAATATAAATAAACTGATTAACTGACAGACTGCACAGACATGCATGCTTACATCTCAGTAGCTTACTACAAAATGGCAGACAGGCTCATGTGCTCAGTATTTATACACTTGTGCAAGCCCAAGGAAAGCTTCTTAAAGGTATACATACATATTGAGATACACTAGTGGAACCACTTGGCACTCTCTTTAACCTCAGCCTGAGCACTGGCTTTGTTCCAGCAGAGTGGAGAACAGCAACGGTAATCCCTTTGCACAAAGGGGATCCATCAACCAACCCTGGAAACTGTAGACTCATAAGCCTAATCAGCCTTATCTGCAAGGCCATGGAAAGAATCATCATGGACCTTATCAACAAGAATATAGGTGACCTTCAAACTCTTGACCTGACCCAGTCTGGCTTCGTCAAGGGTAGATCATGCTTACTGAACCTGGTGGACTTCTTTGAGAATGTCACCAAAGCCCTGGATGAAGGCAAACCAGTACATACTATATACTTGACTTAGCCAAGGCTTTTGACACAATCCCCACTCAGGCATCACTGAGAGACTCTCCCAACTGGGGATTAATGCATACGTCACTAGATGAGTAGCCAGTGTCTCAGTAACATACTGTCAAAGTTGCAGATTCCACCTCTACCAGTAGACCATTACCAGTGGTGTGTGCTGAACCCTCTACTGTTTGGAATCTATTTCTTGGAAGTTCGGGTGAAAGTAGATGGCCTCTGGCTTACCAAGTTTGCTGATGATTGCAAACTGGGTGCAATCATAGAGTCCCCAGACGATGGTAACATATTACAAAAGGGGTAAATACAGACAAATGATTGGTGCCAAAGCCACAGAATAAAATTAAATGCAAAAAAGTGCATTTTTATCCCCTTTGGCAAAGAGGAAGTCCCTACGAATTACAATATTGACAGCACCCCCCCAAGCTCAAACCCAGTGGTGTGAGACTTTAAAAAACAGGTTGACAGCAATCTAAACTTCGATTACCATGTGTCCACAGTAGTATGAAAAGCCTTCTATGTTGCACATCTCATGAGTAAGGGCTGTACCTCTCAACCCTGAACCATCAAAAATCTGAACAAAGACCCATGAAAAGTAGGAACAACTTGCCAAAAATCGGGATGTTGACTAGCATAAAATTTGCATACATAATCATGTAACCTTACCCACTCTAATGGAATTATGGGATACCAACATGAACATTGAGTCATTAAATAATAATAAATAATTACAGTCATTTGAATTTCAAACTTCATATCCCTCAAAGCTCACAAAGCAATAAGCTGAAGGATCAGTGTATTGCTTCGAGCTATCATTTTACAACTTATAATACCGTCTCCTTCTACAATGCAGCTTAAACAATATTACTTCAATTATTAACCAGACAGAAAGAAAATAGCAGTATAGGTCTTCCTTTTAATTATTATAGTAACTGTCAATCATTGTGCAGAATCATTCTGATTACACCTGCACTTAACACTGGCGTCCCGGTCTTGCAGGTAATACTGTACCTTGCTCATGATTCTACTTTCCTAATCTGCAGTCACATTTCTTATAAAAAGGAAAAAAAAGTTGATCAGTCTTAAGAATCTGATGAACATTTCATTTGAATGCATGTATACAGATTGAGGGTTTGGAAAACTATATCCCACACATCAAGATATGTCATTGCTTCGATATTAATTAGCAATACACATTTTACAACTTATAAAAATGTTATGGCAAGATGAATACATTGCATCCTGGAACAACTCAGTGAAAAAAGTGCAAGCGCCCTAGTCAGGAAATAGCTGTTGGAATGCATGACCAACAGAAATGCACAACCTTGTATAGTATAATGTTTTTAAAGTTGCAGATAAAAGAAATAATGAAGCACCCTACATTCTGAACCATATTACTAGACAGTCAATACAATTTTTAACCAGCCTTCATACATTTACCACAATTGAGTATTTCCGTGTCTGCTGCCAGTGCTTTCCTACAAGTCACTACAATTCAGAGATTTCACTCTTCACAGCTTTTTGTTCACAACCTTTACTGAATACAGTATTCCCCACCATTTAGTAATTTTACATATAGTAGAGTGCTAGTCACTCAGTCATCATGTTTAGAAAAAAAAGAAGTAATCTTTACAAAGGGTTCAGTCACCATTTGGATTTCCTGGCTTATTACAGTCTTTCAACTGTGGGTGTTGCAATAGCTATACTTTAGCTCGGAGCTCCCTTTGAACAAACACTGTCATGGTTTCTGTGTAGCAATTGAGTTTTGTTGTGTAGCTCTGATTCTGAATATTATCTATATTTTTAATGCAAATGACATATTGCTTTGGCATGTATAATGTAGTGTTGTGTAGTAAAGATTTAAGCGACTGCAGAGTCTGGGTCAAGACACAGTGCGGAGTCTTTGAAATGGAAAATGTGAACAAAAGTGCCTGTATTACAAAATGTATGAGATTAATACAGGAAATCTTTTCTAGTATTTGAATTAATGAAGGGGGATCTGTTTGTCTGCTTTTTATCCCATTTCATCTAATGGGAGTATTAAGTGATGTCTGTCTATGAACTAAATTTAGAGGTAAAGAAGTAACTCACTCACTGACTAAAAGCCTAACCTTGTATAAATAGTGAAAGGTGCTTTACCAGGGTGCCTACAATATTTAGTAAATTATACTTTCAAACAGCATCCATCTGTGATAGTTTGCCTACAGGAGTGCGAGTAGATGGAATTTGCAGGTTGAGTTAAAGAATTTACAATGCTGCCTAAAAGAACAGATGCAATCAAAAATTTTTTTAGCTGGATATGGAGGAAGTCAAGCCCCGGATATAAATATTCTCATCCTGTCCTGACTGACTCTACTGCTATGCTCCCCCAGCCATCCCTGCTATTCTAAATCCATGGTAACATGAACGCCAATGTACAAACATAAAAAAAAGTAAACAGTAACACAGACACAGTCCAAGCCCTCAGCCGAATTCCGACAGGCTGGCAGTCTACCTCAAGAAGCTGACATCATCGCGCATGTCCCTGCACATGATAACATCCGCAACCTTCAACTAAAAAAAACTTTTCATAAAAAAAAAAAAAAAAAATGAGGAATTCAAGTTGCCACGCAGAAATTCATGGTACCCCATTATTGTCCCCTCAAAACCAGTAAATACCAAGTAATTTGGTATGACTGAGAGGTATGGTAAGGGTATTGCATCCAAGACTAAGAATTTTATAACTTCTCTGAACTTGACCCTCCTCAAACCATTAATAGAGTACAAACAATCCACAACTTGTTACACTCTTATCTAATTCAATTTGTAGTGAAGTTGAATTCTTATATAAGAAATTTGTTTGATCTTTTAGAGAAGATGAGATGGTTACTTGGTGAAAAGATTTTTATTGGGTGACATTAGATGTTAAAAGCCTGTACACCAATATAAACATTCTGTGGATTTAGAGGCACTTAGAATTTTTGGGGAAGATAGTCCTGTGGCTAACTATGTTATTGATTTAATTTATTTTAGTTTGGTTAATAATGTTTTTGTATTTAACCAGGTTATTTATCAACAAATTCAAGGTACGACCATGGGAGATCCTTTTGCTCCCATGTATGCTAACCTTGTTATGGGACTATTTGAGATTGATTTTTTATATAAGTTAGATTTCTTTAGAAAACATGTCATATTTTATTATAGGTTTATTGATGAATTGATTTTTTTATGTTAGGGAGATGAATTATTGTTAAATATTTTTATTCAAGAATTGCATAAAAACTGTTTTGGGTTTGAGTTTGATGGTATACAGAGTGGCAAGATGGTTACTTTTTTAGATGTGGTTCTGGAGGGACAGGAGAATGTTAAGATAAGTACAAGAGTGCACAGGAAATTTGAGGATGGTCGGCAATTTCTAGATGGTAGGAGTTGCCATCCTTCTCATTTGCTGGATGCTTTGTCATATGGAGAAATGTTAAGAATTAGCAGATTATGTAGCGAAAGACAAGTTTTAGAGAAGGAAATTAGTCATACCTGTGTCATGTTTAAACAGAGGGGATATGGTATGGAAGTAATTATCAAGGTCCTTGAGAGATTATGCCAGCTGAATTATATAAATAAAAGGAAAGAAGCCATTAATTTGGACTTGAAGGTTAGGTTGTATAACCATTCTAGTGGGAGGTGATAGGAAAATCTATTTTGTAACAGTACTTAATTTATTGACCCCTAAGATAGTTAACATTGTAAAATATTATTGGCCATTTAATAGTACTAGTAGACTAAAGAACTTATGGCATACCCCTCTTATAGCTTTTAAGAGGGGCAGAAGTATAAAAGATATGCTAGTTCATAATAAAATTTTGTGTTACTAATTGATTGTAATACAGATATGAATAATTTTGGTACATGGGCATGTGGGGGTTGCTCCATATGTTCTTATATTATTAAACCTTTTAATGGTGTCAAATACAAACCTATAACAGCATGTTCTTGTAATACAGAAGGGGTGATTTATGCTCTCAGGTGTCCCTGCAACCTATTTTATATTGTAGAAACTAAGAGAACTTTTAAGATTAGATTGCAGGAACACATAAGAAATATAAGAAATATATTAGAAAGTCCACTAGGTTACCATTTTAATAATATACATGAGGGGTTATACAGAGTTAAAAGGTTGTGTTTTAAAACATATTACAGCAGAAAATGTGGATTGTCTAAAGAATAAATTATATAAAGAAACTATTTTTATTTGAAAGTATGGTACCATGACACCTGCTGGTTTGAACAGAGAATGCAAATGGAAATTTCTCAGATAAATGCATTATTTGATTGTTTGGATTTATAATTAGATAATTAATTATGGTTATTAATTGTTACTAATTATTTAGTATATATAAAGGTTTTATCCTTGTGTGTGTGTTATCTCCCGGAAAGCTTGTAAGCTGAGGCGCTAGAGTTCTGAGCTTGTCCTTATTAAACCGTTTTTACTGGCTATTTGTTGTGGATTATTTCTTTATTTTTCTTTGTGGTTCCTCCATTAATAAAGTACAGGACTCCCTTTTCCATGTACCTCAGCACACATGTCACCAATCAAATTCAGGGCCTCCAAAATATATCCTGCATGGAAACACTGAAAGCCCAGTCACTGTATTCTGTATCCTACAGGCTGCTGAGAAATGACTTGTGCCTGACCTACAGAGCAGTGTCTGACTCTGCCCTAATGGATATGCTGCACGCCCATAAATCAAATGGGACAAGAGTCACTCGCTCCAGGGATCTCAACCTAGCCTGTGACATTAACAGAACATGTTGGAGAGACAGCTGTATCTCCCAGAGATAGATAATCCACTGGAATAAACTCCCAATTCACATGAAGCAGAGCTCCTCAGTAACCCTATTCAAGCACAACCTAGACAATTAGATGGGAGACCGTAAATTCACACTGGAGTGGCACCTATGTCCCTCATGGACATCGGCAGTTGGTGCTGATCACAGACTCAATCTACGAATAATGACCATCTTACCAAGATCAATTAGGGAACACAGGTGTAACATGGCTAGGCTTTTAAAGGGCATAGAGCCATTAACCTACTAACCTTCTATGAACCTATGCCATAAAATCTACCATTGTTAAATAAAAGTATACTAAAAAGGTGAAATAGATGTGAATTAATTAGATCTAATGTACTTTAAAGCAAAAGAAACATCAGGGCAGATTTCAAACTTTGGAAAATTCATGTTTATGTTTTAACTAAGAATGCACACTTTTCCCAAGACAGCCGTAAGGTTGAGAACCCCCCCCCCGAAAAAAAAGACATTGCTTTGATTTGTGTTGCTGCTTTCAAGTAACATTTATGTCCTAATTTAATTATCAAAGTGCATACTACAAGAAACTACACAGAAATGTGCATACTAAATATTTACAAATCACTCTTTATCAAGGCATTACAGGAAATTTGTGAATAGTTTCAGCATAATGTCTCAGAAATTAATACTGGCATTCCGGTATTTAACAGTGCAATCAAGCCAAGTAAAAAAAAAAGACAGAAGTAGATGCACAAGTCTTGTATTTATATAATTTCAGAATATGGTAGTGAAAGCTGTCTAATGCTTTGAAATATTTGACTTGTGCAGTGGGAAGCAACAGGAAGAAGTACAGAAAATCCTGTTCTTAAAAGTGGCATTTTTTAAATCTACACAGTTAAATACAAGCAGAGGCAAAGGGAAGCCTGTTCTTAGAAATGCCACATAGCAAACTCAGAGATGAACAACTTCTCACAGGATTAAAGTGCACAAAAGCGTCCTTAAAAGTAACACATAGCAAATTTAAAATGAATTTTCCCTAGGACATATAAATATGCATGCATTCTTACGTTTCGGCAAAATACAACACTAAGTCATGAGTTCTCCCAAATCAAACAAACTCCTATCTGCAAACATTACAGTAAATAAACTGTCTGAACAACTTTTCACCGAGTAAAAAATGGGTATAAGCATCTGTGGAAATGACAGAAAGTAAATTCTAGAGCCGAACGACTTCAAAGAGGCTTTAAATCTGCATAAGCATCCTTAGAAGTGACACAAAATAAACTCTAGAGCTGATCGATTTCAGACTACAAATAAGCCTGAATGCTGACTTCAGCAAAACCTCATCTTCAAATCATGTCCCTCCAATTAGATAAATTCCTCCCCACAAGTACTACAGTAAATAAAATGGCACCATTATTACTCAGACATACAACAGAATTCATAGGTTGACTGCTTTTTATCACTGAGAACCACCTCTAATGAACATGTCCTTGACTTAAAGATTTGTCTCAACAGAGGACATTTGTATCAAGCAGCCCAAAACACAAGTGATGCTACATCATGGCTCAAAAACGAACAAGCATATTGAACGAAACAGCATTGATGGAGATTAAAACTAAAAAACTAAAGATCTACCCTAAGTTATGGAGTAATAATTCTTAGAGAAAGATTTTTATCTCTCACTGATACTTTACAAAATAACTCAGGCTCTTCCTGAGAAAAAAAAACTTGTTTATTATTCATACAGTATATACTTAAACTAGATTGGTTTCTTTCATAGTTTTATATTCAGGCCAACTGTAAATATTGTACATAGTTATATATAATGTTTTGTTTAAACTTTTTAAAAAAATCTTATTCAAGACATTTGTTTTTCTCTTTAAAAAAAAAAAATAATAAACATTTTTTGAGTAAAAAACAATGAACCAGCACTGGTGACATTTTGGGATAAAGCCCTGACTACAGTCGTGGTACTCCAAGTTAAGCTAATTGATTGGGTGCTTAGTGGTGCTAGCAGGGAGGATGGGTGGACCAATCAAAGTGGAAAAGAGAGGAGCATTACCACAATCTTCATTACCTTAATATTGGAGCTTGCTTTAATTCTTTGTAGTAATGTACTGTTTACAATTTATTATTTATTTGTAGTCCTGTTACATTACCTTAATGTTGGAGCTTATCTCCCCGGGCCTCTGCTGAAAATGGACATGTATCCAGTTAGACTAGCCCGGTCAACAAATGTAAAATAAATAAAAATAAATAAAATAAAATAAAATAAATAAAAGACAGGAGCACTACCACAACCTCTCAGAGAAGGCATAGCCTGGGAGCAGGCCTTAATCTGCCAATAGGTTCATAGGTGTTTACTAGGCCACAAGGGCCTGTTTTAGGCCTAGCCATGCATCCAACATCTATGACAAGTTCTGATACCTTGATAACTGTAAGCATGGGCCAGGGAGAAGAACCATTTATAGGTTGCCTGTTGCCCATTAGAGACACAGGTGCCAAACCGGGAATAAATTTCTGATTTCCCATCCAATTGTCCAAGTTGCACTTGAATTGGGTTAGGGAGGAACTCTGCTTTACATGGATGAAGAGCCTTTTCCATAGATGGAGTAGTCTCTGGGACACATACCTATATCTCTAGCAGGTCCTATTTTTATCACAGGCAAGATTTAAGTATTTAAAATGGATAATTCTGGTGCTGTTTGTTTTGTAGATATGCAGGACATCCATCAGAGTGGGGTGTGACAATGCCCTGTATGCCAGGCATAGATCTCCCCTCAAAAGCCTGTAGGAAACAGAATACAGGAATAGAGCGTTGAGGCAGTCTGCATAGGACATTTTACTTATGCCCTGTATTCTTTTAGTGAGGAACCTCTGCGGACTTTCCAATTGTTGGATATGCCTGATTAGGTACATATCAATGGGGGCATTGTACTCAATGATAGGTCTGATGAATGCCGCATACAGTGGAAAAATGACTTCCTTGGACTTAGAAGCCATACCTTTGTTTATAACTTGTGCAACACAGAATAATTTCCATATCACTGAAGACATGTGATGGTCAAAGGCTAGATTAATATATATGTGTGTGCCCCTAAGTCCCTGACTACTGAGTCAACTCTAAGGGGTGTGTTGTCAGTAGGATAGTTACCAGGGATGAATGACTTCCCATAGGATGCTACTATGCATTTCTTGGAATTTAGTCCATGGGTCTGATACCAGTTGTTTGTCTGTGTCAGACAACCAATGGGTGGTGGCCTTCCGACTGCATGTGCAGAGGCTTGCATTCACAAAACAAAGGGGACTGAGGACCACTACAGTGATCGAAAAATGCTGTCATGGCTGAGATGCTGACAAGAGCACAAAGCATATCACCCCCCCCCCCCCCACTAGCACATGCCTTGGGTCAAGGTGGAATTTCCAGGACAGAGAAATGAATGGGCACTTTCCAACTTAGGGGCGGCCTTAGGGATGATAAACACAGGGGCAGAAATAACATAGAAGTAGTTACTCATGCTGCCATATGATCCAGTACTGAGAAGCATCCATACTAGAGCATTAGCATATATATTTTCCTCTTCTGTGAATTATTGATTACTGTGCAA
Source organism: Protopterus annectens (assembly GCF_019279795.1). NCBI lineage: Eukaryota > Metazoa > Chordata > Ceratodontiformes > Protopteridae > Protopterus > Protopterus annectens. The sequence goes on from NC_056731.1 coordinate 840,765,925, forward strand.
CTCTCCTGTCTTACTCACCTGTAACTATTCTGGATTCTACAGGAAGTCTCTCTAAATGGTCACTTAGTGTATTAAGAAGGGTACCTGATGATGTAAAATTATATTCTGGTTACCAATCCATCTAATTTTACCTCGTTACGTATCCTCCCCAATACACTAAGTGACAACCTGCCAGCTTATACCCACTGGAATATTGCACAACTAACAAAGGAAAATAAGCTCAAAACTATTTGTAATCTCTCCAGTTTCTCTAAAGAGTCTTTCACTGAAGCTCTGAAAGTAGTTCACTTGTCCATCCTAAAAAGAATCCCCTTAATGGATGCAGTTTATTCTTAACACCTTAGCCCCACAGCATACAAAAAGAATTAAAAACAGCCGTACCCCATGGCTCTCCAACCAATGCAAACTCCCTATGAATGACATAGAAAAATCACAGATTAACTGGCAAAAGAATAAAAATGACAAACACTGTCAACTATTCAGACAGGTATGAAACTAAGTCAAGAAACAAATTAGTAGTAATAGAAAGTCTTATTATACTCATCTACAAGTCATAAAAATATCCCTAAAATATTCTGATCCTTCATATCCTCTCTCATCAACCCAATTACAAAAAAGGATCCCAGCCTATACACAGACATTCCCCCTCTTCAAACAGCTACTTGTTTCAATACATACTTCATCGAATGCATAGCCAACTTAACCTCAGATTCACCTAACACACCCCATTCCACACAGCTAACTTCTCCTTCCTTGGAGCCCAGCACATCTCCTTCACAAAACTCACCTAACTGCAACGTCTCTGATACACACACACACACACACACACACACACACACACACACACACACACACACACACACACACACACACACACACACACACACACACACACACACACACACACACACACACACACACACACACACACACACACACACACACACACACACACACACACACACACACACACACACACACACACACACACACACACACACACACACACACACACACACACACACACACACACACACACACACACACACACACACACACACACACACACACACACACACACACACACACACACACACACACACACACACACACACACACACACACACACACACACACACACACACACAACTCCACCTACTTTACCTTTCAACCAGTTTCTATAGCTCTCATAAAAAAGCTTTTACATAAACTAAAACCTTGCTTCATGTCTGCCGACAACCTTCCCCTGGGCATATTTAAATTTAGCTGCAAAAGCAATAGTATATCCAATTGGCATTCTTATTAATAGATCAATAACAGAATTCTGTTCCCCTAACTTGTGAAACATGGTGCATATTACCCTTTACATAAAGGATGTAATTCCACCATTACAAATTTCTGTCCAATAGTCAACCTGTCTCCCCACTCTAAAATCCTTGAAAGATGTATATATCAACAATTTCTCCTCTATCTCTTACAAAATAAGCTAATCGCCAATTTGCAACATGGATTTTGGCCAACCTACAGCACCTCCACTGCATTACTGTCATTTACAAACACTGTCAATAAAGCTCACAACTGTAATAAACTTGTATCTGCAATATTTCTAGATCTGTTAAAAGCCTTTGACATGGTCTCTAATAATAAACTCCTCAATCCACTTCCCATCCTGGGTCTGTCATCTCCATCTATTCAGTGCTTCTGTAGTTAACTTGTCAACAAGCAGCAAGCTATAAAAATGCAAGGATCTATCACTGCATACCTTCCCACTTCCACAGGAGTCCCACAGGGATTCATCCTTGGCCCTCTACAATTCAATATTTTTATCAATAACCTATATTCTTCTTCTTAGGAAGGCACATTGATTCAGTATGCAGATGTCTCTACCATCATCTGCTCTTCAGACACCTTAACTCACCTCCAAGAAATCACTAAACAGGCTGTCATTTGGCTTACTACAGCACAACTCTTACTCAACCCTCCAAAAAAAAAAACAAACTCTTCCTCCTCTTTAACCCCAAAAGTCGCACCCCTAACAAAGCATCTTTCAAAATCTTTTCTGCAAATGGCACTGAAATTGAATTAGTCCACCATACCAACTATTAGGAGTCATAATACGTAATCTTAAATTTGACCTCCACGGCCAAAGTCAATATCAAGAAAACGCATCAAAACCTAGACATGTTGTACAGAAACAAACGTTTTCCGAGCACACCCACAAAATGACTCTAGCCAGAACCTACCTTCCTCTCTCCCTACTTTATGCAGCCTCACTTCTAACTAATTTACAATCCTCCATAAAACACAAATTTGAAAGCTGCTACAGCAAAATTGCCAAGTTTGCTAATTATCCTCCATCCTCCTTTACCCATCACTGTAAAGCTCTGCATGCCCTTAGCTGTCTGGAACTCCCCCCTCCACCTCTCCTACATTCAGCTTAAAACAGTACATAAAATCATAGGCAAACCGTTAGCCTGCCAAGCTCTTACCCCTTTCATCAACATATATTTCCCTAAAAAAGCTCTTAGATCAGAGGACAAACAACTTCTCATCATAAATAAACTGAATAAATCCCCCAGACAAAGCTTGAACTCATACTCAGCAGCAAAAAATGGAACTCACTGCCTCTAACCACCAGAACTATTTCTAACCCACCCGCCTTTAAATGTTCCCTAAACGAATACTTTATAAAATCTTGGACCTACTCCTGTGCCAATCCTGGCTGAACTTACTCACTACACTTCACTCAACCTTTCAACCTAAATCATACTTTACACCCCTCTCCAACCTCCTACTCCACTCCTTTCTTTTGTTTTTCCCACTACCTTACCTTAACCACATCATCTCTGCAGACCTTTCCTCTTCCTCTTTCCTTCCTACTCACCTAAGCTACCTGAAGACACCCTTCCCTGCGCTCTTATTATCTTCTCTCCATCCTTTTTCCTTCTATAACCATAATATGAAACCATCTCTCATACTAAGACATCACTCAGTTCCCCTCACTGTCTCTAATCATGTAATCTCTAATATGCCTTTTAAATATCTTATTAGAATTGTCTCAGGTCTCATTTATCGCATACTAATTTATGTAACAAATATGACTAACGGTTTTTCCTCACATATTTACTTCAGTTCATGTTATTGATTTTTATTGTAGTCTATTATAAAACGTATGTTCTATGTTTTTTTCATTACAACATTTTTTTCACTCATGTTTTGTAGTGTAACATAATTTCTGATTTAAAATATCTGCACTTGATTTTTGAAAGATTGTGATTAGTGAGCTTTTCTGCCCAGGCCTCCCCTGAAATGGGCACATTCTCACCCACTCAGACTTTCCAGGTAAACAAATGTCAAATAAATAAATAATAAATAAACTATTTTTATTTTTTGTAGCTAAATCATGGTATTTTTGAGGTTTGCTGCTGATGCCATTGGTAGGGCTACAAAAATGATATCAGCACTTGTCTTAATAAAACACCTGTATGTTTGTCAGGGGTGGAAAAACTTCAGCACTCTGCTGAGGCTATCTCTCTGCCAACAAAGACATGCACCTAATTGACAGCCAATATAACATCACTTCCCTGTTGCCATAATGAGATGTTCCTCATTATGTCCTCCCAAAATAAAGGTGCATAGAGGCAGAAATGAAGTCTGCAGGAGTTTAGTGGGAATGTATTATTGCAGAATAACTATTGTAAGGTTGTTCATAGGTTCATAGCGATATACTAGGCTAATGACCAGCAGGGCCTTTATAAGCATCGCCAACCAATCCAACCCAATTGTGTCCCTGTGCATCATGGGTATGTATTAGAAAGGGGTATGTCAGTTAGGAACAGTCTGGAGGTTATGTAGGGAGGTTGTTAATTTTGGAATTACTGTCTGCCTCTGTCTATCAGAGACATGGGGAACCAGACCCATCGTGAATTTCCAATTTCCCATCCATTTGTCAAGCTTACTCTTAAATAGTGCTAGGAATGCGCTGTGCTTCACATGGATGGAGAGCCTGTTCCAGACATGAGAATCCTCTGAGACACAACACTGTCTTGTCAACATGTCTTGCTTATGTCATGAAGACAATTTAAATCACTGGATGCTGTTCATTTTGTAGATGTGCAAAAGGTCCATCAGATATGGTTGCAAGGATGTCTTGTATGCCAGGCATAGATTGCCTCTCAGTAACCTGTAGGAGACACAGTACAGAGATAGCCTTTAAGGTGATTTTTATAGGCTGATGTTTTTCACCTTAGATTCTCCTGATAAGGAAGCTTTGTGGGCATACATCTGATTATGTACATGCTAAAGGGCATATTACACTCATGGCGGGTCTGAAAGGGGCCAAATAAAGTGGCAGTGTGACTTCTATGGACCTGGATGCCATACCCTTACTTATAACTTGGGCAACATAGAATGATTTTCTTACTACCTCATGGGGGGGGGGGGGGGGTAATTAGCCCAAGTAGCAGTTTTCTCAAAGGAAAATATAATGCATTTCTTAGCATTGAGTTTTAATCTGTGAATTTTTCACCAGTCATTTGTCTGTGTTAGACCCTCTTGTTCATAGATTCATAGGTAGGTACTAGGCTATTGGCCCAAGGGCATAAGTAAGCCTAGCCAACAAGGTTCCCTGGCTTACGCCACCCACGAAAGTTAATTTCCTGTGCCCTTGTTGAGCAGAATCGCAGAAGTGATCCCCGGGGTGTATTTCCTATTTCCCATCCACTCATCAAGATTTTTCTTGAAGAGTGCTAATGAGGAACTTTGCTTGACATAGATAGGTAAGCGTGTTCCAGAGTATAGGAAGTCTTTGGGAAGGGAATCTATCCCTCCAGAATGTCCTGTTTATTGTGCTGACAAGGTTTAGGTCCCTAGAGTGTGTAGCTCGGAGGGACTGGGATTTCTTTAGGTGTAGCATGTCCAATAGCTCTGGGTTTAACATAGCTTTATATGTTAGGCAGAGATCTCCTCAGAGTAAGCGATATGCTACAGAGTAAAGCTGGAGTTTTTTGAGACGGTCAGTGTAGGGCATCTGTTTGAGGCCAGTAATCCTCTTTGTGAGGTACTTCTTTGGCCTTTCCAGCTGCTGCAGATGTCTTGTGAGGTACATTCCAAAAGGGGCATTGTACTCTATAATGGGTCTAATGGGTGATGAGTAGAGGAGAACAATGACCTCTTTTTTCATGGATGACAACCCTTTTGTGATGAAGTGTGCCACGTAGAAGGATTTCCTGACTCCTGTGGTAATGTGATTATCAAAGGAGAGACTACTGTCCACCTGGGTCCCATGGTCTCTTATCACACATTCGGCATTAAGTAGACTGCAGCTTATGTGGTAGTTTATGGGTTCAGAGTTTTTACCAAAGGGGATGACAATGCACTTTTTGGCATTGACCTTGAGGCCATGCCTCTGACACCAGGCATCTGTCTCAGTGTGGCCCTTCTGTAGGATGTCCACATCATCTGAGGACTCGACTATGGCTCCTAGTTTGCAGTTGTCTGCGAACTTCATTAGCCAGAGGCCTTCTGTGTTAGCCTGTACTTCAGAGAAGTAGATACCAAACAGGAGAGGTCCCAGGACTGAACCCTGTGATAATCCACTTGTCACTGGTTTGAAGTCAGATTTGGAGTCTGCAACTTTTACAGTGTGGATTCTGTCAGTGAGCCAGTTGGCAACCCATCTTGTGACATAGGGATTTATACTTAGTTTAGTGAGTTTAGCTATAATTCCTGAATGGGGGATGGTGTTGAAAGCCTTGGTGAGGTCAAGATAGGCTGTGTGAACCACCTTACCCTCATCTACGGCTTTGCTGACTGCATCAAAGAAATTGATCAGGTTCAGAAGGTATGATCTGCCTTTCACAAACCCGAACTGGGTGGGGTCCAGAGTTTGGAGGTTACCAATGACTTTGTTTATGAGTTCCATGATGATATGTTCCATGGCCTTGCAGACCAGGCTCGTCAGGCTAATATGGCAATAGTCCCCAGGATCAGTGGTGCCTTCCCCTTTGTGGAGTGCGAGAACTGTTGCTGTGCGCCATTCAGTGGGCACAAAGCCTGACATGAGACTATGATTGAACATGGTGCTTAGGTGGGGAGCCAGTTCATTCTGAACTTTGTGTAAATATAGCCTGGGATTTTGTCCAGTTCCATGGATGCTGTGTTTTTGGTTTTAGAGAGTGCAGCTTTTACCGGCATAGATGTGATTACAGGGACTCTGCATTCTTCGCGTATGGATATGGGCCCTTTAAGGGGTGAGAGGGGGTAAAGTTAGCACTGAACCTATCTGCCAGGATGTTGGCAATATCAGTTGGTTCTGTAATTTCCGTGCCATTGTGCTATAACTCAGAGCAGATCTGGTGTTGCTATTGAGATTCTTGACATAGCTATAGAATGCTTTGTGGTTGCCCTTAGAATCAGTGGTGATTTTGTTTTCATGGAGGATCTTATAAGGGATCTCAGCTTCTTATTGAAGCTGACCAGGGAGCTTATAGAGTTCATTTGTGTAGGATTCAGCAGTCGTAACTGTATTGTCCATCTGCATGGGCGTCATGAAGTTCACCACTTCTGTCTTAAGAAGCATGACGTTGGCTTTGGAGAATTTTTTTACCGTGGTTTCCTTAATGGTGGGTGGGGGTGGTATGCGGATATCTTGGGTGATTAGCTTATGGTCGGATCTGACCAACGAGGAGTTGACTTTAGTTGTGGAACACCGGTCACTCATGTTGGTAATGACTAGGTCTAGGATATTGTTGTCACTGGTGGGGGTGTGGATAAATTGATCCAAGGCATTGGAATTTATTAATTCCAGAAAGCATTGAGCAAAGGAGTTGGTACATGAGTAGTTTTCCCAGTTAATGATGGGTGTGACGACTGGGGAGAGATGGGCGAAGGCTGCCAGCCTAGTCAAATAGAATTTAATATATAATTCTATCAACTGTATAAATAAATGTAAAATACAGGCTTGTGTTTTTAAATGTAGGAAAACACTGTGAAATGTGGAACTGCAAAATATGTGACAACATGGCACTCTACTGGCCCAGTGAAGCATGTTGTATCCTTTCATGTTAGAATTTGGACCGAGGGCGGCTGGATGAAGATGTCATGCCCATTGTTTTAAGGCTAAAGTTCATGACTAGAATTTAGATGTGGAAAGTGCTTTTATTGCTTTAGTTTCTGTTAGCATATATATGTGAAATGTCTTGTATCGTTGTAAGTTTCTGAGGAGGTGTTAGATTGCTAAATAATGCAGTTTGTGGAGATGATGCAATTGGGAAAACCTAATTGTCAAAAATGATGCAATTTTGGGAGGGCCTTAGAGACATGTTTGTTAGTAATGTTTAAATTATATTTCTCACAAGAGACCAAAAGCATTTTTGATCTGGATATCTAACTTATCAGCACTCTGCTTATGCTCACATGTAAGTTTTTAGCACTGTGATATCTTGTAGGAGTAGTTAAAGCTAGTAAAGATTAATTAGGTATTTTTCTTTGAAACCAGACCTGTCCTACTGTATTATTTTAAGTTTCTGTGTGATCTGTGAACTCTTAGATATCTCTGTGGTGTAGTAGATTTGTTTTGTGTTTTATTTATTTATTATTAAATATTTTTAAAACCTTCTACCTGTGGCCGCTTTGTGTAGAGATAAGCTCTAGAGTACATTGCATATTTATATAGAGTCTATTGTAATAGGCCACTCTGATAAGCCTTAGACTGTATAGTCACACTACCATTGGATATTAATATTGCACACTAATAATTGGACACCCTTTTAAGGGCCTTTTAGTAGCTGATATTATTAACTGGGTGGTGGCCGTAATTACTACCGTATAGTCTGGGTAAAGGGGCACAGCTGGGGAATCTGTGTCAGCCTTTCCCAGGAGTGTCTGTGAAGTTGTATAAATACTTATCTCAAAGTGTGTGTGTGTTGTGTCAGCTACTTGGGCAGGGACACGAAGCGCTGGTTGGACAGAGAGGGTACTGGATGTCATAGCTTGCACAGTTAGGCTGAGACCTGGACCTATAGCTGTGCCAGTGGGGAGTCTTATTGTGGACCTGGTGAGCAAGGGAGCAGCCAGCCCCAGACTGACTGCGATCTCTGTGTGGACTTAAGGGAAATTTTACTTTACTGTGTGTAATATTTATCCTTTCCTCCTCTAGGAGACGACCTCCCTGGTGTTATTGGTGAGGATTGAGGCTCCTTGATTGCTGGGCCAAGGCACGGTCATCACAGTGGGGTAGTTGAAATCACCCATTATTAGGGTGTTTGGTTGAACCCTAATATTTTCCAGTATTTCAAGAAAAGAGGAGTGGGAATCCTGGGGCATGGTGGGGCATCTGTAGCAAGCTATAATTTGGATTGCAGTTTTGCTCAGAGTTAGTTGCACTTGGATAACCTTGGATGCATTATGTTGCGCAACTAGCCTGGAGGTGTGGATATCCTTAATGAATATGGACACACCTCCGCCTTTGGTGTTCTGGTCCAGGTTAGATGGCCTAAAAGTGTGGCATGAGTTATAGCCTAGTAATGCTGGGATGCTCTCTAGACCCTTCAACCAGGTCTCAGTCACTGCACAGATATCAATGTTCTCCATTTTAAGGAGTGCCTCGAGTGAGTGCATTTTGAGATTTAGACTTCTAGCATTGAAATTGTAAGATGCTTGTATCATGGGGGGAATCTATGATAGCTCCTAATGTGTAGGCATCTGTGAACTTGGTCAGTTAAAGGCCCTTGTCATTAGCTTTTACCTCCTAGAAGTAGATGCCAGATAGGAGCGGTTCCAACATGAGCCCTGGAGTAGCCCACTGGCGACTGGTCTCTTAATAGAAGTGATATCAGCAATCCTGAATTCCTGTCTGTGAGCCACCTGGCAATCCAGCAAATTACGTAGGGAGTTTGTGCCCAGTTCAGTGAATTTGTAGGGTGTTTTTGTCCATTTCAGTAAGTTTATCAACTATACCTGAATGGGGTGTGTATCAAACTCATTCACCAGGCCCAAGGAAGTGGTATGCACAATTTTCCTGTTATCCATTGCCTTGGTAACCTTCTCAAAGAAGTTCACTGGGTTTAGTAGGCATGATCTTCCCTTGACAAAGCCAAACTGGGTTGAGTCCAGTGTCTGAAGGCTGCCTATATATTTTCTGATAATTTCCATGACATCTCTTAACATTGCTTTGCATATTAGGCTAGTCAGACTAATAGGTCTGTAGTTTCCAGGGTCAGCTAATTGTCCACCCTTGTGAAGTGGAATAACCATTGCAGCCCTCAAGTCTCATGGTACAAGCCTGCTTTGAGGCTAAAGTTAAGAAGTGACTCAAGAGGTCCCAACAGGCCATGTTTCAAGCTATATAGGAGGCATTCTGGTATATTGTTGGGGCACATTAAACCTGTGTTTTTGGCCTTAGTGTGTGCCACCACGACCTGGTCCCTGTTAATAGTTGTGGGGGTTATGCTATTAGGTATTTCATGAAGGGAGGCAAGGGGGGAGTGGGAGGTTAAGTCTGAAATGAATTTGCCAGCCACCAAATTTGCTATTCCACTGTGCTGAGCGAAGGTGAAAACATTGACCACCAGCTTGGCACACTAATGTGTGCTGCCTTTGAGGTTTCATATCTGTAGAAGGCCCTGTGGTTGTCTTTAGCCTGTCTGCCTATCTTGACCTTGTAATTGGCCTTGTTGTGTTGCACTTATTGTGTGGGTTAACATTAGTTGTATCTCTATTAATGGGGGAGGTTGTATACAGGAAAGAAAAGATGTGCACAGGGACGTTATATGGTGGTTTGAGAAGGGTGAGTGTGGCTATAATATAGAAAAACAGTGATCATCATTTTAATGCATTTAATGTGTTCAAATTACTATGTAATTCCCTTGCTTTTTACAGAGTAAAAATAACCCAACATGTGCATTTGGATAGCTGTTATGAAAAAATCTCCTTGCTTAAAACACATTATTATAAATTGTGTGCATTTTTATGTGGTTCACTGCTTATATGCCATTAACACAGAGTTTTTTTCCTTTCACATATTTCCATGTAGACCATGCATACCTGCTAATAAAAGCAGGGCATTATTATTCATGCTGGCTATAAGATGAGTGGTACAAGGCCTTAGGTCTTGTAGCTTGCATTTCTGAGGGCAGATATGAAAGGGAAGCAAGACATACATTGCTTTTGTTCGTAATCCTTGTAAAAATATTTAACTATGTGTGCTTCAAATATAAACGTGGCAGTGTGTCCCATGCAAGCATGCCATCATACAACATCAAAATAATGTGTGAATCTGGCAGAGTAAACGCCATGTCATTTGATGCAGTTCAAGCCTAAAGGAGTTCTATAAAATTTAGACTTAGAGGTTTCACTTTCTACAGGTGGCAGTGGTATAGTGCCTGTAATAACATATTCCCAGCGCACACATATTGAAAATCTTAAAACATTACCTGAAATAATGTTCTACAAAACAAGGTCAGAGCATCAGAATTTCCCCTGAGTATATCCAGTGACAGATATACACAGTACCCAGACTAGCCACAATAATGTGAGAAAATGAACCACCAGAAAATAAAACATGTTTCTGGAATACAGACATCTGTCAAATATTAAATAGCAGTTGCTAATGGTTTCTTGTTGACATTGTGTCAAAGTGATAAAAACTTTTCACAGATTTGAATGAGATTTCAGAGCTCTCAATAATTGCTTAAAGATGGTTTTTAGAAAACCACTGCAGTACATTTCTGTGAAAGGATGATGACAGCACTGTTGGCTGACCACATGCAGTTTAAAATGTGGCATATTTAGATCTCTGTGACAAAACAAAAATGCTACAAATTGGGCAGATGTTTGTTTCATCATATATTCCAAGTATACATCAGCATTTCAAAGGTTGAAATGGATTTAGTGATGAAGTCTCACACACACAAACATGGATACATTCTAAGCCATACTCTGCACCATTTATTGAGACCCTGAGCTCATACATCCCATTCTGCAGCCACAAAAGTCAGTTGGAATTTGCTGCACAAGCTTTTGCTATGACAATGACACAACATTGTCGCTGTCTCCAAACCAGTGAAGGACATGCCAAATGCATCAGAGTGTTTAAGTACTGTGTGAATGTCTGGAACATAGCCACAAGAAACAACCATGCAACAAGCATATGGATATAATACATTTGCAATGAAGTCTGTGGAACAACTATAAAGCCTGGTGTTAATTTGTTCTATCAAATATGTGAGTGACAGTAACCATGTCAGTAAGTTGTAGAAAGTAATTGCCCTGCAAATTCACATTCAGGTGGGAAGCAGTTCACTAACATAATACCTTGAGAAAATCATTATGCCAGAGAAAGAAAGAATCGCATTTACTCTGTGATATCTTGGGAAATGATTTTCAAGTATTTTAGTGTAGTTAGAGATTTCTGAAAGCTGATATTTATATATCTATATCTAACATTTTCATGATATGCTCTGAATTTGTAGTAAAGTCTGTAGAAAATAAATCAGTGTTTTGCTCTTTTTTGTACATCTCAGTCTCTGCAATCTTTTTTAAATAAAAAGTATTTCTCTTAATATTGTTCACTGGGAATAAAAATTTCTTAATCTGTAATTTGCAGTGTTTTTGAAATATTTAGTTGCTTTAATGTTTCAGTTCTTTTCAATGGCATCAGTTTTGCTGAAATCTCAGTTTCTGTTGTAAAGAAATTCTGGCAAACATTCTACATTATCAAAAAGTTTAAAAATGTATATTATATATCTGATTGACTTCACCTAAAAGTTGACATCTGCATTGTGATTACTGCTTGTTCTAAATATTTTAAAATCTAATGTAAACATTGTGAAACCCAGTGTTACCCTCTGTCAGTATTGCTTCTACTTTTTCTGGAAAATGACAATGTCTGGTGAAAAATCCCTTCATTACATGAATAGGATACATAAAATGTAGCATCCAGATGTCAGAATGTGCAACACAGTCTATGATTTATGTAAACAGAATCCCAGAGTGTACAACATTTTTCACACAATGTATCTCAGTAAAACATATGATGGGAAACATGGTCTTAAGACAAGGAAAAATTCTTCAGTTTTCCTCTCATTGTTACTATCTCTTTCAATGGCAAGAAAACAAGAAAAACTGTCGTTTTACATTAGCTCTACATTCGCTCAACTGTTTTCAAAATATTTTTGGAAAAGGTCTGTAGAAAGAGTTCTGGGAAGTTATTAACTGCTGCACCTTTGGGTCGCCCTGGAGAAATCTTTTTGCATTTCTTTCTCTGCTTTATGCATGCCTCCATGAAGGAGCACAGCCTGAACATTGCTGTCCTATTTAATATGAAATGTGATGCACTTCTACCATTAGGGTAAGGCATCAGGCAATTTTGGTAGACTTTGGTACAACTAATGCTACATTTATTGATAAAAAGAGAAATGTATCATTGTGAGAGCAAGGTAAAGAGTTTTTATTATTGTGTCCTACTACATTTAGGACAGGCACTCGGAAGTATTTCCACAATCTGTTCTTTTCAAAACTGACATTCACACTGCCTATGGGCACCTCCAGTCCTGCAGATGATGACAATTCTAAAACAAATACACAGACACTGGTTTAATTAATAACCAGGGCATCTTTTCAAGTTTATTCACTTGCATTATTTTCCTTATCAGATAATTACTATATCAGCTGCGAACACAGCAGGACGGACCATATATTGCTTTCTCAGCCATAGATTCTAGTTTGTCCTGGGGATCCTTAAGCTTTCCCAGTTTAAGTAAGAGATACTATACTTTCAGTGCAGTCTAAATTTACCTGCCAGCCAGGGGTGGTACCAGTAGGAGACAAAACATGCTTACATGCATCTCAAACCACCTTTAGCTGGCTTTTGCCAGTGTGAAGAAGCAGTAACTCTGTTCCAAGTATTTTCTAGGTAATTATGCTCCTCATTGTGTCATGAAAGTTAAGGTCACTAGTCCTGTGAAGAAACCTTGCTTCTCTAGACTGTTCGTATAATCTTGTTATGATGGTTACTACCTACTGTTTATGACAATAGGTGATGGAGACAAAGAATGATTTGACAGCTTTACTACTGCCCCCTCATTACAGATCAGTTCAGTGGCCACATGACAGAGTTACAGCATCATATTCAGAATATTCCATGTGCGTCATTTTCAGAATATCCATTGAACTAGTCTAACAACACCCTTATCGTGAGTTTAGTCGTCCTGATAAGAAAGGATGTGTGCTAGGCTCAAATAACCAAGGATTATTAGATACTTGTAACCCTTTAAATAAGGGTCAAAGAGTTAAGAATAATTAATAATTGTCCATTTACCCTAGCAAGATAAATGATCAAAAATAGCTCAGTATAAGACTACGTTTTTATAGTAAATGTTTTGTTAGTTAATATATCAAGCTTAATTAACCCTGAGGATAAAACACATATAGGTCAATGCAAGAGGGCTTCTCTGTAAATAGTACTACTCTAGTAGTTGAATAGTAGTTGAGAAAAAAAAATCATTCTGGTAGGTTTAAGCAGATTTATTATTTCTTCATTTCCTTCATCAGAATGGCAGATGAGCCGTGCTAACCTCCCACCAGGTGGCCACAGCCAAATGAGGGGAATATAGCAATGTAATCTGCAGAAAGCAATGATATCATCACTATGTCATCTTCAGAAAGCAGTGATATCATCGCTATGTCATCTGCAGGAAGCAGTGATATCATCTCTATGTCTTCAAGCTAGACACCCTCTCAACCTCAGACGCATCTTAATATCTTGACATAAAACAATAAAACAAAGTTTCTGAAAAGTACATCTTTGTCAGAGTCTGATAACAACCTGGAATCAATTCAGACCAGTGTCAAGAATGGAAGAATACCTCTTGTTGTATAAATGCAACAACTGGGTGCTCTAGTTTCCTCCACATCCCAAAGGAATACCACTAGTTTAATTATTCTTCCTCTAAATTACCCATACATATGGGTGTGGTGTATAAGTATGTGTGAGGATTCTATGAAGGAACAACTTTCCATCCAAGATTACTTTTCTGACTTGTACTCATTGTTCAAAGGGATACATTCAGATCCCCTATGACTATTAATAGGATAATACTAACATAGAAGAATGAAAGCGTTTCCAGACATATGTTGTCAGATAAGCAGTTGCATTCACTTTAATTTCTGAAGTTTTGGGATTTCTAATACTATAATGGGAATGGACCTCATTTCTATGTCAGGGTATGATTAAAGTTCATGAAATTAGTATTGTTTAAGTCCTTGATGTTAGCCAAAAGTGCTCTTTGTAGCACCCATAGTGTGTCCAGAACTGTCCCCTTCTGCTATTCATGTATTTGTAGCATATATGAACACAACTGTAAATTATTTTTTTGAGACCTATTGCTCCTACTACTATTTGAACTCTCTACATATCGTTCTTCTACATTGCTCTCATTTCTGCCTGCAATTCCTAGTATTTTATAACGTTGTGTCTCTCTCTGTACATAAGACACTGTAATCACTGGGCGTAGTCATTTTTATGATCAATGGTACTTCTTTTCATGGCCTACTATACCTGGATTTTTTTTGCATCTGTTTTCTGAATTGTTTGCAAAAGATGTTCCCATGTGATATTAACTTCATCATTCTCCATAATGCTTTGTCGCTCATGTTTCCAATGCTCCTTGGCTACTTCAACACTGTAATGTTTGCACTATCCCCAATATATTTTTGCTCTGTACTATGTTTGTCTGCTATACTGGTTGCTCTTCACTTTTTTGGACAATCCCCAAAATGCCTTTCACTATACAGGCCCTCTGCCATTAGTGTATCACACCTACGAAGAAGATGTGCAACTGTTTCCAATTCTGTTTTACAGAACCTGCATTTGTCTGTTTCTCCCACATGTTCAATGGACTTTGTAAACCATCATGTATGTAGTCCACTATCCTGGGCTGCAAATATTAACCTTTCATCGTTTGATTTAAATCCCCCTCTCCTTTACCATTCCTGCATCAAATCCTGATCAACATGAGGTTGTTACAGGTGTTTTCTGTACTTAACGCAATGTTTATGTCTTTTCCACATTTCTTGCCTTTTCAGCTGACCCTTCTCCTTATACTCTTGCTTTTGTTTTGTTTTTGACGGATTAATTTTCTGCCTGATTTTTGTCTACTTCTGGTTTGATTTCCATTCCTGCTTGACACCGATATGCTTTTGCTGAACTAAGCAGGGAAATCATCTTGGACTTGTTCTTCTCGTGTTTTAAAACTTTCACTATGTTTAGATCTGCTGAGGCAGTTTGCAGTCCCACGGTTGCAGATCTATGCATGTAATCAATTTCGAGGAGGCCCATAACTCCTTCAGAATCTTGTTATACACTGATTTTTATATGTCATTTGATAAACATGAAGCATTGTTCTTGTTTTTCTGTCCAGCTAATCCAATACCATTTGGGGCTAGTCAGTCACATCAAAACTATAAACTAAAACAGGAAGAGCAAATGTGTTTATAGTCCGGACTTTGCTCCTAGATGTCAGGGCTGTTTTCAGTATTAGTTTTAGTCTTCTGAAGTATTCCTTACTAAGTTTTATTTGCATTTGTTCACATTTTCTTTCCAATCCTTCATCAATTCCCAAATATTTCTAAATTCCTTCCTGTTCAAATTCCTTTATATCATTTTCCTGTCCCAGACTGATATTTCCTTGCTGCTGCAGCTTTCCTACTTAAGCATTATTTTTGCACATTTATCAAGACCAAATAACATTTTTATATCACTCGAGAAAGTTTTAACCACTTGCAGATGTCCATCGATTTCACTGTTGCAGTATTCTTAACATGGAGATCCCCTGCCAAGGGCAGCTCGATGATCATCCTCTGCCAAGGGCAGCCGAACATCCAGCCACTATACCAAAGTCTTTGGGTTGTTATCGATATGCTGTACATCACAAGTATGTTCCCACACAAGGTGTAGGGAATACAGGTGATATCCAGACATATCATCTAGTGAACTGAGAGCCCTAGGAAGAACCCAGCCCTAGGATATCAGAGGGTAACATGCACATCTAGAGGGACCAAAGACCAGATGGAGGATGGAGGGAGGGAGCGAATACTGCAACAGTGAAGAGAAGGACATCTGCTGTTATGGTAAAATTTTACCCAACTGTACTATGTCCTTGCATTTTACTGTTGCGGTATTCTTAACATGAGGGAGAGTGCAAAAGCTCAGGAAGAGAACAGTGAGGAGGAATGGCCAACAGAGCCTTCTAGGACCCCATGTTGAATGGCCTTAGCAAAACCAGCTCTAGCCATGGGTATGACATGCAATTTGTAATGCTTGGTAAAGATATTCACTGAAGACCAAGTGGCTGCCTGAAGGATAGAATTAGTATTCAAACCCTTGAAAAAAGCATCAGAAGAAGCCACAGCCCTAGCAGAGTGAGCCTTAACCACAGAAGGAAGGCTCTTACCATGATAAGAATAACAAAAAGAAATGGCTTTAGAAATCCAAGAGGAAATAGTCTGCCTGGAAGCTGCCAAACCTAATGATCTAAGGTGAAAAGAAACAAAATATCTCATCAGATTTTCTAAAATCTTTAGTTTTGTCCAAATAAAATTTGAGTTGTCTATGCACATCTGAAGAGTGCAACACCTTCTCACTTGCTGATTGCAGAGAAGGGAAAAAAGTGGGCAAATTAATAGACTGATTAAGAGAGAACTCATTCACTACTTTAGGCATAAAAGAAGGATTGGTATGAAGAAACACTCTGTCTTTATGAAAAACTAACAAAGGAGAAGCAACTCAGACTCCCGTCTTCCAATGCTGTAAGGAAGCTGAAGCTGCAGGCTTAAAAGGGGCCTGAATCAATTTCGACAAAACAAAATTAAGATTACAGGAAGGAGGAACAGGCTTCCTGGGAGGTCTGTTATGAAGGTCACCTTTAAGAAACTGTTTTGTCTCAAACCTAGAGGCCAATGATGGAGTTATAGGTAGATGAGCAGAAATAGTTGAGAGGTGGACTTTAACAGAAGAATATGCCAACCCAGCATTGAGCAAGTCACATAAATAAGAAAGAACCAAAGGAATATCCACAGTAAGTAGGTCCAGGTTATGAGAAAGACACCAAACAGAAAATCTCTTCCATTTAGACAAAGTGGATTTCCTAGTAGTGGGTTTTCTGGCCTCCTGCAGAACTCGAAGGACGTCCTCAGAAAAAAAAGATGCCTATAGGGAATAAAAATCCTATCACCCACAATGTCAGTTGAAGACTGGACAGGTGGGGATCGATGAGGGATCCCTTGTCTTGTGTAAGAAGATCCACCCTGTGAGGCAACTTGTAATTATTGCCCTTGGATAAGTGCAGAAGAAGAGGAAACCAATGTTATATTGGCCAAAAGAGAGTCACCAGCAAGATTTTAGGAGTATCCTGTTTTATCTTGCACAGGCTTTTGGAATGAGTGGCAGGTAAGGGAACACATAAAGAAACATCTCCTTTCATTAAAAAAGATAGGGTGTCCACCTTCCAGGCTAGAGGATATGGATTCCTGGCACAAAATTGAGGAAGCTGCCTGTTCAGAGGGGAGACAAAGACATCTACTTGAGGAATACCCCACTGGGGGGTAATCTACAAAAACCCATCCTTTTGAAGCATCCACTCATGAGATTGTGTTATGGACCTGCTCAGGGAGTCTGCCACAAAATTCTGGCCTGAAGGAATATACACTGCATGAAGTGTGACCTGATACTGAATCAATAACTCCCAAACCTGGAGTAGCAATCTGAAAACCAAATAGAACCTTTCCCCCCCTTGTATGTTGATGTACCACATCACTTTGGTGTTGACTGTAAAGATCTTTAGGAGCTCTGAAGAAAACAGAGGATGAAAAGCAGTGAGGGCCAGCAGAAGAGCTTGCATCTCATTGATATTGATGTGTTACTGCTGCTGCTGAAGAGACCAAAGGCCTTGCATCTCTAGGTTTCCAAAGGCTCCCCACCCCCCATCTGAGGCATCTGTAAACAGCTCCTGAGAGGGAAGCAGGAGTTAAAAAGGAAGGCCTGGATTCAAAGTCAGCTGGGGAATCCACTACTGAAATTCCAACTTGAGACATTGAAGAAGATGGATTGGAAACTCTAGATGATGAGCATGCTGAAGTCAAATTAACATTAGATACTACTGAAGCTTTCTCATGTGCAGTCTGGTGAAGGGAAGCAAAGGGATGGTGGAAGGCGTGAATTCCAGAGCCCTTAGAAATTCCCTGGCTGAAATCAAGGGCAGAGGAAGAAGGGATTGAAAAAAGGAAATCAGAGTCAAAGCCTTGGGAGAAGGCAGGGATGCTAACATAGGAGCAGTATATATCCCAGCAACACATGATCCTGTGACAGGGACAAGAAGGACTTTTGAAAATTTATAGTGAACCCCAAGCTTTATAGCAGAGTGATAACCAACTGAGAGTGCTGAAGGTGCTGTAAAAGAATCTCTGGACAGGAGGCTCAAATAAGAAGGTAATCTAAATAAAGAAAGACCTGAATGCCTTTGAGCCTGCAAAAATCAATCACAGCAGCTAGGCATTTGGCAAATACTCTTGGAGCAGTAAAGAGGCCAATAGGCAAAGTAAAGAACTGAAAATGCCAGGAGGTAACAGAAATGTAAAAACTTCCTGAAAAGGGGATGGATAGGGATATGGAAGTAAGCATTCTTGAAATCCAGGGAAACCATAAAAGCTTGAGGAAGCAGAAGAGGGAAAAAGTCTGAAGGGATACCTTTCAAAATGAAAGAACCTTCAAAAATGTATTCAGGTGAAATAGATCCAGAATGGGTTTCCAAGTGACCCCTTTCCTTGGGACCAAAAACTTTCTGGAATAAAACCCCTTCCCCTTTGAGCATCTGGAACCTCTTGAATAGTTCTCTGAATCAAAAGACACTGAAGCACCTCTGGAAAAGAGATCAACAGGTCTTGAGGTCCCTGAGGAATACACATGAAGGGTGGGGAGATTTCCAAACCATGAAATACCCCTGCTGAATGATGGAAAGAACCCGGGAATCCTGAGTTATGCTTAACCAGACAGGAAGAGACAGAGAAAGATGATGTGAGAGAGGAATGTGACTGGGAAGAATCAGGTGGTCAGACAGCACCTGGTTTATCAGGAAAGGAAGACTTTTGAGCAGGAAGGGTCTGTGTAGACTTAGCCAGGGAACTCTCTTACCACCCTTCTTGCCTTTAGGAGGGTGAGACTGACTTCTAACAAAAGCCGGTTTGTTAGGATAGTTTCTCTGGAAATTTGGCACAGGGAAACAAAATATGTTTCAGATCATGTAACTCCTTGCCTTTTTCCTGCAGGGACTTGAACAAATCATCTGCAGCAGCACCAAACAAACATTTGTTGTCCAGAGGAGCATTCATCAATTTGGTCTTAACATCATCAGGTAAAAGTTGAAGCCATAGCCAGGAACACCTCCTCAACACAGAGTCCAAAGCAGCAACCCTAGAAGAAGCATCTGATGCATCATAGCTACATTTAATGGAATTGCAAGCTACCTTGGAAGAAGCCCCTAACAGAGACAAGGCAGAAGTTTTTTTTTTCCCTCAGAATCAGGAAGGTCAAAAATAACCTGGCAAGCCTGAGAAAGGAGAGCCAAAACATATCTGGTCATATGAATCTGATAATTAACAGTCCTGAAGGCTAGGGTGGCTGAAGTATAAACCGTTTTACTTAGCCTTTCCATAGTCCTGCTGCCCTTAACAGAAGGAAGAAGCTTGCTAGAAGGCAATAATTTTGAAGGCTTGTCAGATGCCACAGAAACCACCAAAGGGTCAGCAGATGGACAATTATAAAATAATTTACAGTCATCAGGCACGTCATAAAACCCATTCAGTAGGGAGCTGAGAATCTGGGGTCTGAGATGCAAAAGAGAAGGCATCCAATAAAGCAGCCAGAACAGGAAGAACAGCAGAGGGTCTAGGAGATTCCATTTGAAGGAGCTCATAATATCTTCTCTGCACTTCAGATACTTGGGAGCAATCCCATTTAATGAATTCCATCATCTTGCCAGAGGTATTCCCAAAGGAAATCTCCTCGAAAGGAGATTCAGGACAAGCAGACTCCTCTTCCTCACAACCATAATTCAAAGTGGAAGGAATCTGGGTAGAATAGGCCAAGGATTCCTCATCAGAATCCTCTTCTTCTTCAGAGAAATCCGGATCCCTAGACCTTTTTGGGGGGGGGGCAAGGAAGAGCCGGGACAGAGACCTCCTGAGGAAGCTTCAAGGCCATAAGAGCATTGAAAAAAATCTATGTAAAATTCTACCATTCACTTTGAGGCTGCTTGGGAGCAGAAGAAATATGTTTTGTCTTCTGCTTCTTTTTTAAAGGGATGTCCTCCTTATGAAAAATAGAAGACTCTGATGTCAGCCTATAATAAATAATCATAGTTGGGACTTCCTCCCTAACCAGTATCTGAGGAAACCCACTAGGCCCTTCAGTTATAATAATCCGAGGTTCTCCCCGAGCATCTGAAGCAGATGTCTGCAAGGCCTCGATGGATGTACGAGAAGCCAGATCCATGCCAGCCTCCAAACTGGTTATGGCAGAGGACTCCAGCCTAGAAACCAGATGATCCTTCAGATTTTCACCAGCCTCAAGAGAGACATCCAGTGGAGGAGGCACAGCTGAAGAACCTAAACTGACTTTTTTGGCCTTCTTTTTCAAAGATGAATGACCCTCAGGTCAGGAAGTACCATCCGTAGTATCTTTCACTAAAAGCTTCAGATGCTGTTTTTCAAGATAAATGGTGAGAGAGGAAAGATGATTATGTAAGGTCTTTGGAATAAAATCCTGACAAATAGTACAGGACGTATGCTCATGAGAAACTCCTAAACAAAACAAGCAGAGCCCATGATGGTCTTTACGTGGAATCCGTCTCCCACACTAGCATTTACCCTTTCTAGATAACATGAAACCCCACAAAAACACAAATGCTAAAAGAAAAAAAAAGATAAGACAAAACCCTCCCAATGGGGCATTTATCTGAATGGCTAGGTAACCAGCAATGACATGTGCGATCAGAAAGACAATCAAATATGTCTCTCAGACTGGAAGCAAAGAAGTTCTGAGGATGATATGTCTGGATGTCACCTTTTTGCCCTACACCTTGCACTGGGATCACACATGTGATATACGGTGTATCGATAACAACCTAAAGACTTTGGTATACTGGCCAGACATCACGCTGTCCTTGGCAGGGGATCCCTCATGTTAAGAATACTGCAACAGTGAAGAGAAGGACATCTACTGTCATGCTAAGATTTTATACAACTCTACTTTCTGCTTTCAACTCCTCATCTGATGGCCTATGTCATTTTAAGTCAGCTGCAAAAAGAAGATGAGAAGTGTTTACCCTTGGATGCTTTCTTGGAGCCAAATTATAACCAAGACCTAGTTTCTTAAGTAAACTGCTTAATGGGTTAAGGGCAAGACAAAACAGCAGCAATGACAGTCACCTTGGAATATCCCAATTTGAATTTTTATCCCTGGGATAATAATTTGCCATTGTCATGACTTAATTTCAAAGTGGTTTGCCATTATTTCACAGTCACTGTAATGTAACTGATCAATGTAGGATGTATCTTATACATCTGTAAGCACTCCTTTATCCATGAATATGGGATGCTGTCAAATGTTCTTTTGTAGTCTGTCAATGCCATGCTTAGATTCTTCACTTTTTTACAATTCTCCATTCTGACTTTATTTTCAACAAATGATCATTTGTTCCTTATGACTTTCTTTTATTACCCTTTTGTTCTTTTGCCATGATTGAGTTTTCTTCTAAATGACTATCAGCTCTGTCTGCACCAGTTCCAGTATATAGTTTGTACATTGTCAGAAAGCACGTTATTGGTATGTAGTTTTTAAGATAGCATGTAGGTTTACTCTTAAGCAGGAGTATCATTTTTCCTGTTGCTAGTCAGGTTGGTGTCTGTTTTGGATCTGTGTTAAGTAGTTCTTACCCAAGGATAAATCTTTGCATAAAGATGTTAAATGTCAGAAGATAGGTACTGCATCTGTGTCTGGAGTTTTCCATTTAGGAGATTTTCTTAATTTTGTTTTAGTTTCTCTGGCTGTTACTTCATCCCATTTCATTTCCTGTACATTTGAACTTTTTACTGTTTATGTCACTTTTTCTATCAATTCATCACATTTGTTATGTTTCACAGGGTATTCATAAATATTTCTCCAAAACATGTTTATTTCTTCTTATTTTGGAGATCTTTCTATTCCTTTTTCTTTGTTTTCCAATTCTCTATAAAACCTTTTTGGGTCGTCAGTGAATTGCTTATTTTGTACTTTTGCTTTGTTTTTTTGCTTGTGCTGAGATATTTAGTTCATTATTTGCAATAGTGTATCCTGGTCTGTTCTGATACTGTGCATTGCTTTTATCACGCCTGTCTTTATAAGTCCTTTTGTTGATCTTTTCCCTCTGCTATACTCCGCTAACAGTGACAGTTTTTGTCATAATTCCTTTATAGTTTTCTCTATTTGATGCTTCCATGATGCATTTTGTTTTTCCCTTCCCTTATTGCTCTGTATATTTGTGGTAAGATTTTATCCATTATTAATTTAGCTGCACAGTAATATATACTTATTTCTGTTATAGCACATGAATTTCTATTAACAGTGTTGATTATTGTGCTCATCTGTTTTATCATACCTTAAACATTTTGGGTCTTACTGACTTTCTGCAATCTATTTCTTTCATCAATTTTAATATGTCTATCCATCTCTATTAAATCAAACAACTCCTCCCTTAAATCATTTTCTTCCAAACAGAGGGCAGCTTCTTTGCTCTATGTTTCCTGTGGGAATTCTACAGAAAGTTCCAGATGGTGTTCAATAAAGCTAAGCAGCAGTGTGTCTGCCTGAAAAAAAGGTTCATAGGTAGGTACTAGGCTATTGGCCCAAGGGCCTAAGTAAGCCTAGCCAACAAGGTTCCCTGGCTTACTCCACCAAAGAAAGTTAATTTCCTGTGCCCCTGTCGAGCAGAGCCACAGACGTGACCCCCATGGTGTATTTCCTATTTCCCATCCACTCATCAAGATTTTTCTTGAAGAGTGCTAATGAGGAACTTTGCTTGACATAGATGGGTAGCTTGTTCCAGAGTATAGGAAGTCTCTGGGACAGGAATCTATCCCTCCAGCATGTCCTGTTTATTGTGGTGACAGGCTTTAGGTCCCTAGAGCATGTAGCTTGGAGGGATTGGGATTTCTTTAGGTGTAGCATGTCCAACAGCTCTGGGTTTAACATAGCGTTATATGTTAGGCAGAAATCTCCTTGGAGTAGGCGATATGCTACAGAGTAAAGCTGGAGTTTTTTTTAGATGGTCAGTGTAGGGCATCTGTTTGAGGCCAGTAATCCTCTTTGTGGTACTTCTTTGGCCTTTCCAGCTGCTGCAAATGTCGTGTGAGGTACATTCCAAAAGGGGCATTGTTCTCTATAATGTGTCTAATGAGTGCCGAGTAGAGGGGAGCAATGACCTCTTTTTTCCTGGATTGGAACCCTTTTGTGATGAGGTATGCTACATTGAAGGATTTCCTGACAACTGTGGCGATGTGATTATCAAAGGAGAGACTACTGTCCACCTGGGTCACAAGGTCTCTTATCACACATTCGGCATTACGTAGACTGCCATTTATGTGGTAGTTCATGGGTTCAGAGTTTTTACCAAAGGGGATGACAATGCACTTTTTTGCATGGAACTTGAAGCCATGCCTCTGACTCCAGGCATCTGTCTCAGTAAGGCCCTTCTGCAGGATGTCCACATCATTTGGGGACTCGACTATGGCTCCTAGTTTGCAGTCATCTGCGAACTTCATTAGCCAGAGGCCTTCTGTGTTAGTCTGTACTTCAGAGAAGTAGATACCAAACAGGAGAGGTCCCAGGACTGAACCCTGTGGTACTCCACTTGTCACTGGTTTGAAGTCAGATTTGGAGTCTGCAACTTTTACAGTGTGGGTTCTGTCAGTGAGCCAATTGGCATCCCATGTTGTGATATAGGGATTTATACCTAGTTTAGTGAGTTTAGCTATAATTCCAGAATGGAGGATGGTGTCGAAAGCCTTGGCGTGGTCAAGATAGGCTGTGTGAACCACCTTACCCTCATCTACGGCTTTGGTGACTGCCTCAAAGAAGTCAATCAGGTTCAGAAGGCATGATCTGACTTTCACAAACCCGAACTGGGTGGGGACCAGAGTTTGGAGGTTACCAATGTCTTTGTTTATGAGTTCCATGATGATACATTCCATGGCCTTGCAGACCAGGCTCATCAGGCTAATAGGGCGATAGTTCCCAGGATCAGTGGTAGCTTCCCCTTTGTGGAGTGGGATAACTGTTGCTGTGCACCATTCAGTGGCCACAAAGCCTGATGTGAGACTATGATTGAACATGGTGCTTAGGTGGGGAGCCAGTTCATTCTGAAGTTCATGTAAAACACAGCCTGGGATGTTGTCCACTCCCATGGATGCTGTGTTTTTGGTTTTAGAGAGTGCAGCTTTAACCTGCATAGATGTGATTACAGGGACTCTGCATTATTCCTATATAGCTATGGGCCCTTTAGGGGGTGAGAGGGGGGCAAAGTTAGCACTGAATCTATCTGCCAGGATGTTGGCAATATCAGTTGGTTCTGTAATTTTCATGCTGTTGTGCTGTAACTCAGAGCAGATCTGGGTGTTGCCATGAGATTCTTGACATAGCTGTGGTTGCCCTTAGAATCAGTGGTGATTTTGTTTTCATAGCTAGCTTTGGAGGATCTTATAAGGGATCTCAGCTTCTTACTGAGGCTGACCAGGGAGCTCCTCCACTCATGGGATTTTACTCTCTTTTGCAACAGTTTCTTCCTTCTGTTGTAGAGTTTGTTTATGGCAGGAGACCATCAGATTGGCTTCCTTTTTTGGAGGATAGCATCTTGGTTCTGTTTCGGATAGCAGATCCATGAACTCGTGTAAGTGCTTATGGAGTGCATTTCTGTAGGATTCAGCAGTCATAATTGTATTGTCCATCTGCATGGGTGTCATGAAGTTCACCATTTCTGTCTTAAGAAGCATGAAGTTGGCTTTGGAGAAATTTTTTACCGTGGTTTCCTTAATGGTGGTTGGGGCCTGGATGCAGATATCTAGGGTGATTAGCTTATGGTCGGATGCTTCTGTGATGTATTATTAGGATCCAGCTGTGGATAGTTTGGAAGGTTTGCTGTACCTGGTGAAATTATTTATAACTCAGTTAAAGCCTTATGCATTTAGATGATAAGATGGACTGTTTATATATGTGGATGACCAGTTTATGTTAAGATCTCCAAAAATTATGGTCTCTTGAATTCCATTACTTATAGGCCCAGAACAAAATGTCTTTTCTGTGTGAGTGTTGTTTTTTGGAAGCATATAGGGGTAAATAATATGTAGGCTTTTATGTGAATTTAGTTTGAGGAAGTATATAACATTTCAGCATTGTCAAATATTGAGATTTGTCTTGAAGATATAGATGTGTCCAAGTTGCTGGCCTACATGATACCTAGCCCCCAGCTGTCTTGGGTTTCCTCTCAGGCCTGAGAATGTTCTACCATGGGGACAGAAGATCATCATCCTTGATGTAACCATGGGGACAGAAGATCATCATCCTTGATGTTAAGTCTAAGCAAGATTTCTGTAAAGATGGGTATATCTGGTAAAGGATAAGTTATACAGCTTATCCCTTGCACACACATACATACAAAGTCACACATACATTTATACATATACAAACACGCACACACTGGCAAACACATACACACTTCACAATACATGACACATACTGCAAATAAATTAAAAACAAATGTTGTGCCATTACTTGTAGACAGCTGTCACTGCTATGCAAATACAGTACTTCTCCAGTATACACTGCTGAGCTGTTCTTACAGCAGTACAACCATATATAGTCCATAACATACTATGCAATTTTTGATATCATTCAAAGAGTATGAAATCTGAATGACATATGTCAGCACCAGTATGCAGGAGTTGGCAAGGTATGCAGCAAACTTCAGTACCTTTCTGATTTGTGTTGCTCATTGTAGCATAATCGCCTGGCAGCAATGGTTTTCATTGATGCAGTCATTTCCTGCATTTAATACAGCATAATTATTTTTATATAAAGCATTTGCAGGTATCACCTTGTGCAGGGTTCAGACTGCTACTCTATTGCACACTACCACATTTACCACATTTACTATATAACCCCAGAATTTCTTTACGTGGCCATAAAATGTAATATGCCATGCACCTGTTTATGAAGTTAAGGCACTTGTCAGACACTTACCGTATCCTTAAAACACAGTCTATCTAGGATGCCCTGCAGTGTGTGTCCTGTCTGAACAGCTCAAACATCTCCCAGAGCTTGCACCACTAAGACAGAAGGCACACAGAGGCTTAATTGCTGTGTGCTTTATTTAAACAGTGCAAACTTTACCCAGGGTTTACAGTAGTAATAAGACACAGTGCACATAGGCTGTTACTGGGCGAGTCAAGCTTAAATAACAGTTTATTTATAACTCCCACGACTGATAATATGCATTTGTAGGATGCACAGTGTGAACACTATCCCCCACTAGTGCCATCTTTCTTCTGAAACTCAGTGTGGCTGGAAGGAAAAAATGCCGTACTGACTTTTTCACTCTCTGCTGAGAAGACCAGTTTTGTTTCCTAACTGCCTGTCTGTTAGCTCGTAATCTGAGATGGCATCTGGCATAAGGCTAGTTTGCAATTCTGATGACATCCAGTGGTCTCTGCTGGTAACCCTCGAGAGGGGACGTGTTGTTTTCATCCCAGCTCATACTTTTATTTTATGTGTAATCTGGCAGCCCTTTGCAACATGTAGCATGATGATTGCAAAGCGTATTCAGTAAAGCTAGTCCATGGGTCAACAACATTGTTTTTGGAAAATGAAAATTAGTATGTTGCTCCATTTTGATCAAGTTTCACCATCTGTACTTAACAGTTAAAACGTGGTCCACACAACATTTTTAGAAAAGCAAAACATGCCAGGATATGTTTCTAGTGTTTATAGGTATTATACAGTTCAAACACTCAAAAACAAAGTATGATTTTTTTTTATCCTTACTTACTTATTTCTCTTAAGCAATAAAGCAAACTTTCCATCTTTAATTTATTGTCTTTCTGCAAAAAAAGCATTATCTCATTCTTGTACATGACATAAATATTTATTTATTTATTTATTGAGAATTTGTTTCATTTTACAAAGTATTCAACTGTTCTGTCGTATAGGATATCATATGTTACTTAGGCAACAGGTTAGACATGTGCGTTCTTTTGATCATGTCCTTTCCTCGCCACTAACAAAAAAAAAAAAGCAGTTTGGGAAATGAAAGGCTAAGCATCATTTCATGGTTCATGGGAAAAGTAATTCATTCATGGAAATTAACTTCCAAAAGTTGTATGCAGAAAAGATATTTGCCAAGTCACATGCCTGAGTGTTGTTTATGTGCCAGGAAATATCATTAGACTTCAGTGCAAGCTTCCTGTCCTATAAAGTTAATAAGTATAATTAACATAATTATCATTTAGTCACATCATCTTCCAGTAATTAAAACTGTTAATGATTTAAAGCAAAAATGCTTAAGTTGCTTTACACAGATCTGGAATAAAAAAATTGGTCTTTAGGCACCATTAAACAACTTCTAAAATACCCAAGTGAATCCATAATTACTCATTTAGTTCATCTTGTGTTTTGGGCTAAACTATATATGCACAAGCTCTTCCTCTGACTGCTAAAGTCTTCATTTTGCTGAATATAACTGCAGTAGGCATTTTAAGTTATATAAATATGTATGTATGTGTTTCTGTTTGTGTGCATGCGTGTTCATGCATGCACGTGTGTGTGTGTGTGTGTGTGTGTGTGTGTGTGTGTGTGTGTGTGTGTGTGTGTGAGTGTGTGTGTGTGTGTGTGTGTGTGTGTGTGAGTGTGTGTGTGTGTGTGTGCATGTGGGTGTACTACATGTACTACATGTGCAAGTGTGTGGTTTTGTGTGTGTGTGTGTGTGTGTGTGTGTGTGTGTGTGTGTGTGTGTGTGTGTGTGTGTGTGTGTGTGTGTGTGTGTTGGTGAGTGTTGTATATTTTAGAGCTAGGAAGTCCCCCATTATTGTAATATAAGTTGTAATGCCAGCAATCAGGAAAAAATAAGTCAGCCTGAGTTATTTATATACTGTGAAGCATTTGGAACAAAATGGAAGTTAATTTAAGTTATTATGGGCCTTTGGGATAGTAACACTGCATCTAAAACACTAAGCAGAATAAACCAATTAAGGTTGATATGATTAAGCATAACTAAAGCTAGATGTTAATTAGATCAGTAAACTGCAGAAATATCAGTTTGTTCACTCATTTTCCAGTACTTGCTTTTATCCATTTTTAGGGTTGTTTGGAAGCTGGTGCCTGTCCTGACACTCACTGGTACAAGTAAATAAAGTTATCTTGAATAGTATGCCAGCCTGACACACACATGGTATGAATAACTACAGTCAATTTGTAAGATCACCAATTCACCTACAGCATGTTCTTGGGATGTGGGAGGAAACTGGAACAGCCTGTAAATATCCACATGGACAGAACTAGGGCTAGCAGACTCCAAAGCGAAGGTATCACAGCTAAGGCCTAAAGTGCAGAACAAAGCACTCTGAGGCAGTACTGTTAACTAATGTGTCAGTGAGCCACTCAGAAATGTATGTTACTGCCATATAAATATTTCCAAGCATCTTCAAACCCAGATCACTTCTCCTGTTCTCTTCTATCAATCAGTTCCTCTGGGACTAGGCATCCTATTTTTAGTAAAAGAATGTACATATATGTGTTGTTTGATTTGTGTTTGATTTGCATATCACCCACAGAATTAAAGAAGTAATGCTTAGTCACTCTGGCTAGCTTTATAATTCCCATTTCCTTCCTCCCTTTCAGTAATGTAACAAGGAGGATTTGAGCAATTACACTTTAAGAGAAATGTCCATTAGACTAACTCTAGTTCTGAAAGACCTTTGGTATGGTGTACCAGCAACTACCCAATGAAAATTCTGAAAAGAAGGTCTTCACCAGACCTCGAATGGCATGTGTCAGTGAGGACTGCTGGAGCCAAATGCTTGATTCCAAAAGAAAGTCTGTCTTGCTGTGCCCTGACACTTTGGAGTTTTATATTGGTAATGAAAACCATTGTAAAGCCACAGAGCAGAAGAGTAGCCCGTATCAATGATTGATTGCAGTATTGCTACATCTCCACCAGTAGGACTAACTTGGAACTGCAGGCAGTACATGGTGGAAATCATGCTGCCTGTAGTACCAAGTGCCACATGAAAGTGGCACTGTACTTCTACAGAAGAGGGAGTAAATGGGGTGCAGTGGCTAAGGACCTTCCCAACACGTGGTGATATTGTGTGCAAATGATGTTCCCCAATTTTCTGTGGTGATGACTCAGACATTGAACATTATCTAATTGGAAGTAAAGACAGAAGAGAAAACATCCACCCTAATGCCTATCCTGCTGCTGTGAGGACTTTAAAAATTCATGTATGACAGTGATGGTACCTGAATGTATAGCTCCACCTGTAGGTCAGCACCAGTACTGCAGGTAATCACAATGCCTGAAGTACTAGTGTTGTCATAGTGATGGACCTCTTCCTCTAGGCAGTTTTGGGTGGACTTAATTGTCTGCAAAAGCTTCATCACACATTACACTCTGCTGGAAATGAATAATTTGATTTATTACCAGAAAATGTTTCACAGTCTTATAATCCAGTCCTGTCATTGCAGGGGTTCACTACTTTCAGTACCTCGTCATTACCTGATACTGTGTAGGGCAAACTGTGCCCACTAGTGTGATGTCACATTTGGGGATAGAGGATGTAATTCAGAATCAGGATAGCATTGTAGAATGGCAAACACTCTCCACTATGTTACCCTTGTTATTTGGGAATCCATCCCCAGGTATAATTCCTTCAGTCTCCTTTGATATGTATTTTATTTATTTTACATTTGTTGACTGGGATAGTCTGACTGGATTCATGTCCATTTTCAGCGGAGGCCTGGGAAGAAAAGCTCCAAGATAAGCAGTTAAGATTACAGATACAATTTATATAGTGGTTACATACTTAACAAATTATACAACTTCCAAGATTAGAGATAATCCCGGGTGTAAATCCAGATTAAGTAACACAACTAAGTTAAATTATAGTTATTAATTCATAGTAGAGGAGAGTTAGTCTGGTTTGATACATTGACATAGCCAGTTAATTGTCAAATATTGTTTGAGTCTTATCTTAAATTGACTCGGTGGTAAGTAAAGTAATATCAGCTGGGAGTGAGTTCCAGGATCTACCTGCAGAGGTGGCAAAGAGAGAGTCACCGGCTGAGTTATTAGTTTTGATAGTGTGAACTAGCAGTCTGTTAGAAAATTGAAGAGGTCTGGGATTGTTATAGGGGGTGATAATGTTTTCAGTGCAGGAGTATTGTCTGGATTGTAAAGGATTTTATATGCCATAATCAGTTGGTTATACTGGATCAAGCTGGGCAGTTGTAGCCACCCAAGCTGGTTTAGATTGATACTGTGGTGTGTCCTATAAGGCAGACCAGTGTCAAATCTGGCAATGTGGTTGTAGCAGATAGAGAGTTTGCTGAGGACAGACTTGTTTAAATTAGAGAGTAAAGGGGATGCGTACAGAAGAGATGAAAGTAGGTGAGAGAGAGCTATGGCAATTCTAGCAGGTGGGGTTAAGAAGGCTTTTAGCTTGTAAAGTGACCCTAGTTTTTTTATTGATGGTTTTGATGGTTTGATTAACATGCAGGTCGAATTTAAGATTGTTATCTATGATAACACCTAGTAGTTTTGTAGAGGTGTCTGGGGAGATTATAGTGCCATTATTGGATTTTATAGTAAAAGTAAATGCAGTTGACCTATGAGTTGGTGAGAAAAGTAACAGTTTTATTTTTTTTAAGATTTAAGATCCGACAATGACCAGAAAGCCAGTTTTCTATTATGTTAAAGGTGTTCTGGGTAGCTGACCATAGTTCTGTCTGAGATGTGGCAAAGCAGATTAGGGTGGAGTCATCTGCGTATTGGATACAGCTGACTTTTGGGAGAACAATATAAAGGTCATTAATGAAAATGGAGAACAGAAGGGGCCCTAGTATAGAACCCTGGAGAACACCAAGGGAATTGGATAGGAGGTTAGATAATTTGTTTTGCCAAAGGACAGCCTGCTGTCTGCCACTCAGATAATATTGGAACCATTGAAGGGCTTTAGTATCTAGACAGAATGTTTTCAGGATGTGGATTAGAAGTTGGAGATTAACCATATCAAATGCCTTGGAGAGATCCAAGAAGAGGGCAGAGGATATGTTATTATTGTTGCAATTATGGTTTATGGTGTTGGAGAAGGCTAGGAAGGATGAAGTAGTGCCGTGGTGAGGTCAGAAGCTGTGCCCTGAGCATGCCATAAGGTTATTCTGAATTGGGTGGTGCAGCAATTGTCTATGAATACATTTTCCCATAATGTTTGCAAGTGGAGATAATATAGCTATTGGCCAATAATTAGATAGTTTGTATGTATTTGTTATGTATGTTCATTCTGTAGTCTGAGAACAAGTCAGATTTATTAATTTGAATCTTTCATTAAATACTAACTTATCTTATAATTTGTAGCTTATTCCATATTTTACTTCCATCAGGACCCAGCCTCTGCTCCTAACATCTGAAAATCAAAAAGTGAGTGACAAATGTCTTACTCTCATAGCAGTTTTGCTTTTTATCATTTAAATATACAGTGACCTAGATAAAATAAAGGCATAAGCAAAACATTATACTTTTTCAGTTTCTAACATTTTTTTGTAAAGTAAGTTTTTATAAGTACATATTTTTTGCAAAAGAAAAAATGTAACTGAACAACAGAAAACATAAAATTATCTTAGTTTTAAAAATGAAGCATCAGAGTTTTACTGTATACAACATTTAACAACCTTCTTTAGATATACAAAGAAAATTGTCTAATAATGTTTAGAAAACTGTATGCAGCCTCACAGCAGAATCACAACATGTAGCTGAATCAGTGTGCGGCAGCTCAATAAAAAAATAAGTTACCAAACTGGAAAAATACTAAAGAGAGCAGAATAAATATCATGACTGCTGTTACAGTTACTGTTTTTGAAGGGTGGGTATCAAATGCACTTGAACTTCCTAGGCCAGATTCTATAAGACCAGCTTCACAAAAGCGAACAGCCGTCACATTTCCGCTTTTGCTCTACAACTCAAATCAACCTCATCCCATCATCCTGGGGGAGGAGGGTGGAATTCATCCAGTTAAATACTTCATAGCACTGAGGTATTGAATTGAAGGGGGTCTACCACATCCAGACAAGGTAATGTGATTCAATAACTTGTTGTGTTAATGAACCTCATTATATATTCTGAGTGTACTGTCAAAATTAACTGAGGTCTCAGTGGAACTTTTGAGTCTGGCCAAGGTTCGCAGGTGCAGCTGTGCTGTCTGTATTGTGGACCTGGTATTGCATGCAGGGAGTCTACCTACAATGCTAGTTCTGACACACAGGTGCAGCTGTACAGCCAATAGGCTATCCTGACTTGTAACACAACCTGCAGAGAGGAAAGGTAAATGCAGACATGATGATCAGCACAGTCCTTATACCTGCATTTACACTATCCAAGAAGACAGACTGATGTGAGGCCACTAGACCACCAGGTAGATCAATCTGTTTATAACTGTGCAGCAATGCAAACCATCCCCAAAGGAGGTTTGGGGGACACAACTCACAGTATACTCAACCATGTATGCACATTGACCCAGCCCTCCCCTGACTCCTGTTGTCTGCAGTATAGCTCCACGGGCATGTGGAACTAAGAACTGTGGCCATTCTTGCCACTGGCTATAGTCTGCAGTACCAAACCCACATATAGAAGGAGTTGCTGTTTACTTGACAGGTCCTATTCCCTGGAATGTGATTCTCCAATTAGTCTGTCTTGCACATTGGCAACCTTGCCATTGTATAGCACTGACATTTGCCAGCATTGTGAGCCTGGTTTCCATTTTGTAATTTAGTATAGAACTTTGCTAGAACTCATTAGCATGTGTTGAAGGAGGACTGGTGGAGCTGTACCTTTTGGGCTTGGGCGTGGACTCACTGCTTGCTGTGGTGTGCTATTCTGCACAGAAATCATCTTAGAATTCACTCTCTTTGTGTGAATTGCTGCCCTTCCTTATACCTATGGCCACACTTGTTAAAAATGGCAACTCTGGACTGATACAAACAAGGGACAAGGGATTTGTTTTCTCATCAACAAGGCCCTACAGCATAGGAATTATAATATTTTGTAAGAGCAAGAGGTTCTCCCGTTCGATTCTCATCTGAAGCGCCTTCTGTGTGGAGTATGCATGTCCTCCCCACAGTCGAGTGACATTTAAAGGCATGCAGGTAGGTGTGTGCATGAATGGGTGTGCCTTCTGTGAAGGTTGGGTGTCTGGCTGGCAACTCGGCACCGTAAAAATCCACTGCCAATCATTAGCAGATCAGAGTTCCACTGTGGTGACCCCTAACCGGGAAAAGCCGAAAGACATTAGTTTTAGTCTAGGGGTGCTTTCAGCCTGTAAAAAGTTACTTAACATTGACTATATTACTCTCTGTGCTCAGTTTCACTTTCTTTCAGTTAACAAATAGTAAACTCACATTTAACCTTCACCCATGGGGATTGGTAGATGCCGAACAACTGTAGTTTCTGGTTGCTTGAGAGTTACTATTAAAAATAGGCCTGACTAATGCTGTACACTATACTGTTTGTTTGCCTTGACTTTTTCTCGGGTTGGGGAGAGAGGGAATTTATTCCTATCTTCCTTTTTAAAACTCTAAAACTCTAAAAATGGAAGGTATATTTCTGCGGGGGGAAACAGAAAGTGCAACACATGAAACGTGTACTCTGTTTCTTCAACATTTTTTTGCCAGTTGCTTTGAGTTCCAGTTAACTGAGAATTTACTAAACATATTTTTACTTAACTGTGATTCTGTGATTTTTAGGTCTGATAACATCAGGAATTACAAAATGAGCTATTGTAATGCAAACCTATATGCTAGATAAAATGTTCCATGCAACAACTGAGAAGCGTTAAGTCATGAAAAAAAGTAATCAGCACATTGTATTTTTGAGTTAAAGTACCTTTTTATGCTGTAATACATTGCAATTTTACAGTTTATTGTGTTTTCAGTTATAGCTCTGATGTTAAAATTTTAAATGATTTTGCAAAAAAAGAACAATTATGTTGTTATCAAATTCTTTAGTTACAGTGTTGATGCAATAATTTTTTTCTATTACCACACCACACAGATATTGGATAATAACTTACATACAACTATAAAGCATTCTGCCTAATTTCATATAACATATTTCTTCAGAAGAACAGCTTCTTACTTATATTTTGGTTTCACTATTACATCATTAGCTGTTAATTGCTGCCGTAAAATGTTCCATCTGCAAGAGATATTTGATGATTTGTCTTCCTGGGAAGTAGGAAACCCTTTCAGATAGATTTAGTAATTATCCTATACATTAAGGTAGTGAAGCATTGTGGGTCAGTCTTTTATGCTTCCATGGCAGAAGTTGTCATCTCCAAGAAAACTTTCTGGGAGCCATCCTACCATTAAAATAAAATGCAAAAACAAAATACGTTATGCACAAAAAAAATTATAATTTTGTATTATACATGGTAAGAACGTTATAACTTATCCAAAGGTCTATTACCGATACATGCTTTAGAGCATGACAAATATACTTTAATTATTGATTATTTATTTTTTACAGACTCACAGTGTTCAGTATTAAATACAGATTTATACTTAGAATATTTTAATGATAACAAATGAAATTATTAGCATATCTTTCACATTCAAACATATAAGCAGTATCATCATAGTTCAATGGAAAATTTGAGACACTATATAGCGGTATCAACAAAAATAATTGCTGTCTTCACTGATAAACCAGGAAATGGAAAATTTTGTTGAGGAATTTATTCTAAGACAGAGGATGTGACATCTAAAGAATATTCCTCTTTTCAAGAGCCAGCAACCTTGGATTTAGTAAATATTGGGCCAGATTCCAAAAGGGTCAGGGTAACACATCGGACAGCTTCTTTTACCACCCTACTTTACTACCTAGAACCTGAAGTTAAGCTAAACCACCAGGAATTATGTCATTCCAGGGTGTGTGGAATACCCAAATGAGTGCCTCATATTACTGAAGTATTGAATGCGTGGCATTCCACCTATGCCAAGACCATCTAATAAGATTCCAAAAAATTATATGTTAATGAGTATCATCATCCATTCCCTGCATAACACAAACTATGCTGTGGCCCTGGTAAACCTAGCAGACCACCTGCTGCTGTTTCACACTACATCTCCATATGTATGACAGAATGGCACTGCCTTTGTTAAAGCTGCAGGCATTAAGCATGCCTTCGTAAGAAGAGGTGTCATACAGGCAGAGCTTTATACCCAGTAGGACATCTTGCACAGCAGTCCTATCTGTATGATGGACAGGTGAATGCATGCATGACAAATAACATGGGTATCATGCATGCATTCCCACCATCAATAAACAGGAACAGGCCTGTGTGGATATTAGTCCATCAAGGATTTTCTTCTATTTTTTATAGTAGTATCTGTGTAAGTTGTCTCCACTAAAATTTGAGGGCAGCACATTCAATCAGCTCTTAGCTACCCCTCAATGGCTTCCCGGCAATAGCACACCAGCTCCATCTATATGTATGACTTACTACTGCAGCCAGTTTGGTTTCCCAACATGTAGTGTCTGGTGTACGGATTCTCCCTTACAGGTGGAGCTGTTGAAATGACAAAGCCACCACAGAAGGCTGTTCCATTGGTTTAGGGTTGTACATTAATAGCCTTTGCCAAGGTACAACTCTGACGTTGTCAGTCTGATTCCATTTTTGGCTTAATGCTCCCCCAGTCTTCCTTACTATATGCTGAATGAGGACTTGCTGTATTAAAACATACAGCTATACCATTAAAACACTTAACAAGATACTAAAATGAAAACAGCGTTAACAGACATTGACAATAGTATTTAATACACTGCAGTAATAGAGGTATATAGTATCAAGCAAAACATTCTTTAAAGTAACTGTTTCACAGTTAGGAAAAGCAGGGGCAAGTTATTATATTGGGAGACTAAGCAATGAAAACTAGGAGGTTATCCAATAGGGAAATATAAGGAGAAAAGGAAGAAGAAAATATGGTAGAAGACACAACTGGTAGGACAAAAATAGATATTTAGGTTACAAAGAAGCAGGGTGAAATATCAGTGAATTGCTGATACATGAATGTTTTAATGTTACTGTGGTCAGACAGTTTCCAAGAAGTAGAGTGGATACAAAAGCACTACAGGTAAGGTTTATGAAGATGCCAGAGTTTTGCCTGATCCATTGATGGATACAGCCCTATAAACTATACCATTGACAATAATATACATAAGGAGCTAGGGCTTAAGTGGGTATAGCGAATAAAGACTGCTGCTGCTTTCAGCTATGAGGAGTGGGTACCATATTCTAATAATAATCATACTGTACTTCAGCTTATTTGTAGATGTCTAATGACAAAACAACAGATATACATGATAAAACCTATAAGGCATACACAGCAGTAAAATACACAAAACAACAGCCTTAGTTTAAACTTAAACACTACATTGATATGGGTTCTACTAATTATCCCATCACATCTACAGCAACACCAAAAGGGTAGATTTAAATGCCAAGATAGAGACTAGCCAGAAAGGTAGTAAATTCCCCAAGCGGTTTAGTTTGAAAGGCCAATAAATGGCCTACTGAGATATCAATGTATACATGTGAAACTACCAGCAGCTCCTGACTCACAGAGTACAAAACCCAAATAGAGCCCTAATACACAACTGGCTCCTTCAGATAAGTGGAAGCAAGTTGTGAATGGACAGATTCACCAAAACCACAATCTTGCATATAATTCTAAAATGTACTAGAAGTCAGCAAAGACCATAGAGAATAAGAGTAACATGTTGGTAATGGAAACTGTTAGTAAGTTCTGTACTTTCTGAATTTGGTAGGCACTACACATCCCTAAAAGCAGCATCAGAGTTGGGAAGTCTTAGATGTAAGCTTGGAAATGAATATGTGAATAACTTTAGAGTTGTCAACTTCAAATAGAAGGTACTTGACTGTAGACATTTTTCAATGATGGAAATAACATGACTTTACAACATCTGGCACTTGCTCCCAAAGTGAGAGTTTACAATTCAAAGTAACACCTATCTTAGACAGCCTCTCAATGAACCATCGCTTATTTCCCCTGTATAAGAAGATATTAGATAGTTGAAGAGCAGAAGAATGTCTCAATGTAGCATGACTTGCCATATCATCAGAGCATAAGAATATCTCAAAGTTGCATTAATTGGAATAGACTTAGTTTTGGATGTATCTAACTTTATTTGATTACCACTGGTTATACATGTTATAACCACTGCCTTTCCAGGATTTTGTACACCTCACTCACAGCCTAGTCTATTCCAGTGCTACCTCACTAACAGTAACTGTGTCTTGGCAAAAGCTATTGCCTTTACAGATACACAGTGATGATAATACCTTTGGAGTGCTTTTACACTAACATGCTACCACCAGCAAGACCATTCTGACACACCCATAACACAAATGGTGTATACACTTAAAATGAGCCAAATGTACTATTAACTTACAGTATTTATGGCTGAATTGTCTTTCTTGAAAAAGCAGCTGCCAACAGTTATAATATACCAGTTGTATGCAACTACCTCATACACATTATAGAACCAGCCAAAAGCTTATACAATTTTATAATGAAACTCTTTACTTTGAAAACTGAATATACCCATATATTCCTGCACATGTAAATATAATGAAATAATAATAATAAATATAAATGAAATATAAAAAAAATGTCAAATAGATAAATGACATTAGAGATGAGCTATCATCTAGCTATCACTACAACTGTAATCCATCTAGCATGGGATTTAGCAGCTGCAAAAGATTCATAGGCAGATTTTATAGGCATAAGCACATTGACTCTTTGCAGCAAGCTGACTAATTTTTCACTTGTAGCACATGGAAAGGCCTTTTCACTGATCCCAGTTCATAGTATCCCCTGCAAAATCCAAGCAGAAAAAAAACTCAAGGGGGGATCCTAGAATGAGAAGTATTCAGTTAGCACTGTCCTTTTATTCATATCCCCTCTCCCTGCTTTGGTAAAAGAGATCTGGATGATCACTTCCTGCTGGGTCAAAATTTTGACTCAAAATAGTATTTTTCAAAGCAACATTGCTTAGATAACCAGAAACTATAAAATCAGTTAAGGCAATATAGCTTTTGGCAAGCAGTAAAGTCTTAGTAGATCTAAGTTGAGCTAGTGCTTGTCAGAGGTCTGCTGTATTGTTGAATTTTACCAAAAAAAAAAAAAAAAAAACAGCTACAGGCTTTTACAGATGTATTTTTTCACATTTCACATCTTTGCTACATTTTACTGAAAAGACAACTACATCATGGTCTTCAGAGATGGTGATGCCAAAAGCAAACTAGTAGAAAGAAAAGAGTTAGTGCAGAACTCTGAGAGGGTTAGTACTGTTTGAACTACAGAATAAAGTAGTAAATGATCTGATTGCAAAGTGATTTTTGAGCACTAAAATGAAAAAAGTAGCATGTTAGCAGAACAGATTAGGAAGCAAAGTTTTTGGGGTAATAAAGACGCAGTGAGTGACATATCCTAAAATGAGTGAAAGTCCATTGAGAGATGGCCACAAAAATCTTGACAGACTCAAGTTTGATGCCAAGGTACACATGGATTGGGCATGTTTGGAAAGAGAGTTAGATGATACAGAAACAAGGAGGGGAAGTAAAACATTATCTAAACATGTTAGATGAACTATTTTGCCTCACTCATACTCAGCTCTTACTTTTAATGCATAATAAAATACATAAAGGATTACTGCATGATGACTCCCTTATGTCACAATACAGCTGATGGTGAACAGTAGCTTTATGCCATCCCTATATGTCTTTGATTCCCTCACTGTGATGCAGTGAGAAAAGAAGCAAAACAGTACAGTTTAGTAATGCTGGCACTTTTAAAACTCATTTGGGTGCTGACAGAAAGAGAAGATATGATAACTAATTTTATGTAATTTTACTTCAAATTTTTAAATAAGCAATTTGTATACTCCTCCTGCAGGAGATGTCATTACAGCTAATGTAATGGAGGTATTGATGTTAACTTGTCAACGGAAATTTCAGTGAATACATTACCATAAAATTAAATCAATCGTAGACACGTTCTGCAAACCTTGAAGTATATTATTGCAGGGGAGATACCACATACACACTCAGACTTGTATACTATCTTCTTG
This sequence comes from Protopterus annectens, assembly GCF_019279795.1. NCBI lineage: Eukaryota > Metazoa > Chordata > Ceratodontiformes > Protopteridae > Protopterus > Protopterus annectens. Next base: position 840,805,425 of record NC_056731.1, read on the forward strand.
GTAGCACAATAGTGTGGAAAATGCAAACTTTGTTATCACAGAAAGTGACATTCAGTGAAAGTCCTTTTTGGTATAAGGACATAATAAAAGTGCCTTCATACACCTGTCTGGCTCCTGAATGCAGAGCATTTCTGAGAGTGCAATGCCAAGATGAAAAGTCCATGCAAGACAAATTTATTTTGATAGAGAAAGCAGGTGGTGAAAAGCAAATGAGATGTTTTAATGAAATTTATGCTGCATAAGTGTAATTATGCAATAACTGCTCATTGCTATCCAACACCGAGCACATACCAGTAGAGAAAAGTCCTGCTGCTAAAGTGCCATTCAGCATGAGCTTCCAGACCTTCTATTGGAAAATGCAGGGGATCAGCAAAATGTGAGAAAATCAGGTATGTTTTGCAAAACTAAAAAAAAAAAAAAAAAAACAGAAACATACCTGATTTTCCTTGTATTTCTGTGCTATCCCTTGTAACCAATTCTCTTAAACATAAAAAACAGCAAGTGATATTCTCTGTTCTTTGTTGCTTCTTCTGCATGACACTGATGTACTGTGCAAGTGTGGGAACACAAGTCCCATCAGCCTACAGAAGAAGACACAGAAGAAGAAAGTGCCATTTTACAAAGACATTTAAAAAAGGTAAGCAATTTCTTTCTTAAATAATGTCATTGTGTAATAGCAATAATCTGCTCCTGTTTGTGGGTATCTCAGGATTTACCCACGGTTGGCTTTGTTTAATCACTCTGGCTTTGCCCTCGTAATCAAACCACACCAACAATGGGTGTATCCTGATATACCCATGCACAGTCATGGATTATTGCTTAACTATATATATTTTGTATGAGTGGTCATGTGGCAATCTTCTCAAGGAGTTTGGTCAGTACAGTAAAAAGTGGTGTTACCTATAGATAAAGAGATTTTCCTGAAACCTCTGTGTGTACTTCACCTGAAACCAAATGTTGGTTACTTAGCAATCTAAAACAAGACTTAGTGGAACCACTTGGTGCTGTCTTTAATCATAGCCTAAGAACTAGCTATGTTCCAGCAGAGTGGAGAAAAATAACAGTAATCCCCTTGCACAAAGGATGCCCATCAACCAACCCTGGAAATTGTAGACCCATAAGCCTAACCAGCCTCATATGCAAGGCAATGAAAATAATCATCATGGATCTTATCAACAAGGACATAGACAACCTTCAAACCCTTAACCTAACTCAGTTTGGCTTCATTACAGGTAGATTATGCTTATTAAACATGGTAGATTCCTTTGAGAATGTCACCAAAGCCCTGGATGAAGGTAAGACAGTACATGCCACATATCTTGACCTAGCCAGGGCTTTTGACACAATTCCTCACTCAGGTATCATTGAGAAATTTTCCCAGCTGGGGATTAACCCTTACATCATCAGATTTGTAACCAACTGGTTCATAGACAGAAGACATTGCTAAAGTCGGAGACTCCACCACTACCAGTAGACCAGTTACTGCATACCACAACGATCTGTACTGGGTCCGTTACTGTTTGGAAAATATTTTTGAGAAATCCAGGCTAAAGGAGACAGCCTGTGGTTTACCAAGTATGCTGATAATTGTAAATTGGGCTCAGTCATTGAGATTCCAATGATTTTAACATATTACATAAGAGGCTAACACAAACAAATGATTGATGCCAAAGCCATGGACAAAACTAAGTGCAAAAAGTGCATTATTATCCCCTTTGGCAAAGAGGAATACACTGCTAATTACAGTATTGACAGCAGCCCCCTAAGCTAAATCCCAGTGGTGTGAGACTTGGGAACTCAGGCTGACAGAAATCTAAACTTTGATCACCACATCTCCACCGTGGTAAGGAAAGCCTTCTACATTGCGCATCACATAAATAAGGGCATCACATCCAGGTTGTAGGATGTTATAACTCCATTGTACTCACCCCTCATTAAGACCACTAATAGAGTACAATGTCCCCTTTTGCATTTACCTCACCAGACACCTGCAGCAGCAGCAGGAGAGACCACAGAGTTTTCTCACAAGAAAAATTCAGGGCCTCCAAACCATGTCTTACATGGATAGACTGAAGGCCCTGTCACTGTACTCTGTATCTTACAGGCTGCTGAGATGTGAGCTGTGCATAGCCTACAAGGCAGTCTCTGACCCTGCCCTAATGGAAATAGTGCACATCCGCAAATCAAATGGGACAAGAGTCATTCATTCCAGGCATCTTAACCTTGCCTGTGACATCAGCAGAACATAGTGGAGAGACAGATGTATTTTCCAGAGATTGCCTCTCCTTTGGAATAGACTTCCAATTCACATAAAGCAGAGTTCCTCACTGACCATATTCAAATGTAGCCTGGACCACTGGATGGGAAACCACAAATTCATCCTGGGGGTGGTACTCATATCCCTCATGGACAAAGGCAGTGGTGCCGACCTTAGACTCACTCTGCTAATAATGCCCATTTAACCAAGGTCATGTAGGGTGACTCGGGTATAACAGAGGTTTCCCACAAGAAAAATTCAGGGCCTCCAAACTATGTCTTACATGGATAGACAGAGGTAGTCAGTGCTGACTTTAGACTCACTCTGCTAAATAACACCTATCTAACCAGGGTCATTTAGGGTAACTCGGGTATAAGATGGCTAAGAGGATGAGGATAACGCGGTTATAACATGGTTATGCTTGTAAGGGCTGTAGAGCCATTAGCCTGGTAACCTTTTATGAAGCTATGAACATGACATTTTGGGTCTGTTTTCAATATATACATGACTATAGTGTTCCCGCCATCTGTTTCTTGAAGCGGAAGACTTGCAGGGAAGGTACTAGCTGTAAAGTTTCCTTTGAAAACTACTCTATATACATGGCAATGCTTCCTCTGTAATGCTCATTATGGCCAACTGTTGTGGACATTGATGCATATTTTTCCACATGTATACGTTATGTATATGCATCTGATATTCTTAGCACAGTAAGATGTTTGTTGTCCACAGCTGCCCATCTCCACCCCATTCAAAAGTAATTGCACATCTTTGTGGCTGTATAGAAAAAGGAATCTGTGTAACTTCAGTTAGGCTAGGTTTTCTTTCTCACTATATACATATTGCAGTTTCTGTCTCTCTCTCTCTCTCTGTATATATATATATATATATATATATATATATATATATATATATATATATATATATATATGTCTAGGACTAATGCTCGAACGGCCATTTCACCAAATGTGAAACGGCCGGGCATACTTACGCGAAACTGCTTTTCACCGAAGAAGCACTTTCGCGTAAGTATGCCTGTTGTGGAGGTCGTACTACGATGTGGATAAGGGAAATTCCCTTTTCCCCACTATAGTGCAATCTCAGAGTGAGAATATTAAAGTAGGGGGGTGTGGGTGGCACAGCCCACCACATGGGGGTGCAGGGGAGCTTGCCCCACTGCATAAACACTTTTTTATTGTTTTTTAATGTTTTGTTTTAACGCGCTTTAACAACAGTGCTTTTTCAGTACAAGCACTTTTGTTAAAGTGTGTTCAGTGAATATGGAGTCAGGCTATTGAACTTTCGTTCAATAGTCTTAGATCCATATATATATATATATATATATATATATATATATATATATATATATATTTATACGTGTGTGTGTGTGTGTGTGTGCGTGTGTGTTAATATATATATATATATATATATATATATATATATATAATATACATATATATATATATATATTCATATTATATATTCATATATATATATAGGTTCATAGGTTCATAGGTTCATACTAGGCTATCTGCCTGAGGGCATTTACAAGCCTAGCCCATAGTTTTGTGGCTTACGCCACCCCTTTAGTATGGGGAACTATACCCATTATTTTGCTGTGCCTCTTTCGAGCAGTGACACTGAGGTAATCCCTGGGGTATATCTGCGATCTCCCATCCATTGGTCAAGATTTCTCTTGAACAAGGCCAGCGAGGTGCTCTGCCTCACATATACCGGGATTTTATTCCACAGCATAGGGAGTCTTTGGGTGATGAATCTATCCCTCCAGCACGTCCTATTAATAGCCGTGTCGAGGTTTAAGTCTCCGCCTTGTGGCTCTGACGGATCTAGATTTTTGAGGTGAAGCATATTCATCAAATCTGGGTTTGACATGGCCTTGTATGTTAGGCAAAGGTCACCTCTGAGCAGCGGTGGCGACTGAATAGAGCTGGAGTTCTTTCAGTCGGGCAGCATAGGACAGATGTTTGAGACCCTTTATCCTTTTGGTGAGGAACATTTGTGGCCTCTCCAGCTGCTGCAAGTGTCGGGTCAGATACATTCCGAATGGGGCATTGTACTCAATCATTGGTCTGATGAGTGATGAGTATAGGAGACTATGACCTCCCTTGATCTAGATGAGAATCCCTTCATGATAAGGTGGGCAATGTAGAAGGTCTTCCTAACTACTTTAGCTACATGGGTGTCGAATGACAGACTACTATCAACCTGGGTCCCCAGGTCCCTGATAACTTCTTCTGTGCTCAGTGGATTGCCACCTATTTGGTAGCTAGGGGTAACCTTGTTTTTCCCGAAGGGTATGACTATGCATTTTTGGCATTTAACTTTAGGCCATGGCTCTGGCACCAGTTATCCATTTCTGTGAGACCCTTCTGAAGGATATCTGTGTCAGATGTGTTTTCTACTATGGCGCCCAGTTTGCAGTCATCTGCAAACTTTGTCAGCCATAACCCTCCTGTGTTTGCTTGTACTTGGAAAAGTAGATGCCAAACAAGAGTGGGCCCAGGACTGAGCCCTGTGGTACACCACTTGTGACAGGCTTTGAGTCTGACATGGCGCCAGCAACTCTGACCCTGTGGGTGCTGTCACTCAGCCAGTTTGCAACCCATCTTGTGATGTATGGGTTAACATTTAAGCTGATGAGTTTTTCAATGATACCCGAGTGGGGTATTGTATCAAGGCCTTCGCCAGATCGAGGTAGGCTGTATGGACTGCCTTTCCCTCATCAATGGCTTTGGTGACTGTTTCAAAAAGTCAACCAAGTTTAGAAGGCATGATCTGCCTTTGACAAAGCCAAACTGGGATGGATCCAAAGTCTGCAAATTCCTATGTCTTTATTTATGAGGTCCATTATGATCCTCTCCATGGCTTTGCAGATAAGGCTTGTCAAGCTAATGGGCCGGTAATTTCCAGGGTCGGTGGAGGCACCGCCTTTGTGAAGTGGGACCACAGTTGCAGTGCGCCACTCCCTGGGTACATATCCAGAGGTAAGACTATGATTAAACAGCTGTCCTAGCTGTGGGTTTAATTCCTCGTTGAGTTCGTGGAGCACACAGCCGGGGACACCATCAGGTCCCATGGATGCTGTGTTTTTTGCTTTGGAGAGAGCAGTTCTCACTTGGGCGTTGGAGATGTTTGGGGGGCTGCAATCGCTCGGTATAGATATCTCTCCTTTTGGGGGGAGGGGGACACACACACACACACACATATATATGTGTGTGTGTGTGCGTGCGCACACGCGCAACCATAATGTAGACAAAGCCAACACACACTGCATAGTCATATTACGATTCACACTTACAAATGTTGTTTATTATGTAGCTGGCTTCTCCAGCTTTGTACATCTACAGTACCTCTGAATCACTTTTGTTTCACGTATGCATTAGCATTCTTTTCAGAAATTTCTCTTTAGTCAGCATGCCTTCGCCATCTTTCTAAAACTATAGCTAACTTGCATTGATTGTCTTACATATGTGCAATTTCCTTTGATGCATATGCAAGTTTGAGATTCAAACAAGAGATGACACACAAAATACCATTCATTGTAATTCATCAACAGTAGGTTTGGGGAAGCTTGCCAAATTCATGAGAAGTGCGGCAGATTAGATAAATTACTGCAGATGAAGAACATCTATAAGAAGTGACAAAACCAAGCAGTGCCTTTTAACATCATATTCACCCCCTTCTACAAACCAGAGCAACACCATATACTGCAGAGAGATTAAGGAAGGCGCTCTTTTTGTATCGTCCAGCATACTTCATACAAACAAGGGTTTAAACAGCTAGGTTAGCTATAGAAGCTTGACTTTCCTCCTGAACAAGTATTTATTATTATTATTTTCTTAGACAGTATAATCAATTTGCTGATTTATTCAGTAATGAATACAGCATTCTCCAGTGCTTAACATAGCGATGATGCACAAAAATTTGTAACATTAAAGAAGTGTGATTATCAAACAAAACAGAAATATAACAAAATACATAAAACAGGACCAGCAAAGATGATAACTAAATGTAAATATCTAGTATGTACATTGCTAGTCACTTGTATGATTTGTACATTAAAATGTTTCATCACTTTTTTAGGATATAAGCCCCAGGCCATAGAGCAGCTACCTCACAGAGAAGATTAGTTGTGGGAATCTTTGAGTACTCATACAAATGTGAAGTGCCAGGCTATGCCCTTCCTCTCATCTATTACTTGTGAGTTCTATAGGATATTCAAACACCTCATACTACTCCCTTACTGCTGTCTATGTCACTGCCCTCCCCCCCTTTCCACTTTTTACCTTTCAATTGCCTGGTCTGATTGATGAATTAATCTCAGACATTTCTACCATCATGTCTGCTGAATAATGAGACCTGAATCCAGGGGACCTAGATTCAGGTTAACAATAGTTATGCTAGGTTTTTTATAATCAATTAATTTATATATATATATAATGCATGTATTTACCAGGATAGTTCAACTGAGAAGAAAGCTACTCCTTTTCAAAGGAGGCCGAGGGAGAAAAGTTCTGGAAAAATTGCAACATTGCATAAACAACATTGCAAACAAAGGTATTCAGGTAATCAACAAATGTACAAAATTTAAACGGAGTATTATTAATTAATAGCAGCATCATTTAAAGAATTATGAAGCCTATTGGAAATTAGTAGGAGAGAAAAGGAGGAATGGTGGACTAGTATTAAGGTGTGAGAGAAAATGTTTTAGGATAGGTAGAAGGAAGAAGACCGTGAGGGCAAGGATGACATTTTGGACAAAAAAAATGAGGATATAGTGCTTGGAAAGAACAGGAGAAAGTAAGGGGAAGGCATTTATCACCCAGGAGTTGTGTAGGTACAGAGGGAGGTATCTTTTAAGTATCCCGCTTTTTTGTACATTAAAAGAGTAGATGTGCACTATATTTCTTAGAATGACAGGAATGGAGTTCCTAATTTTGGCCAGTAAACAGGGATAAAAAAAGTGAGTTGTTAGCTTTTGTTACAGTTAATAACATTTTGTCAATGGATCCCAGCTGTCTGTTTAGGTTATAAAGGTGGGAAATATTTTTTTAAAGAAGGGGATTTGTGTGGATGATAGATGAGTTTGTGAGAAGTGACCAGTTGAGAAAGTGTAAGGTAATTCTTCAGTTCTAACAAAGTATTTTATTTTGATGCCACATGGTGGTGTGTCCTAAAATGATTAATGGTGGTGAATTTCCCCATCTTATTATAGCACTGTTTCAAGAGGGAGAGTTGAGTAGATTTCTAGCTAATGGAGTAGTGTAAACTAGTGTAAGGATGAGAAGGGATTGAGAAATACTTTTTGTGGCATTATCTGTGAGGTATTGTTTGACTCTATATAGAGTGCACCTGGCTGTTTATTACTGCTTGATGTATATGATGACGAAATGTTAAGCTTTACTCAATAGTGAGTCCTAGAAACTTATTTTGACTTATTAGTTCATTGTCATTAGACAACGTGATCTTTAAATTATTTTTGTAGTCATTTGAATGCCTTGGGGTAAATAGGATCAGTTTTGTTTTTCTCTAGGGTTAAGAAGCAGCTGTGTATGAGACGGCCAGGCCTCTATGATGGAAAAAGACTTCTGAGGGAGCTATTTTAATTTATCTTTGGTTTTAGCAGAACAGATAGCTGTTGAGTCATCTGTGTACTGTACAATTGTGGCTTGTTTAGAAGCTAGGTGGAGATCATTAATGAATAATATACTAAGTAACAGGGGGCCTAAAATAAATCCTTGCAGGTCACACACTGTAATGGGAATGAAAGATGAGGTGTCATTTTGCAATTTTACTGCTTATCGTCTATTTGAAAGGTAGCTAGAAAACCAAGAAAGTAAAGTTTCATGTATTCCTAGGCAACTTAGTTTTTGAAGAAATTTCTGGTGGGATACCATGTAGAAAACTTTATATAAATCAAGAACAAGTACTGAGACTAAACTCCTAGAGTTTCAGTATTGGTTAACAGATGTTGTAAAACTAGGGAGAGCTGTATATATACTATCAAATGGGGACTAGGCAGAGTAATAGATTGCCCTCCCCCCCAGAGCAGCCCCTCCTGTGGCAACCCCCTACCTCCATAGCAGCCCCCTCCCCAGCCATTTAAGTGTTCCATTAATTGACTATTTCTCTCTAGTTACCATTAACCCTGTTCAAACCTGTCAGAGTGCATACTGCTTTCTTATTTGCTTCTACAATCATTACAGATATTGAAATAAAATAGCGCAAACACTGATAGCCTTTGCTTAACAAACAATACAGTCTCACAATGAAAATAGACTTAGCATGAACAATACATTTCTCTACCCTTGAAACTCACATTCATTGAAATGGCATGAAAACCTGCATTCAAAGAAAATTCATCTGGCCAGTGGATTATTCAGTTTACCTTTGGGCTGTTTTCAAACCATAAGCTCCTTGCATACATTTATAGGGCCATGTATACATATATATATATATATATATATATATATATATATATATATATATATATATATATATAGATATATATATATTCTTTGATTCACCTTCCTGAGTGTAGTGTATTATATTCTTTGTATAATACAGCACCACTTGTTAGAATGTGTTTTAAATTTGTAGTTCTGAACTTTCTTTCAGTAAGCAATGAAACAAAATGTATGAACCAATAATGACAAAACTACCCATTTCAGAAGATTTCAACCATAAAGGGCCACTCAGACATCCATCATTACAATCCACCAATATCAGTCAATAAGCACAATCTCTGCAGAAGTAAAAGTCATCCAAATAATTTCAAATTAAAGAGATCTGTAACTAATGAAGAGGTTGCTGCTGGAAAACAACTTTACATTTCAGTGTTTCATCTACAAATTCAGTGCCTGCTGCCCTTGAAGAATTAAATTACCTATGTTACATTAAAATAAAATTTAGTAAACTTGTAATATTGCAATAAGGAATGACTGATGAACCAACAAGTGCATAGTTACTAGGCATCTTATACAAAGGAGGCCACACTCAGCAGTGCAGAACCTCAATCCCTCCTTAAAATGCACCAAATAATCAGCAATCAAAAGGGCACTGCAATACCAGCATTTCATCTGCATGGTGCAGGAGTAAAATCCACAGCCTTCTATACCAAAGGCAATTATGCTATTAGCACTGCTTTCAAATTCTACAGTGCAAAAAGTGACTGCCACTTGCTAAACAAACCCGTTAATTGCACACTGAAAACAAACTTAACATGAGCAATAGTAAACACTTGCCTCATGAAAATACACTGAAACTCATAATCCCTTGAAAATGCACTGAAACTCTTAATTCCCTGAAAATGTACTGAAACTCAAACTCACACTTCTGTCAGCAGTCTGATTGTTGGTATAGAGGAGCCAGGCTCTTGCCTCCACTGAAGCTCACCATTCTTTCAGCAGTCTAGTAGTTAATGTAGAGGATTCTGCGCTTTTCTCCACTGAAACTCACAATTCCTTCAGCAATCTGGTAGTTGGTATAAAGGATTCAGGCTCTCATCTCCTGTAACCAAGTTACACGGTCAAGGCTGATCAAGTTAATTGACTAACTTGCCTCCCCCCATCTAGGGCATTACATACCATACCTCAGTACCTCTCAAAACCACAGATTTTATGAGGAATAGGTTAAAAATATGAGGCAGAAATATGGACCCCACTCTGATGGACCTCCTGCCTATCCACAAAACAAGCAGCACCAGAATTACCCATTCTAAAGACTTAAACCTTTCCTGTGATATAAATAGGACTTGTTGGAGTGATAGGCATGTATCCCAGAGACTATCTCATCTATGGAACAGGCTCCCCATCCATGTGAGCAGGGTTCCTCCCTAACCCAATTCAAGTGCAACTTGGACAATTGGATGAGAATCCTGAAATTTATCCCTGGTTTGGCACCTATGTCTCTAATGGACAGAGGTAACCTGTAAATGGTTCATCTCCCAGGCCCATGCTTACACTTATCAAGGGTATCAGAACTTGTCAGAGATTTGGGATGCATGGCTAGGCTTAAAAAGGCCCTTGTGGTGGTTAGTCTAGTAAACACCTATAAACCTATGGACAGTTGAGAGGTATGCATTAGTGCAAGAAATCTGGATAAAGCCTAAAATGCTGTGGTACAATGGCCCAATAACAGGGATAGATGTTAAATATTGCTCTTTTTAACGTAGAAAATTGTTAGAAAAACAGGATTTGTGTTAGCATGCATTTTCTGAAGGATATGAAGTCAATCTCACATATGTCATTATTTAGTGACTTTTATCTTCTGTCAATTGCCAGAAAACCACACATTTTGTAAGGAATAGGCCAAAAATATGAGGCAAAAATCTGGAAAGTTGAGGTACCCACACTTCTCATCCTCTTAGTACAAAAAATCTGGACAAAGCCTAAAATAATGGTGATAAAATAGTCCAAAAAAGGGATAGATTTTAAATATTTCTTTTCTTACCTTAGTTGCTAGAATAACAGGATTTGTGCTAGCATGCATTTTCTGAAGGATACAAAGTCAAACTCATATATGTCACTATTTAGCGACTTCAGTTCTACTATGTAGCTAAATCTAGACAGTTGAGAAGTATTTTAAAAAAATACACAGCTACCTTCTCTCGCATAGCAACATACGCATACACACACACACACACACACACACACACACACACACACACACACACACACACACATGCACAATCTTGCATATTAGCAGAATGGCTAGTTTAAATTACGCACACACACACACACACACACACACACACACACACACACACACACATGCACAATCTTGCATATTAGCAGAATGGCTAGTTTAAATTACACACACACACACACACACACATACACACACACACATACACACTTTCTCATACAGATACGGAACAGCTAGTTTAAATTACATGCACATACATATGTACATACACACTTTCTCTCTCATTCAGAAAATAATGGAACCATCAGTTAAAATTACAAAAACACACACACACAACCAAACACACACACACACACACGCACACACACCCACATACACACACACACACACACACACACACACACACACACACACACACACACAGACACACACACACACACACACACACACACACACACACACACACACATACTTTCTCATACAGATACAGAACAGCTAGTTTAAATTACGTGCATATGTACATACACGCTTTCTCTGTCATTCAGAAATGAACTGAACCACTAGTTTAAATTACACACACACACACACACACACACACACACACACACACACACACACACACACGCACACACGCACACACGCACACACACACACACTTACACACACACACACACACTTTCTCATACAGATACAGAACAGCTAGTTTAAATTACGTACATATGTACATACACACTTTCTCTCTCATTCAGAAATGAACTGAACCAGTAGTTTAAATTATACGCACACACACACACACGCACACACACACACACACACATACACACACACATACACACACACACACACACACACACACACACACACACACACACACACACACACACGCATACACACACACATATATACTTACTTTATTTCTTACCTAAAAGGCTATTTTTAATTTACGCACTCAAGTGTGGAATGACTTTATATCTGCGGCGGCATGCATGTGTATGACACACACATGATCCTCTGTAAAGCAGAAGATGCCTCTACCATGGTGTTAAGAATTTTTTTTTTAATTAATATTTTATCTTCTGGACAGACTGGGCACCCAGAAATGGGGCCCTAGGCGACTGCCTATGTCACCTATTCCTGGATCTGGCTCTGTGTGTAGGGGAAAGGAGGCAGTCATCAGATTGAGAAAGCTGAGAAGTTTTGACTTGCTCCACTTCTCCATAATTTTTGACAATAGACACAGTATGGCTAGAGAGCAGAAGCCTTAGAGCTCATTTCAGTTTCCACCTTTATAAATAGGGCAAATTTAGCTCCTTTTCCATATGGTTGGGGCACATATTTCCATTATGGAGTGGTTGATTAGGGTAGAGACAGGAAAAGCTAGGATGTAAGTGGCAGTTTTTAAGTACTCATATGGTATGTTATCAGGGGCAACGGAGATAGGCTTTAAGGCTAGTAATAATTTTTTGATTGCAGAATTTCATACAGGTTTGAGTGCATGGACTATGAAGACTAACAAAGGAGCAGAGGAACCTGTGTCTCCTGTGATGAGGGTTTAATAAGAGAGATTGTTTGGATGAAGGGGGTATTGAATTAATTGGCTATGCAGTCAGTTTGGTTAGATGAAGTAGTTGTCGGCTGAGCTGGTGTACTGGCCCATCATGATGTTAAATTTTAACCTGGTGGGCACACTCCCTTGGGCTAAACTTTTCAAAAAATGTGGTCTATGGAGCAGTATGTGGTATGATTTGATGCCAAAATATGGATTCCAAAACAGGTTAAACTTGGGGTGAGGTTCTACCACAGCTTTTGAGTGAAGTTTAATCAGAGGCTTCTTAAAGAACAGTTATATGATTCCTTGAGTAAATAAGTGAGTATATAAAGCCTCCTGGGACATTACAAATCCTACACCTGATTCTAAAAGAATTGGCAGAATAACAATAAATGCAGGAATAAGAATAAATTGGAGGAAATTCTTGGTTAATCAAGTGGTCCTATTTGGAAAACTTGTTTGGACTATATCCTTTCCAGCATCAAAAGTGAAAATGTTTGCCTACTTGTGAGCATGGTAAATTTTGACATTTGTTTGCTGTATTTTTTTATTGTTTGTTGATGTTTTTTGCAGTTGGTATTAAGAAGTGGATGTGTTGAGTAATGTCATCCATTTATGTCATAGATATTAAGCAATGAGTATGATCTCATCTATTTATGTTGTAGATATAAAGAGATGGGCATGATGTTATCTATTTATGAAGTAGATATTAAGCAATAGATATGTTGAGTATTGTTAATTATAGTATGCTTTTTAAGCAGGTACTGATACCATTTGATTAACAGAAACGTGGGTATATTTTTTTTCCTTGATTTCTAATCCCATTTTTGTAGTGCATTTTATATTCATTCTGCTAATGCAGAACTTTAGATATTTATGTATGACTCATTGGACCACTAATAATTATCACCTTCCTCCCATTTTACAAACACCCTTTAATCATTTGTCATATTCATAGTTTAGGACATGCAATTACAACTTTCTATCTACTGCAGCAAGAACTGCAAACATTTGCTCTAATGTAGCTAACCTTACAACTTCAGTTCCCAAAAGTCATCCACGTATACTGTTTCTTCTGTAGCTCTGCCAAAATAGCTAGGTCCCAGTGCATCAGATGGCCATTAGTCTCCCATGCCGTGGCTATCTGCCATCTTTGTGCCCTGCCTCCCTCAATAGATACTGAAACACACACACACACACATACACACACATGTATGCACAGTCTGTATCCCCTTGTTCTAAGAGAGTTAGGCTAGTTAAGCCCAGAGTAAATTTGTGGGCACCCATTTGAAGGATGATAGAGTAGCATTCTACTTAATCTTTGGGGGCTGCCTGTTTCATAAGTGGGGGAGGTACTCAGTGATGACACTGACTTTCCAATGAAATTTATTTATTTACTGGAAATTATTTATATCCTTTTTTCTAGTATTTCAACAATGATTGCACTTTTAAAATACAAGAGATCCAGGACAACTGGGTCTCTAATGAAATGGATTAGAAGGCAAGGTATCAATCTCAACTAATGAGTCTATAAAATACTGAATAAAGGGACAGTGTGTTTAGTCTCCAATGGTAGTGCAGGGTGTTAAAGCCCATGATTTTCTTAGCTAGGAACTCCTGGGGGCCTTTCTAGTTGTTCAATATGTCCACTAAGGTACATCCTGAATAGGGGCATTCTTCTCAGTAATTGGGAAAATCAATTCTGAATATAAGGGAACAATGACCTCCTAAGATTTGTATAATATTCCCTTGGCAATTAGCTCTGTTAAGTAGAAGAATTTTCTGCCTACTGCTGTCAAATAAAGATTAAAACAGAGTGAATTATCCACCCATTTTCCAATGATCCTAACAATATTTTCATTTTGAAACAGATTATTGTCTATGCTCAATACAGAGGGAATGGGGTTCTAACCAATGATACAAATATTGTACTTTTTGCATTTACTTTGAGCCCATATTCAGTAGACCAGTTGTTTATGTGTATATAAGTACCTACCGAAGGATTAGGACATCAGAGAATTACTTGAATGTTTCTGTCTGTTTAGTTAAGCATAGGTCTTAGTTTCTAGTCTAGAGATAAAAAAAAAACTAACTGCTGAGAAGAAGGTGTTCCAACACTGAGCCATGGGGCACAACACTGGTTACCTTCATACCTTCTGATGAGGTCCCTGCCACTTGCATTATGTGAATTCTAGCTTTATTATCAGTGTTACCATATAGAGACATATTTTGTGTTAAGCTTATTTGCAATACATGCATGCATGGGGGTATGGTATCAGACATCTTAGCTAGATCAAGTTACGCCATGTGAGCTACATAACCACAAACCCTCTCAAAGAAGTTATTATATTCATTTGGCAGAATCTAATGATATTATTTTAGAAATCATAATTATAAGGTTATTTGTAATATAGTCCACAACTTTCCTGATGAAATATGTCAGGTCAATGTGTATGGAATTCCCGGGGTCAGTGATAGGGCCTTCCTTGTGGAGTAGCATCATCCCTATGGTGCACCAAATTTCAAGAAAATACTTGTAGTTAAATTTAGGTTAAACAATTTGAGGAGTGTTTTTTTTGCCAGAGCATGCTTAGTACTGCTTATTAAACTACCAACTATATTGTGGGGCCCCATGGAAAAAGTATTTTTATTCCTAGAAATTACTTTCAAAACATGTTCCTTTGTAATGATTGGGGGTTTAGGGGATTAAGAGATATGTGGTCTTTAGAAACGAGTCATTGGGGTAAAATTAGTGCTGAATATGTTTGCTAGTCAACTGAGTCCAAATAGGTTGTGACATTTTGAATGAGATCTGAGCTCTATAGGGTGTTACTTCTTAGTTTCCTAACATAGCTAAAGGATTTATAATTGTCCTAAGGTTCATATGCTAACTTAGGTTCATGGGCTGATATAGTACACCTAGTTGTTATTTTTCAAGTTTTTAGTAGTTATTTCAGACACTATCCTTGATATAAGTTTCTTTTTTAATCTGCTGCATACTTTTTTCTTTTATTGCAAAATTTATTTATTGGCAGATCTTCAAGGAGGTTTGTTCATTTAGTTTTCCCAGTATATTTTGATGTAGCTAGGACTGCTAACTGCATACATTCAGCTAAATGGAGGTAGACCTCCTTCATGAAGCTCATGGAGCTGAGCCAAGATATTAGATGCAGGGGTTTGGAGATTTTGAAGGTGAAAACCACTAATTTACTGTCTAACTTAATCAAGAAAGGAGATACCATGTAAACAGTGAAGAAGAGGCTATAGTTTCAAGGAACAAATAAAGAATATTATGTTGGCTTGGTGACTATCTGAGCTAGGGAGGATTTTTAAGAACTTTTGGGCATACCTACATTGGAGATATAGGTCCTCCATTTTATTGATTGGTAGTTGAAGTCTTCTAATTTTTATTTTATTTATTTATTTTACATTTGTTGACAAGGATAGTCCAACTGGATGCATGTCCATTTTCAGCGGAGGCCCGGGGAGTAAAGCTCCATGGAATAACAAATCATCATAACATGTCACATATTACAAATAAAAAATAACAAATATATTATTTACAGAGTCATAAAACATATTTAAAGTGCTCAGAACGGGCGTCGAGCTGATACAATGGAGCAAGTTAGATTTCAGTTAAAATATGTAAAAGATAGTCTCAAAAAGGACTACAAAACGTCTCTTCAGACCAAGAAAACAGTTCAAATATCTCTTCAGACCACAAAATGTTCCATAAATATTCCAAATAATATCCACGGAGCTCTTTCAGTAACAGGTTTTAATAGGAAGAACTAATAAAAACAGGTAAGCGCTTTCACTAAAATAGCTTTGTCAAACCATGAATAGTATTAAAAAAATTTCTTAAATACTGATATAACAACTGGTTTCAATGTGACATCACAATTCATTAACAAATCACGAAGCGCCACTCAATAATAAGCTTATACATATTCTTAAAAGAAAAAAATGTAAAGAATCAAACATTAATAATAAATAGTAGAATAAATTCATTTATAACTTCATATTTTAAAAAATATATATGAACATAAATATCCCTTTATATAAACAATAATTACAACAAATTTTATTCAGGTATTAAAATCACTTAAGAAACAGTTTCCTATTACTAAGTATGGGTTTTAAAGGAACCTTATCATTAAGACCAGGGGGGAAATGTGCTTGTAAACGTAAGATCCAGTTAATCTCATTTCTCTCTGTAAAATTTATAATTTATAATATTCCCTCCTCTTAATGTAGGGGTATTAACCTGAATAACCATAAAATTAAAATTATGTGTAACATAATTTTCTAAAACATGCTTAGAAAGCGCATTTACTACTGACTGAATGCAAATCTGGTAAAGGTGCTCACGTATCCTGTCCCTTAGCCTTCGGTCGGTTTTACCCACATAGAAGGAGGGACAGGAAGTACAAGTAGCCAGATACACTACATGTTCTGTGTTACAGGTGGCATTAACATTGAATGTATACATTTTAGATGTTTTAGGATGTATAAACATATTGGAAGATAGAATAGTAGAGCAATAGTTGCAATTGTGGCATTGTATAGTTCCAGAAAAAAACGCTGTTTTCATATAGTAAACTTGAATTATTATAACACAGGAGTCTATGTAAATTTTTCTTATTTTTCAACAAGAATTGAGATTTGTCGCCAATAAATTTCTTTATATCATGATCAACAATAAGGACATTCCAGTGCTTAACTAAAATTTCCCTAATTTGATGAAAATCACTTGTGTAATATAAAGAAACTTTTTGCAAAGGGGTATCTAAAGGTGTCTTAACACTATCCAGAGCATAGGCTATAGTCCCCTGTTCAGAAAAATAGGGACAAGCTCTATCCATTCTCATAGTTTCGACAGACTGGAAACCTTGATCAATTTCCTTCATAGTATAATTTCTGGATAACAGTCTATCATGTAAATTTAATAATTCCGAGCTAAGGTCGGACTGGATGGGATTCAATCTGGAGGCCCTAATCGCTTGACCTTTAATAATGTTAGTAAAGATATATTGAGGATGCATACTCTCTATGTGCAATAATGAATTCTTAGAACAAGATTTCCTAAATACACCTGTGTTAAGGAAACCATTACTTAAACGTTCTACATATACATCTAAAAACGCTATACTGATGGGTGGAGAAATAATGGTAAACTTTAAAAAATATACCAGTGAATTAACTTGATCAAAAAATATATCAAGTTCACTCTTAGTACCAGTCCAAATAAAAAACAAATCATCTACGAAACGTGTATAAAACAAAACATAGTTCTTAAAGTTAGGATTCATTGTTAGCATTGTCTTCTCTCACCATGCCATCACAAGGTTGGCGTAGCTATCGGCACAAGATGTGCCCATAGCTACGCCATCCTTCTGCAGATATATACAACTATCAAAAACAAAAATATTGTTTTCTAAAATATCTTCCAATAAAAGACCTATTAGGTCTACCTTAGTGGGTAAAAAATCTGTGTTTTCAGTTAAATAATGCTGAACATATTCTATCCCTATACTATTTGGAATATTAGTAAATAAGGACTGTACATCCATAGTAAGTAAAAAAGTGGAACTATCTGATAATTCCCTGGTTCCTTTATACAAATCTATTACAAATTGTTTAGAATCCCTTAAAATCAAGGGATTTGCCTCCACTACTGGCCTTAATAATTTTTCAACAACTATTGAAATATGTTCTGTGACCCAGCCTTTACCAGCAACAATAGGTCGAAATGGTGGGTCCAATGATTTTTATGAACTTTTGGGAGGCCTTGAATGATTGGTAAAAGGGGGTATTCTATCCAGAGGAATTCAAACAATTCATATGTAATAATACCTGTAGTTCTGAGGTCTTCTAAGGTTTTATACACATTATTAATATGTTCTTGAGTAATTAACCGGTTAATTAAAGCATAAAACTTATTATCGCTTAACTTATCTTTCATACGATCAATATAGTCTGTTTTATCAAGGATGACTACTGGGCCCCCTTTATCTGCTGGTCTAATAGATATATTTTGATCATTTCTTAAATTAACTAATGCTCTTCTCTGTTATATGTTAAATTACCTTTCTTTCTATTCCTTGGAGGTATAGATGTGTAAATATCATCCTCTACCAACTTACTAAAGGCATCTATCAAAGGGTGTAAAGTAGGAATAAAACCACTGGGTTTACGAAATACTTCCCGCTGTACTGTAACAGAGTCACTACTAAACATCATTTTAAGTTGTAAATTACGTGCAAATAATTTAACATCAAGGATAGTTTCTATTATATTACTACTAGTACTAGGTATAAAGGATAGACCCTTGTTAAGCACTTTAATTTCATATTGATCCAAAGGCCTATGTGATAGATTCCAAACTAAGTATTTACTCTCTCCCACATTTTCTTTAGGGTTGGTTCTTTCATGTCTCCTACTGAAGCTTTTTTTTTCTGCCTGCCCCTGCTCATGGAGTGGCTTCTCCCATTGTTGGTGAAATTGGCAATGGGGAAAGGAGTAGTAAAGTCAACTAGTGAGGAGGTGGAAGTAGGTGGAAAGACCTTCCTACGGACAACTGCTTCAATAGAAGGTTGACTAGATGGAGTGGAGTCTCCTGTAACTCTAGTAATGTCTACACATGAACACGGACTCAAATGAGCTAGGTTGGGATTCCTAACTTCATGATTGTCCGGCTCACCTGGGGTGGGGTTAATAATTAAGTCATTAGAAACTGCACTATCAGCATTGTTATTACTATTACTGGTTAAATCAATAGTAGAGGAAACACCCATGACTGTATTCATACCATTACTATGTACCACTTTGACTATATTAGAAGTGGTATTCCTTTTATTAGAAATGTTAACATCATTACTCAAACTATTAAGTACACTTGCACCATGCCTTGGCCAGGTGAAGACCTGGCCATGGGTGAAATCATATAAATCTCATTGTAATTTACTGCGTTTTTCTTCCAAAAAATGCTTTTCATACAAGCAAACACTATCTGTTGAACATTCTAACAAAGGTTCAATTGTTATGTCTCTAAATTTATGAGTTCATTTTGTTGGTCTCTAATAACTTTCTGTAATTTATGTTCTTCAGGTTCAAAATAAGTATTGAGTAAAGTCATATACTTGATACTTAAATCAATGTTAAGTTCTTGCCAGCGACAAAGCAAGTCCAGATATGCGTTACCTGTAGTAGGCATCTTTAAAATCCTTAACCCTCGTGGCACTATCCGTTTCTTGATACACGCTTCAAAGTGGAAGCGTTGCATTTGCAGTCGTTTCAACTTTAACAAATTCGCTTCCATAGTAGAAAAAGTGGAGTTCAGATCTTCGTATTCAGCATTGCTTAACGGTTGATCTTGATTAAGTGTAACGGATTCAAAACAGAGCAACGGATTGACGTCACCTTTAACACACTCCTGGAACCTGGATTGGCAAGGTTTAACCCTTTCCACCTTGCTCGGATTATACGACAATTCAATAGAGTTATCAGCTCGATCTGCCATTGTATAAACTTGGTAAATAATACAAAATAAGATAAAAAATGAAATAAGCACCAATACCACGTAACAAACTCAATACTGAGCTAATAATATAAAATCAACTGAGTCATAAAACATATACAAAGTGCTCAGAATGGGCGTCGAGCTGATACAATGGAGCAAGTTAGATTTCAGTTAAAATATGTAAAAGGTAGTCTCAAAAAGGACTACAAAACATCTCTTCAGACCAAGAAAACAGTTCGAATATCTCTTCAGACCACAAAAAGTTCCATAAATATTCCAAATAATATCCACGGAGCTCTTTCAGTAACAGGTTTTAATAGGAAGAACTAATAAAAACAGGTAAGCGCTTTCGCTAAAATAGCTTTGTCAAACCATGAATAGTATTACAAAAAAATTCTTAAATACTGATATAACAACTGGTTTCAATATGACATCACAATTCATTAACAAATCACGAAGCGCCACTCAATAATAAGCTTATACATATTCTTAAAAGAAAAAAATGTAAAGAATCAAACATTAATAATAAATAGTAGAATAAATTCATTTATAACTTCATATTTTAAAAAAATATATATGAACATAAATATCCCTTTATATAAACAATAATTACAACAAATTTTATTCAGGTATTAAAATCACTTAAGAAACAGTTTCCTATTACTAAGTATGGGTTTTAAAGGAACCTTATCATTAAGACCAGGGGAGAAATGTGCTTGTAAACGTAAGATCCAGTTAATCTCATTTCTCTCTGTAAAATTTATAATTTATAATATTCCCTCCTCTTAATGTAGGGGTATTAACCTGAATAACCATAAAATTAAAATTATGTGTAACATAATTTTCTAAAACATGCTTAGAAAGCGCATTTACTACTGACTGAATGCGAATCTGGTAAAGGTGCTCACGTATCCTGTCCCTTAGCCTTCGGTCGGTTTTACCCACATAGAAGGAGGGACAGGAAGTACAAGTAGCCAGATACACTACATGTTCTGTGTTACAGGTGGCATTAACACTGAATGTATACATTTTAGATGTTTTAGGATGTATAAACATATTGGAAGATAGAATAGTAGAGCAATAGTTGCAATTGTGGCATGGTATAGTTCCAGAAAAAACGCTGTTTTCATATAGTAAACTTGAATTATTATAACACAGGAGTATATGTAAATTTTTCTTATTTTTCAACAAGAATTGAGGTTTGTCGCCAATAAATTTCTTTATATCATGATCAACAATAAGGACATTCCAGTGCTTAATTAAAATTTCCCTAATTTGATGAAAATCACTTGTGTAATATAAAGAAACTTTTTGCAAAGGGGTATCTAAAGGTGTCTTAACACTATCCAGAGCATAGGCTATAGTCCCCTGTTCAGAAAATTAGGGACAAGCTCTATCCATTCTCATAGTTTCAACAGACTGGAAACCTCGATCAATTTCCTTCATAGTATAATTTCTGGATAACAGTCTATCATGTAAATTTAATAATTCTGAGCTAATGTCGGACTGGATGGGGTTCAATCTGGAGGCCCTAATCGCTTGACCTTTAATAATTTTAGTAAAGATATATTGAGGATGCATACTCTCTCTGTGCAATAATGAATTCTTAGAACAAGATTTCCTAAATATACCTGTGTTAAGGAAACCATTACTTAAACATTCTACATATACATCTAAAAACGCTATACTGGTGGGTGTAACACAGAACATGTAGTGTATCTGGCTACTTGTACTTCCTGTCCCTCCTTCTATGTGGGTAAAACCGACCGAAGGCTAAGGGACAGGATACATGAACACCTTTACCAGATTCGCATTCAGTCAATAGTAAATGCGCTTTCTAAGCATGTTTTAGAAAATGATGTTACACATAATTTTAATTTTATGGTTATTCAGGTTAATACCCCTACATTAAGAGGAGGGAATATTATAAATTTTACAGAGAGAAATGAGATTAACTGGATCTTACGTTTATAAGCACATTTCCCCCCGTGGTCTTAATGATAAGGTTCCTTTAAAACCCATACTTAGTAATAGGAAACTGTTTCTTAAGTAATTTTAATACCTGAATAAAATTTGTTGTAATTATTGTTTATATAAAGGGATATTTATGTTCATGTATATTTTTTAAAATATGAAGTTATAAATTAATTTATTCTACTATTTATTATTAATGTTTGATTCTTTACATTTTTTTTTGTTTTAAGCATATGTATAAGCTTATTATTAAGTGGCGCTTTGTGATTTGTTAATGAATTGTGATGTCACATTGAAACCAGTTGTTATATCAGTATTTAAGAAATTTTTTGTAATACTATTCATGGTTTGACAAAGCTATTTTAGCGAAAGCGCTTACCTGTTTTTATTAGTTCTTCCTATTAAAACCTGTTACTGAAAGAGCTCCGTGCATATTATTTGGAATATTTATGGAACTTTTTGTGGTCTGAAGAGATATTTGTACTGTTTTCTTGGTCTGAAGAGACGTTTTGTAGCCCTATTTGAGACTACCGTTTACATATTTTAACTGAAATCTAACTTGCTCCATTGTATCAGCTCGACGCCCGTTCTGAGCACTTTATATATGTTTTATGACTCAGTTGATTTTATATTATTAGCTCAGTATCAAGTTTGTTACGTGGTATTGATGCTTATTTCATTTTTTATATTATTTACAGAGATCAGATGGGCAGACAGGTAGTATTATTCAGTGAGAGAATCGGATAAAATTACATAGTAGCCTACCTAGCAGATTTACACATTTCAGAGACAGTTTAACCAGGCTTGATACAGTGACATAGCCAGTTTGTTCCCAGGTGGTGTTTGAGCCTAGTTTTGAACTGACCAAGTGAAGAAAGTAAGGTAATATCAGCTGGTAGAGAGTTCCACGATCTACCTACAGTATTTATGAATAGTGAGTCACCGGCTGAGTTATTAGTTTTACATATCTGAATAAGGAGTCTGTTGGAGGAGCGCAGTAGTCTAGGATTATTATAGAGGGTGACAAGATCTTTAAGTGCAGGGGTATTGTTAGGGTTATATATGATTTAATGGGCCATAATCAGTTGGTTATATAGTATTAGACTGGGTAGCTGTAATATAATAGAGTTCTTGTTTGTAGGGAGTTCATCACATACATTTAGGAATTATATATAATAATCAGAGGACGTGGAAGGTGTTCTGTAACAAGCTGTAAGGTGTTCTGTTATGGTGATATGGAGTTTCATGGACTCCTGCTCCTAAATCTTCCCTATTATGTATGTGGGAATGTGACTGCTTCTTGGGATCAAAGCAGTGGGGGCATAATTGCAGAGTATCACCTTAGCCATACCCCAAGTCCCTTGGAATCTGGCTAGAGATATGGAGCATTATTTATTTTTTGTTATTTATTTTCTGATTAAGCTGTTTTATTTTCTGTACATGCGTATCTTTGTATGTATGCATTTATTTATTATCAGAGTTAGTCTAGCTAGTTTTCAGGTCTATATTAGATCACTGAACGCTTAAAAAAGTGAACGCTGATTGATTGAACTTAGGCAAGTGAAAGCTTAAAATATTGAAGCAACAGAAACCCGAATTTTTTCCTAGGGAAAGAATTCGGTTGTCCATTTCTGTTGCTTTGGTATTTTCAGTGCTGTGGTGGAAAGTTACGGGATGGGTTCAGGTAAGTGTGCGATTGTGTGGATGTGAGTGTTAGGGCGGGTTAGGTGAGTTAGGGTTAGGGCGCGGGTTAGGTATGTGTGCGATTGTGTGGACGTAAGGGTTAGGGAGGGTTAGGTGAGTTAGGGTTAGGGAGCAGGTGAGGTGAGTGTGTGATAGTGATGGACCTTAGGGTTAGGGTTTGGGTTAAGGTAAGTGGATAGTTAGTGGTGTGTGTATAGTTTAGTGTAGGGTTAGGTGTCAGATTTTAGGTGTATGTGTGTGGATTGCTGTTTGTTTGGTGTGCTTGTGTTGTGTGTATGTAATTTGGAACAGCGATTTTTTTCCCTAGGAAAAAAAATCACTGTTCTGACAGTTCGAGATTGTAAGCTTTTGCTTATATATGCTCGATTAATCACCGTTCGCTTTTTTAAGCGTTCAGTGATTTAATATAGACCCTAGTTTTCAATATTTTGCCACTCCATTTTAAATGTTAAGTTTTTCTGCCAAATAATGACATTTCTGTAATAAGAAGAAAGTTTGATTTCTGGAAAACAAAGACACTAGTCTGTGACTGTCCTGTATGTATAGAAATATAGCTCTCTTTTTAGGTGGATGAGTTTGTTATTATTTTATTGTGGGGTGGGTTTGTTACATTATGATATACACAGATTACTTGTATATATGTTTGTGGACTGGGTTTGTTAGCATTATCATGTAGAGACTAATAGTATAAATTTGTTTGTAGGTTGGATTTGTATTATTGTATATAGACTATTAGTGTAAAAGAGCTTTGCTTAGATGGTCAGCAAGTGTATTAGACTGACAATCCCAAGTTATGGGGAGTATGCCCTTATCCCATGGATTGTGTGACCTTCTAATTAGCATATATAATTAGCAAGGAGGGTAGGGTTGCAAGGGAATTTGCCCCTGTGAGAATGTTGTCTTTTGTTTTCCTACTCTGAGGTTGAACACTGGAGTATGTGCAGAAGTGTGTCAGTGTGTCAGTGTTTTTCTGTCAAAGTTAATATGTCAATATTTAGAACATCAATATGCTGGCCATTCAACTAAAAGTAATATATCTCTCTCACTCTCTCTCTCTTAAGATATGTATAAACACACATGCATATATATCTATCTATATATATATATATATATATATATATATATATATATATATATATGGGTCTACTTCAAAAGAATGAAAACCCACTTACTCAAATATCTAAATACCAAGATGATTTCACTGAAACCACAGTTTGTTTATATATATATATATATATATACACACACACACACACACATATATATATATATATATATATATATATATAAACACATATGCATACACACAAATATGTATATAGGTAGATATATATAAACCTAAGCAAACCTATATAATATGCATATATGTGTATATATATATATGTATATATATATATATATATATATATATATATATATATATATATATGTTTATACGTGTGTGTGTGTGTGTGTGTGTGTGTGTGTGTGTGTGTGCGTGTGTGTGTATGTATACAAGAATGCAAGAACATCCAACTGGATGAACAAACAAACAAACTTTTCATTGAGGGCCCTGGAATAAAATAAGTAATACAAAATGCAAATATGAGCATACAGAATTGCAAAATATTGTTGCACAATTTACATAGAATGAAATACGCTTCAGATATTACTTCACAATAAAAAAAATAGACTTTGTAGAACTCAGCAGAATGATGAGGTAAAGTGAATTAGCTATGATTCTAAGAACTAAGAATGTAAAAGTACAAATATATATATTAGTGCTACATATCGGGCAAGGAAATGAAATCAAACAATTAACTTGTCAGTAATAACCTTAAAATATTACGACAGAGTAAGGTATGTCTTTATCCTTGATTCATGTGAATAAGGATGAGCAGTGAAGTTGAATGTGGCAACTAGAAAGGATAGAACAGTTTTAGGCTGGACTGCAGACAATAAGAAAATAGAATGGGATATTGGCAGAGAAAAACTACATGCTGAAAATTGATAAATTAGAGGAGTTTAAAGAAAGGAGGGATAACAGTCTGTAGAGTTGGTCAACAACATAGAGTGGAGGGAAAGTGCTGGGTTGCATGCTCAGAGTTGAGATCTGCAAATCTGCAGCAAATTAGTACTAATGAGGAGTGAGTTGTGCAATAATTAACTCACAGACAAATTATGATTATGAGTTATCCCAGTAAAACCCATACATTATATAGTTCTTAGTTTAATGCCTTTCTTATTATAATATCTTGAGGAAAAACATTTCTTTCACCAGTGTACTTCATACTAAAGAAATCTCAGTGTGACTTTGTATTAGATTGGAGAAAAAATATGATTACATACATCATTTCACATTGAAATGTTGGTGGCAGTTTTAGTGGTATCACAATTATCCAATCACTAATCATGCAGTATTTTATTTATAAGGAAGTAAAGTGATAAGCCTTTAGCAGTGTTGGATTTAATATTTTGCAGAAGGGGGCAAAGTCGCTAAAACATGCCACTGGTTGGTGGGTCAGTCCATAAAGTAGGTCACTTTAGGGGCTTTGAAAATAGGTTTGCTATCAAGACAAAATATGTTCATTGCATCTTAATGGGTGTGCAACTGTGGTACTGGAAGCTGATAACTATTATACTGCTCAGCACACTGCAAATATGTATACAGTGTCAATAGCCCCTGCTTGTAAAACTTGTATATGCACTTTAATAATCTGACCGTCTAACATGCCTCCTCACCTCTACCCTCAAACAGCCAAGAACTTCTGACCATGACTGAGTTCAGCTTGTGAAGAAATTGAAATAATGACCATAGTAAAGTATTTGAACTACCTAACATGCCATATCAAATCATTCTACACTGACCATGTTCTACTATGCACTTTAGCAGACACCATATCTCTTCAACCTCACTATAAAGAGTTTCAGCTTTTGTGTACACCTCTCAGAACTGATTGTTGAGGAAAGAGAAATAAATATTTTCTGCAGTACTGTATATCAACCTGTTACTCATAGACACACACACACACACACACACACACACACACACACACACACACACACACACACACACACACACAAATAAGCCATATAAAATCCTTTAACAGTGACCATGTAACTGTCCTAAGCTTTCACAGATGGCACACATTTTCATTTCTACTCCAAGTTTTTGTGATTCAAGTTTTTATTTAATATACTGACATTTCTAAAACTTTACCAAGACTGGTGTCTTTTCTTTTGGAGTTATGTTTATGTGATTTAACAACTGGCACTTGAATATTTTTCATCCTGAAGACTCCTTGTGGCACTACTTGAGCCTCATTTTGTCATTTCCTGGTGTTATGTTTTGGCTGAATGGATATATACTGTTGATACTATTTTCTTAGTTCCTGGCTTCATATTTCATCTTGTGGCTTACAGATGTATTTATGGCCCCACTGACAAGCCATATTAAATCTTTAACTATGGTCATATGACAGCATATACCTTAACCCCCAATTCAAAAAGATAAACTACATTGTGATGTAAGTCAAAGAAATAATGACTATAGTAAAGTATTTCAACTCACTGCTCATTATATACTGAGCTGTTAAAAGCCATATCAGATCATTCATCAATGATGTGTACCTTTACAGACAATTCACATCCTCCACCCTATTCAGAAAATTTTGTCATGGGGCAGAGCCAGAATGACTAACTGAAAGCAGCAGTATTTTAAAGCTCCATATAACTAGTTAAATAAGACAGGAACAAATATTTTTTTTTCTTCAAAGTATAAAATCTTATAGATAGAAGACTAATTTACATAATTAGAAACTTTGGTGAAGTTTTACAAATAATTTCCTGTCAAAAAGCTTGGAGATATATTCACTTGTTAAAATGAGCAACTCAAAGAATTCTCACCAGGATGTTGCCTTAAAGAAGGAACTACAACAGATGGCATCTACCCTGCAGGAGTTGTCTTTGAAGATGGATGATTTTAAAGAGAACCTGGAAAATCTTAAAACAAGCAGTCAAAAACAGGCTGACACCCTCAAGGAAATGCTGCAATAACACCAGACAAGGATAACAGGAATAAAGGTTTCTCTAAATGACTTAGAAAGTAGACTTAAGGAAGAGGAAACACAGAAAGA
This sequence comes from Protopterus annectens, assembly GCF_019279795.1. Lineage (NCBI taxonomy): Eukaryota > Metazoa > Chordata > Ceratodontiformes > Protopteridae > Protopterus > Protopterus annectens. The sequence continues at coordinate 840,833,210 of NC_056731.1, forward strand.
ACTGCTTCTTAAACAAAACACTTGGTTGGTTAATAAAATATATGACTTGGAAAATAGGGAGAGGAGAAATAACATCAGGATTTTTGGATTACCTGAAAACACAGAAGGTGAGGATATTATTTCCTTTTTATCAAGCTGGATCCCAAATGGCACACATAGCTCTTGGGAAATCTGCCACTAGCTCAAACTCTGGGGTCAATAATTATCAAATGTCTTTCATACTTGGACAAGGAACTGATTTTAAGATCTGCTTGGAGGAAGGCACCTCTAAAATATAAACAGAGCCTGATAAGATTTGATAGCAACTATTCATCTAGAATAATGGAACAAAGGAAAAAAGTGTGGTCAATGATAAAGTTTCCTGAAACAAAATAACATCAAGGCACAACTTGCATATCCAGCTAAGATAAGAATATTGTATGCCAATGAGATGAGGACTTTTATTGACTTAGAGGAAGCCTCTTCATTTATTAAAACTAATAATGTGATTACTTTACCAGAAGATATGGACTGGATGTCACCTTCTCTCAAGAGAACAAAAGAAACAAATGTCTGGACAGATGTCAAAAAGAAGAAGCAAAAGACTGATACTGTTACAGCCAAATCTCTCAAAGCATCTACTATGATATGAATTGTTTTAACATTACTTTAAAGGACCAATTTTACTGCTTGGAATTTTAAAACAAAGGTAACTAACTACTGGAATCTTTATCTATGTTGTTGTATCTTTCGGCTTTTCCCGGTTAGGGGTCACCACAGTGGAACTCCGGTCTGCTAATGATTGGCAGTAGATTTTTACATGCCGAGTTGCCAGCTCTGATGCACAACCTTCAATGAAGGTATGCCCATTCATGCATGTCTCCACACAGAAGACGCTTTAGCTGAGAATCGATCATCTTTCCCCGGGATTCATGAAGCTCGGCGCAAGGCCGGCGTAAGGTCTGCGCCGGCTGTGCAGTGAATAGCCGGCGCAGTAGTGCCATATGCATATTAATGAGAGTGCACCGCAACCACAGACACGTGCGTAGTGTACGTGAGCGAGCCCAGGTAGGATGCGTCTGGAGGCGTGTCTAAGCCGGCATGAGGTGAGCAACCTAATGTGCTGACAGCCACGGTCCGCCCATAATAGTAATGGCAGCAGCCAGGTCCCGTGCAGAATGAAATGCACGTAGAGTATGCAGCATAGTACCCGTCCCAAATAAACGGAGAAGCAAATACAAGCCACGAAGGCCTAAGTGTACCCGTCCAAGGAGCAAAGGATACGCATATGACCGCGTTTGTCCCGCAATGCACCGTCAGTGGTTACACTCAGAGAAGGTGTACAGCAGCATGTCAGCGCCGCACCGACATAGGAGCAGCGACTAAGGTCACCACCTGTCCCACTTTGGGTAGGGCAGTCTCTCTATGGGCAGTTGTGTCCCGAAAAAACGTATTAAAAATGGCAAATGTGCTAAGATCGTAGGACATAATGATATCCCGTATTTAATGTAATGGTAGCATGAATTGGTTATTTCTGTAACTGAAATACCTAAATGTCACAAGAAACAGAATAAGCAAGCAAATTGCCATAACAATAAGCTTTTACTTAGGCAAACAAGTGAAGTTCCATGCTATATAGTGGCCGTGTGTATGTGTCCGCCTGTAAAGTCAGATGTGAGTCCCAGAAATATCCCAGCTTGGAAACTGGAAAAGGTGGCAACCCCAGTAGCGACATGGGCATGGTCACCAGGGTACCAGCTGTCCCAATGTGCCATGGACAGTCCCTGCTTGGACAGTTGTGTCCCTGCAACAATCGGAAAAGTGGAAAATGACCTCAGATCCCCTGCCAAAAATATTCCCGCAATATACATGTAATAGTAGTATAAAACATATACATTTGTATATGAAACACATACATGGCATAAGAAAATGAATAAGGAACCCAAATGCTTACAGAATAAGCTTATAGTATGGCAAACAAGTGAAGTTCTATCAACTGCACTTGCCGTGGGTATGTGTAGTCCTGCAAATTCCGAAGTTTCCACATAACATGCCCCACTATGGGCATTGGAAAAGGTGCCAACCATAATGGTCACAAGCAGTTGTGAGAGTACATAGCCGGGTAGCTGTGTCGACATAACAACAGTAAGGAATCAAGATACCTTAAACACAGGCAAACATGTGCATAGCAACATATCCCACACCCAGCAACGTCTCTGTCGCATACACTGGATGGCGTATGTTGAAGTGTAATATCCAGAAGCAGAACCCATGCATTCAGATGTAATACACAATAGCCTCATTGTACATGTCAGTCCCACCCATGTACACCTGTGCACCCTAACCTGCTAGCATCCGTGTGCAGCTATACACCCACACACAATGTGCATACCTGAAATGTGGTAAGATGTTTGTGTTAGGCAATGCCACTTTGCCAAATCGCACTCCACATGTCACCAACCCACCTCAGGTACAGATATGTAAATGGCTGCATGTGAATGTGTCTGCAGAATGTGTACATCCCACATGTGGTATGTACCCGTCGAAACCATATAGGTTTGCATACGACACGGTGCACATAACTGTACACATGTGGACAAGTCGGGTTGTTGAACCACTGCATCGATGTTTAGCTATGCAGTGAAGTCGATCACATATAGCGGAACACGTGCCTATCAAACAGGACGTCCTAACAGGGTGCTACAGGCAAAGAGGGGGAAGGTGGGACATCACATGTGGAGAGTAGCGATGCCGGACGGCCAAATACACACGGTCAAGGTAAAGGACGGAACAACATGCATATGACCGGATGGATGTTGTTCAAAAAATAAATATAGAAACACATATGAAGTGCCAGTTCAGACTCGAAATACTATATAATGCATTGAATTGTACCGTACAATATGGCAGTAGAAGTAAGCCTGCATGTAATTGGTGAAGCTAAGCTGTAGTGTGATGGAATTCTGATCCTGGCAGTAACCAGTACAGCAGGCTTATGTCTGTCAGCATTAATTATCTGCTGGGTTACAGAACAATAAATGTATGTACATGCATAACATCACCCCTACCTCTGAGGAGGATGGCCTTGTGAGCTCAATCGAAGATAACAGTACAACTCCTTACCAGAGAGACAAAGCAGCGTATTAAAAAATTAACTGAGTACTGTATCGAACAGTCTAGGGTCCTTGAAACAGTTACAATCACAGAAGGACAGTGTAATTGACAAGGTGCCTTGCAAGGCTGTGTTATTCTCATGGGAAAACATTTTAAAAGCACGACCCCAGCACCCACGTATGTGTAGACTATTGTGGACCATAGTGATGGAAATGCCCTGTGACCGACCACGTCAGTAAGGTGGGCAAAAGCTGATTGTAAACACTATATAAAGAAACTGCTTACTGTATAGGGTCAGACAAAACTCTCATACTTGGACTGTATATGATTTAGCCTGCCTGTGTACACTACTAAAACTTTCTGAACCCGAGCCTCCTGTGTTATTGACTGTCACTTAGAAAAGCCTACTGATAACTACAGTCTGGTTTTAACAACTTATTTGACATTGTGATCCTTGTAATCCGAATTCCCTTGGTAAGCTACAGGTCAGAGTGCATGGCTGGTTAGACATCTACGCAGGAGAATTTGCCTAAATGGTTCTTCTTGAATGAAAAGACCTCCGACTGAATTGTTGTGTGTAAAGAGGCTGTTTACTGTCTGATCTGTGGCTGAAAAGCGGAAAACTGGATCCCAAGAAGAAATCGTGCAGCCTTAAACAGGAGGCTCAGGTAAGGAGTGTTTGCCTCTTTGTCTCTATTGTAGATCAGGGACCAGACTACATTGTGTTTCTGTTAACAGTTGTGATAGCGGGTCGAAGACCTACCCACATACTGTTAAATCTGAACATAGGTCAGGGGAACACACAGCAGAGTAAATAGTCATTGTAGACACTACAGTGGATACAGGGAAGGAGACACCACGTGGTATGGGAGAAGGGTACGTAGCAGTCGTGTAGAGGATATGGGAGACTATTGAAGAAACAGATCATGTGATCCGCGTTTGACGGGTGACGTGAAGTATATGCAATTGCAGAGAGCACATAATGTGAGTTATCCAGCAAAATGGGGTAATAAATACGACATTGATGGTATATTACACAAAATATCGTTACTGAAACATTGTAAACCCTGAAAATGTGATGCACATGTTCTACGGTAAACACCTGTTCCACCCTGAGAGGGACAGTCCCTCATTGGCCAGTTGTGTCCTGCAAACAAACCGAACAAATGGCAAATGTCCTGATATCTCAGGACAAACATTTCCCAGATATATTTCAAAATGGTAGCATAAAACAGTAATCTTGTATCTGGAACAACATAAATATCATAATAAACAGAATAAGCAACTGAAATGCTACAACAATTGGTCGCTCTCCTGGCAAAAAGTGAAATCCTGTCCCATGTACTGGCCGTGGGTATGCTTTTCCTGGAAAATTACACGTTCCGAACACTAATGTCCCACATTGTGCATTTGAAAAGGTGGCAGCCCTAAGATGTGCAGGCGACAAAACAGCGACAATTGGGTATCCGTCATGCACATAGGTGGATTGAGGTAGTGAACTGAAAGGAACAGAACACTACAAATGTCAAAGCATCATACGTACACAGAGAAGATCATAATACAGTAGTACCGATAGCCCCCCCCCCCACAACACCCTACCACCTCCGATACCACATCCAGGATATGAAGCGGGAGGGCAGGCTAGTCCCCACACGTTATCTTGTGGCAACAGAGGTAGCACAATGACCAAATGTAACAGAAGCTATTGAAACCACATCCCGAACTCGTAACATACCTAGGAACACCCGAGTAAGAAGACAGTCACTAGAACAGAGTGAGGATATCTGTCAATTAATTGAAGTACCGAACCCTCATGCAGGACAGGAAGGCCAGGACCCAACCCCCGTAGTGTATAGACCGTGGACACCAGAAGATATCTGTAAAGTCACAGAGGGAATTCCCCATCTACAAAGTAATCGCTAATCACCATGCAATACCCCTGTATCTTCTGATCGGAAAACAAAGGGGGAATGGCGGATGGTACAGTATGTACAAGCTGTAAATCATGTAACAATACTTAGGGTAGTGAAGGTGCCAGACCCACACACTATATTCAATGCTATGAACACGCCACAGAAGTATCTTACCGTGGTACATATAAGCTATGCTTCCTTTGCAATACCTATACATCCAGATAGTCCGTATTGCTTTGTATGTACATTCAGGGTAACAGATACAGCCATACCCGGCTATCGCGGGGATACCGTGAAAGTACAATGATATTCCCACAGGAGATGGCTAGCTACATTCCGGTGTTAACTCCACCCAGGGCCAGTAAAGTTCTACTTTATGTGGATGATATTCTGCTTGCGGCCCCTACCCAGCAGTAATGTATGGAAGATACAATAGCATTATTCAGATATTCAGCAGAACAGGGACATAATTTATTTATTTATTTATTTATTTGCAGTTGGTTTACCAGGATAGTCCATTGGGCCAAAATGAGCCCATTTTCAATGGAGTCCTGGGGAGAAAAGCTCCAAAAACAAACAAACTAGGTACATACAATAGATTACTAATGATAATTATACAAATATAAAAAGATACAAGCATTTCATTTCAAAAATTCAGGAAACATTTCAGAACAATACAGTCTAGTGATGAAAATTTGAGGTGTTTTAGGCTGTGAAAAGTAATATTGCATAATGATACAGAGTAGTTATTGTGTAAGGAGCATAAGCTTTACAAGGTGCAGTCAAATACAGTCTTTGCAGATACCATGGGAAAAGAAAAAAAAAAAAAAAAAAAAAAAATATATATATATAATATGAGTTATGGGGAATTTATAAGGAAAAATGACTGGAGTAACATGGGAGTGAAAGGAAGAAAATTCATAAAGTAAGCAAGCATAAATTGCAACTACAGAGAATACAGGTCGAGTACCTGGGATATGTGGTATCCAAGTAGGGTAGAACATCACATTACGATAGGACGGTAGCAATCTCATAAGCACACAAGCCAACTAACAAGAAGGGAATGAAGTCCTGTCTGGGCCGACTAACATTTGTCAAAGCTGGTTACCAAACAATGCTTTGGAATCCGCTGTATTGTCTGCCTTAATCTTTAATACACCTATAGCAGCACAACACATACTACACTGGATTACAGTAGCAGAAACAGCTTTCTGCAGACCAGAACGATTGATAGCTTCAACATCTGTAGTAGGTCTTCTGAATAATCATAACACATGTTGTCAGACTGTAGATTGTAAGCGGAGATATATGACGTCAGTCTTGATGCAACAGCATGGAAGTAAGCAACGCTACATAGCTCACTACCCATTGCAGTTGGACACTGTGGCATGGTCAGTGCCACATTGTGTACAGGCAGTTGTTGTAGCACCCATGGCAGTACAGGCCCCGGCCTTAATGTTACTAGACCACACTCTCACTGTGAGAATGTATCATGCAGTTGCGATCAGTCTGCTGCAAGAGAAGATAGCATTCCTGACCCATGCTAGACATTTGTCTTGTTTGACCATACCACTGAGTCAACCTCATATGGTGATTGAACGTTGTACAACATGAAACCTATCAACGTCACGTCCGACACCTGTGTATGGCACACCACACAGTTGCCTATACGGAATGGATTAAATAACTACACACAGACATGATATCACTGATATACCCTTAGATGATGCAGAGGTGACAATTAATGTACGGATCATGTAGACAGAGTCCAACAGGAACGAATCAAGTAGGGTATGCAGTAGTTATTGATAATGAGATTGTAGACGGCCAAACCCTGCAGCATAACGTGTCTGCTCAAGCAGCAGAATAGATAGCTTTAACACGTGCTTGTACTGTAGTGGAAAACTGATGTGTGGACATATGTCCCAATAGTCAGTATGTTGTCTGTACAGTGCATGTTTATGAGCAGCAGTGGAAGAATAGGGGAATGATAACATCCACCGGTAAACCGATTAATCATGCGCAATTGATCTTGAATGCATTAGACTCCATTCAGTTACCCACTAAAGTAGGTAATTGTAAATGTGCAAGTCATAGAAAGCAACAGGATAACAGTAGGAAAGGTAAGGCATGAGCTCATGCATTTGCAAAACAAGCAGCCTCACAGTTGGAAAGTGTTTGTGTGAATGAGGAATGACAAACCTCAGACAGTTTAGATGTAGGAATTTTACAAACAATGCAAACATCAACTACGAAAGCAGAAAAGCCGACGTGGGTATGACGAGGAGCAATCCCTGAACACGGACTGCACATATCCACAGTGATAAAGCCAATATTTACGTCTAATGTATTCAGATATGCGGCTTTGTGGAGCCATGGGTAGAGACATGTCTCAACAGGGGGGACGGTACATTTGGTTAACAGAATACCCCTAACATACGGAAATACGAACCACATACAAACATCATGAGCAGCGTGTCACATTTGCAGTAGATATCATGCACAGGGAGCATTTAAACCGAAGGGAGTGAGTTTACCTACACCACCATAACTGTTCCGTACTATTTGTATGGAGTTCATACATCTGAATAAATGTGAAGGGAACAAATACTGTTTAGTGATTACACATACATATAATCATAATGGGTTGAAGCATTCCCAACCATGAATCCGGATGCAGCAGCAGTGGCAAAGGTGCCAGTAAAATAAAGTATCCCTAGATCTGGCATGCTGTAAAGAAGCTACAGTGACAATAGAACACATGTAGTGAACCAGACAATCATGCAACCTGGGGGATTATTTTGTATTTCCATGAATGTAAATTGCATGTACAACCCACAGTCAGCATGACTGCTGGCGCCGTAAAGTGGGATCCCGAGAAATAAGTAGAGGAGGTTGGTGGGTGACATCCAGACGACTTACATGTGCTGTCTACCTCTAGCATTGCTGAGCATGACAACAGTTCCAAATGTAAAGTGCTGCACGCACTTCGAAGTAGTATGTGGAATGGCATAACATGTGCCAGAGTGGAAAGCTGTCATGCCTGCAGAGCCGGAGGTCGATGGCTCATTAGCAGGTGACATGAGAGGATTGTTAAACAATAACACTGTTCTTCAGTTAAAGTCTATTACAGATAAAGAGCAAACGAAGACGGACGCATAGCTGACACCAGTATCCTGTGTGTATGTCACTGTTATCCAAAGAACATTATTGGCAAGTGGAAAGTGTGAAGGTCTGTACCAGCTCCTGTTGGCAACGCCTACTGCAGTAAAGTTTGCAGAGAGGTCGTCCTGGGTCCACCTCACATTTTTCAAACCGGTAAAGGATATCAAGTCTGATTGACATCTTGTAGCTGATATACCATAGAGCCTGAATCACCCGGGCAAGACTGTATAACAATACAAAGCAACCCCAAAGACATTTTTGTTTGCTGTCCTAATGGTTATACACCTATTAACCATGTTTGTGTTTACTTTACATTTGCTGGGACCTTACCTGCACATAACTACACGGATACAAATACTGATACGTGATGAACTGGCCACAGAGTGTCTTCCACACTTCAACAAATACCTAGGCATGACGTGTGTGCATATACAGACTATGAACACTTTAAATTGCTGTGTTTGTACTGCCATACGTACATCATATGGAGGACTTCCGATGCATGTTGTCCCCTTGGGGATAGATTGAGACTTGTGAATATTTACACTTTGATACAGGTTCTGTGAGATCACAGGACAACGTGGCACTGTACTTACCTGTTACACAAAAAGTAATTGTATGGTATCATAAACATGATACAGTTTCAGTTTGTGGGAGTATTTGTAACATAACTGTGTCTTACGAATGTCATATAACAGCCAAAGATCACAGTACTACTTGTAGCACCATTCATTATTGGTATTGAAACATCATGAGAACAATGTGGAAGGATGTGCAGAAACATCCTGAATTGTATAAACAGTCCTCTGTTAGAGACAGGAAAATGTTACATGCAGAGGTAACCCGCATCAGTAGTAAAGTAGAATATTGTTTATGTTGTTTGTGGGAAAAAAGCATATCAATGGTTACCTGGGAATTGGTCCGGCAGTTGTTATATGGGTTATCTGGCTCCAGTCACATGACATACTGCACAATTGCCTCTGGGTGCGAAACGTACTATGACACATATAGCTCGAAGAACTGGGAACACAGTCGAGAAACCTAGTAATCCAGTGGGTGAAATGGAAGCTGTTCTGACAGTCCAGTCTTCT